>NC_080164.1:65995171-66366798 GCF_950295315.1 Erinaceus europaeus
GGTGTATAGGCTAGGAGTCTCTGCAGACTGAGACATTGTCTTCTAGGCAAAGTACACCACCTACTTCTTGGAAAACTCCCATTTCATGGGAAGAAAGGGGCTGGGGGGGGGGTTTGCCCTAGATGGTTCCATGTCCCTCAAAACCAGAATCTGGGGATGGCAATGTGTGAAAAACCTAGGACAGTCTCCAGGTCAGCAAGAATAAGGAAGAGAAAGATCAGTGTGCCCAGACACTGGGTTCTTGCACACTAATGGGGGAGCACATACAAGGTCATATGCCCAAGAACCAGCTACAGATGATCTCCATTTACGGTGATTGAACTTAGGGTTTTTCACTTGATAATGGCATGAGCACTGTCTCTACTCAGTTAAAACAATACTTCGATTTTTGGTATCTTACCATAGGAGCAATACTTGACATGTTATGACTTACTGTCATGGTTGGGCATCAGTCAGTAGCCTAATCATAAGGTGTATAGCCAATATGCTCCAGTCTACTTTTCACTTTTGTTCAATAAATTTCATGGTATGTCCAGCACCTTTGTATCAAGTAGGTTTTATGGACAAGAAAGCACTCATTTGAAGGGTCACATGCACTCGCTATGCTCACAGCTGCAGTATTTATAGTAGTCAAGTGGAAGAAAAATAAGTACCCATTGCTAGATGACTAGACAAAGAAGTTAAAGGATAGCTAGTCAATTAAATACCATTCTGCAATAATAAATGATAACATTCTATTCTTTGGGACAAAATGGATGAGACTGGAGGTGACAGTGCTTAATGAAATAAGTAAGGAGGTAAAAGACAACCACAAGATAATTTCACTCATATGTAAAGTATAGGTAACTTAAATACATGAACTGGAAATAAATAAGAAATAGTCAAACTGCAAGACTTTTTGAGAACTATAGTGGCTGTTTGTGGTATGGGGGAACACAGAACTTTGGTAGTATGTGCAGTGTGGAACTATATCCCTGTAATCTTATAAAGCATTACTGTATCACCAATAAATATAATAAGAATAAAATAAAACAGGCCTTGTATTTGATGATTTGGCTCATGTAGGTGAATATAAGTGTTCTGAACACATGTAAAGTAGGTCAGTTTTTTCTCATGTGAAACAAATAAGTAAATATTACACACATACAGAGAGAGAGAGAGAGAAAGGGAGAGAGAGAGAGAGAGAGAGAGAAAGGGAGAGAGAGAGAGAGAGAGCTGGGGAAGTGGCTCTGCTAGAGTACAAGGCTTGGTAAGGCCACAGTTTTGATCTCCTATAACTTGTAAACCAGCACTCTGGTCTCTCTATTTTGTTTTCTTGGACAGAGACAGAGAAGGTAGGTAAGAACATGCATATATATGGAAATAGAGAGAGACTGAGAGAGACACACAGAGAGACACAGACAGACAGACACAGAGGGAGATAGAGAGAGAAAGAGATACCATAGCACCAATGCTACCTTTAGTGAGCTGGGGACAGGCTTGAAATTGGGTCTTGCAGATGGCAAAGCTGCACAGTATCCAAGTGAGCTATTTAGCCATCTCTCTCTCTCCCTCTCTCTCTCTCTCTCTCTCTCCCTCCTTCTCTCACACACAAAATAAATATACACATATTTAGAAAAATCTTTAGAAAATAAAACAAAATAAATTATATTAAGCTATGAGGTATAGTAAGTTAGGTATAATAAAGACATATTTGATCTGGGGTATTTCTGACCTCTCAGAGGTCTATCAGGAAGCAGTACCAATGTAAGTCGAGTCATATCTATAGAAGAAGGTCTATGGGGAGTGATCAAGCATTTCCTCTGCCTATTAGTATAGCTCTGAACTTCCTGATGAGGAAAGGGTAAACAAAATCAAATGTTTCATGCTACTCCTATTATATAATAAAAGAAAATAGACCAATTATTCAGAGAATGTTTTTCCTTTGACAACAAAGTTTTTGGAGGACTTAAATAATAGACTAGCCCCTGGGAACATCCTTTTTATTTTTTGAAGGTGTGCTCAGAAATCTTAGGCATATACACAGAAGGGCTAGATGGTGAGGCCACCATCTTGACCCCTAGACTTCTGGGAGTAAGACCATGGATAGGTGATCAGAGGATGTCCTCAGAAAGAGAGTGAGACATGGGAAATAACACTCACAGAGGAGTCAGAGACTATGATAAAGACCATATCTTTGTCTTCTCTGTTATGTTCTGACTCAGAGAAGGGCCTGTAGCTATGTTTAGGGTCAGCAAGAGTTTGCTCCCTGACCCAGGCTGGTGGAATGGGAGCATAAGGATCAGGACCAGTGGTGAGCATTTCATCAGAGCTAGGAAAGCAATCTTGGAAGAAAGGAAGGAACCAGGGAGCTGTGTGGTAGAAGAACTGTAGTCTTACAACTCATCATGCTCTCTCTGGGTCCTGGGGTAGGACAAAATTGAAAAAGTGGTGCATGAGGACAAGAATTTAAAAAGAGCAATGGAGGGGCCAGGTGATAGTACACCTGGCTAAGCACTCAGATTACAGTGCACAAGGATGCAGGTTCAAGCCCCTGGTCCTCACCTGCAGGGGGAAAGCTTCATGAGTGGTGAAGTAGGGCTGCAGGTGTCTCTCTGTTTCTTTCCCTCTCTGTCTCCCCCCTCTCAATTTCTGTCGGTCTTTATCCAATAATAAATAAATAAAAATATTTTTTTAAAAAGAGCAATGGAGGGAAAAGAGAGGCAGACAAAAATGGAAAGCTTGAAGTTCAGGGAGTAAGTGGGTCATAGGTTGGGGCAAGAGGCAAAATGATGGCTGTGATGGGGAGTTCTGCTTTTCATGTTGTCTGGCATAAAGCCAATGTGTAGGGCCTCATAAAACCAAAAGTGATTTCCAAAGACAGCGGGAAGGAACTGTTTAAGCGGGAAAGCTCTAGAGCTGGCTTTCGTGACACTAGTGGTCTTGGGATTGTCCAAGTTAATGTGCCCTGTTGGACAAGTGAGGGAAAGCAAGAACATTTGGAGGAAAGATCACTGTGAAGGTTTTGTGCTGAGGACATAGATCTGCATAAAAGGAGAGAACAATCAGTGGGGTCAGGTGGTGGTGCATCTGGTTAAGCAAACACATCACAGTGCGTAAAGACCCAGGTTCAAATTCCAGTTCCCACCTGCGAGGGGAAAGCTTCATGAGGAGTGAAGTGGTATTGCAGGTGTCTCTCTGTCTCTGTCCCTCTCTATTTCCCCCTTCCTTCTCAATTTCTCTTTGTCTCTACCCAATAAATGAATAAATTTAAAAATTAAAAAAAAGAAAAAAATGACAGAACAAAGGGTTAGATAGGCTGGGAGACAAGGCTGTGAAGGTCATCTGTCCCATTGGAGGAGGAGGCTGTGTCTTGATTATACCCCAAGGGCTGCCCAGAGGCATCCAGTAGACCCTCACCTGGCTAGAGGCTTGAGGACAGTTGCGTCTGCCTGGTTCCTCTACTTCCCAACTTCTCCACTGCCTGCCAGCTGTCTCCACAAAGCCTTTCCTCCATGTGACTGCACACTCTCTAGCCAGGACTCAACAGGGTCATGGAGAGCCCTTGCATCTGCTTCAGAGGTAGCAGAGATGTTCAGGGAGCATACAAAACCTTAAAAAGAGAACTGGTTTGACTGTGATATTTCAGGAAGATGCTCTATCCCCAAACCAAACAAGTGGTGTCAATGTTGTGCTTGTAGACATTAAAGGGCTAGACTGTTTGCATTGCATTTTGAGTAAATCATGAAATCTTCCTTACCTTAGATCTTCCCCATTCTAGACCCACACTATTCCCCTTTGGTACACATTTGGATGTCAGTTCAAATTTAAATATATGAGTAAGTGCTTTACTGTCATGAGTCATAGACTTATTTTTCTACATTTTGACCTATAAAATTAGTTTAAATAGAAAAAAATGCAAGCTTTTTTTTGGGGGGGGATCCAGTTCTATCCAAAATTACATCTGATAGAAACTTCTAAGTTTTCACCAAAGTGTCCCATGTTTGGGGATTGCTACAGGCATCTGCAGCTGAGCATTGCCCTTGAAGCAGCCATGACTCAGCTTATTCTAAATAAACTTGAGTGTGAGTTCTCGTCAGAGATTCAAAGCTCAGCCTCTTGACACACGCCCTGTGACCTCCCTAACATCTGCTCAAAGTGATGTCCCAACTTCACTGACTCATGGGGAAACCACAGGCTCCAAGTGGCCAATGGATTCACACACATGGGGTGGGCTTCATGTCACCTGCAAGGTGACTCAGTGGTCTGCAGACACCATCTGGGAGAGCAGGGACAAAACAGGGCAGCTTGTCCATGGGAAGGCACAGCGACATGTGTCTGCTATCATTTCTCTGTCTGCTGCTAGTCAGGTCAGGACTGGGATTCTCTACAAACAAAATGGTCACATGAGACAGCTGTTTCATGAGGCCTGTAGACATCAAGTCTGGGCTGTGTATGCAGAAGCAATTATAGGTCCCTGAGTCTGGGTCAGAGCCTATGAGCTGTCTGGAGACATCTTCTGCCCATAGGAAGACCTTGTTGTGGCACTGAGTGGCACTGTGCTGAGATCTGCACCCACTGCTGTACTTCCTCCTGCCATCAGTGGCCTGGTCACTTGCAGGCATGAAAAAAGGGAAGTGTCAGTCAGGAATGATCCAACTGTTGTGCAGTTGTGCTCAGATCTTCCCACGACCCTAGTGTGCCGACAGCCCAGCTGGCTGAGGAGTCCAGGCCCCACACTCATCTGAAAATATAGCTAAGAAATGTAAGAATGTGAGTTTTTGGAAGGTTGGAGTCACCCAAGTTCCATGAAACTTGGTCCAGGTGCCCTTACAATGGCAGGAAGCGGGGTATGTTTGACCCAGCCTGTCCTTCAAACACACACCAAAGAGGGTATCCGTATGGTCACTAAACCTTCAGTGGATGTGGCAGCTCAGTTTTCAGAAGGCTCAACTTCTTAAAACAAATGAGCACTCAGTCTTTGGGGAAAGAATAGGGCACACCTGCTAAGTGCCAGACCCAGGATGCCTCTCCAGATAAAAAAAAAAAAAAAAAAAAAAAAACTGCTCCAGGAAGGATTTGATCTAGAGGAGAGCATTCATGCTGAGAGCCCCTGAGAGAGCAGTTGCCACCAAGACTGGAGGACACAGCAAGGCCTGCCTAAAGACAGTGTCTGCACTGAGCTTTAAAACTGACTCCAAAGATCCCCAGTGTGCATAATTTTTCTCCTGCCCTTTTCATATTTTGCACTGCTCCACCTGGTCCTTTAGAAGCCCAGTGCCACGCTTTCTGCTTTCCACTCTCTGCCTACCGGGACCTACCATCCACTGCCCCATCACCACTGCTCACTGTGTATCCACACTTCCTGTCTCCTCAGCTGGATGACTGGCCTGCAGGGCCCTCAGCGCTTGGCTGCTGGGCTTGTCACCATCTAACAAAAGTGCCTGATCATGTCCTAAAAAATACACTTAAACAAAAACCTAAAGCAATTTTAGGGTTCTAAAGGCAACTTCAGAATCCCTAGAAGCATAACCTCTGGCCCATGTACAGAAAAGACTTCCTCACATTCAGAATGAATTTTCCAGCAACAAATGTAAGTTATTAAGAGATCTTTTTTTGAGTCTAATATTAATATATAATATCTAGGTAGCATGCACATTATCATTAAAATCATGACTGCCCCATAAGATATACATAATTCAATATACCTCAAATTTAATATTCATAGTAGAAGTTTCAGATTCCTCATGAACGTTCAGCTCTGCTTCTTGATGATATTCAATTAGTTGTGAGCTCAAGGACTTCCTCCCTTGATACCCCAAATTAAAATGATTTCTCCTACATGGGATCTCCCCTGAACTCCCAGTGGAAAGCCTTCCTCATCCTTAGGTTTCTTCTCAGCTGGCAACCTTCCCCAAGAGTGAAGGTCATGAGTTTCTATTACCTTAAGTGATGGCACCTGGAAATATTTGTTTCTATTTTTGAATGAGGTTTATAAACAATAGATTATGATCATTGGGGGCCAGAGGGTGGTGCACCTAATTAAGTGCACACATTATAGTAAACAAAGACCCAGGTTCCAGCCCCTGGTCCCCACCTGCAGGAGGAAAACTTCACAAGTGGTGAAGCAGAGCTGCAGGTCTCTCTCTCTCTCTCTCTCTCTCTCTCTCTCTCTCTCACTCTTTCTCTCTCTCTCTCCTTTCAATTTCTCTTTGTCTCTATACAATAATAAATAGATAATATTAAAAAATAAGATTAATACAAAGAGACTATGATTATTTTTCAATACACTGGACACTGGGATATCTTCTACCCAAATGTTAAAGTAAATTGAGCATACACAACTTGATTTGATCTAGGTTTGCTTATTGGATCCAAAACATAATAGATCAAGAAAGTAACAATTCTGTGTGAGGAGACACCAAAAAGAGTAAGACTTTTTTTTTTCCTTAATCTGTGAAAATGGTCACTAAATGGGTATAAACACAATATCAAGGAAATCAATCGCTATCGAACAGGCCATGGCCGGTGCGCTGCTATGTTCCATCGCTGGGGAGCCAGAGATGACCCGAACTGCCCCTGCGGCTACAGACAGACTATGACCCACATAGTCAACGACTGCCACCTCTCCAGATTCAAAGGAACTTTACATCAGGCTCAACCTGACGCTGTTAACTGACTACGGAAGAAGGGCAAACGCTAGAAGAAGAAGAAGAAGAAGAAGAAGAAGAAGAAGAAGAAGAAGAAGAAGAAGAAGAAGAAGAAGAAGAAGAAGAAGAAGAAGAAGAAGAGAGATTTGATAGCACACACTGAGATTTGCTTACCAAAATTGAAAATACTGAAATTAACTGTCAAAAGCTGAAAGAGACAGCATCTCTTACTGACTTTAAAACTAATTTATGTAATAAGTAAGGAAAACATATGGATCTCATTAACCTGAAAAGTTATTTAAATAGGAGATGCAAATTTTGAGTTGTTGGGAAAGTCATGGTGCATTTTTATATAGAAAAACAGAAAAACATGTTATAACTTTTCTGACAGCCTCTAATTTGAAGAAAGATTTAGAGATTGCTGAAAACAATTAAAGACATAAATAAATGAAAAGATATTCTGTATTCATGAGTAGGGAGGCTTAACATTAAGACATCAGCACTACCCAAAGAAATTTTCAACCCAATTTAATCATTATTAAAGATTTATGTCTTGGGACCAGGTGATGTTGCACCTGGTTAAGTGCAGTTACAGTGTGCAAGGACTTGGGTTTAAATCCCTGGTCCCCACTTGCAGGGGGCAAGTTTTGTAAGTGGTGAAGCAGTGCTACAGCTGTATCTCTGTCTCATGTCTATCTCTGTACCTCTCACTACCTTCTCAATTTCTGGCTGTTTCTGTCCACTAAATAAAGATTAACTACAAGATTTAAGTCTTTTTTTACAGAAATAAAAAAAGCTTATTATCAAATTCAGATAGAATACCAAGGGATCAGGGGCTGGGTGGTGGCACACCTGGTTAAGCACACACATTACAGTGCACAAGGACCTGGGTTCAAGCCCCCAGTCTCCACCTGCAAGGGGAAAAGCCTCACAAGTGGTGAAGCAGTGCTGCAGGTGTCTCTCTGTCTCTCTCCTTCTCTATCACCCCTTTCCCTCTCAATTTCTGGCTATCTCTGTCCAATAAATAAATATAATAAAAAATGTTTAACTTTATTTAAAAAATACCAAGGGATCCCAAATACCCAAAATAATCTTGAAAAAGAAAAACTACTGGGAAGCAATATAAACAATTTAGTATTGGCATAAGAACAGACTTCTAGATTAATGAAATATAAGGAAGAATATAAAAATAAATCCATACATCTACGATTTTGATAAAATTCCAAGTCTATTCAATGTGACAGGAAGAGCCATTTTACTAAATAATGCTGGGATAACTGGATTTCCATACGTATAATAATGAAGTTCAACCTCTATATTATTACACACAAAACTAACTCCAAATGAATCACTAACTTTAATATAAAAATTAAATTCTTGAGACTCATAGGAAAAAACATTAGTGAAAAACTTCATAACATTGTGTTTAGCAATGAATTTTTAGATTTGATTCCCCCAAAATATAAGCAGCAATAGGAAAAATACATTAACTGGACTCTGTCAACAGTTAAAATTTGTTTGCATCAAGGGAACTTACCAAGAAAATAAAAGTACAATTTTCAGGACATAAAGAAATATTTGCAAATTATATATTTGGTAAGGATTTAATATGTGGAATGTAAAAACTGTTTCTATAATTTAACATCAGAAAGACAAGCAACATAGTTTCAAAAACATGCATTAAAAGGTCATAGATGCTCATCCAAAGAGCAAATACAAGTGATCATAAGTACATGAGGGAGTCGGGTGGTAGCGCAGAGGGTTAAGTGCACTTGGCACGAAGCTCAAGCACCAGCTGAAGGATCCGGGTTGGAGGCCCCCCTCCTCCCCACCAACAGGGGAGTGGCTTCATAGGCGGCGAAGCAGGTCTGTAGGTGTCTATCTTTCTCTCCCCCTCTCTGTCTTCCCCTGCTCTCTCCATTTCTCTCTGTCCCATCCAACAATGACGACATCAATAACAACAACAATAATAACTACAACAATAAACCAACAAGGGCAACAAAAGGGAATAAATAAAAATAAATTAAAAGAAAGTATGAAATCATGGCTTCTTATAGGAATAAAAATCAAAACCATAAAGACATATCATTTTATAGCCATTAGGATAGTAATGATGATAATAATAATAGTAATAATAATAATAATTCTTATAATACAGGAAAAAAGTGTTGTCGACAATGTGAGGAAATGAAAGCATTACTGAAAGGAATGTAAAATGATGTAGCTTCTGTGGAAAACAATTTGGTGGCTCTTCAGAAGCCCAAAGAGAGAACTATCATCTATCTCAGAAATTCTACTCCCATGTATATAACCAGTAGAATTAAAACAGAGATTCAGACAGACACTTATGTGCTAATGTTCAATACAGCACTAGTCAGAGCACTTAAAAAGTAGAGACACTTCAAATACCCATCTACAGACAATTAAATTTTTTTAATTTCGACAGTAAATACAATAGTTTGCACATGCATAACATTTAGCAGTTTTCCACATAATAATACAACCTCCACTAGGTCCTCTGCCATCCTGTTCCAGGACCTGAACTCTCCCCACCACTGACCTGATTCTTTTACTTTAGTACAATACACCAACTCCCGTCCAAGTTCCGCTTAGTGTTTTCGCTTCTGATCTTGTTTTTCAACTTCTGCCTATGAGTGAGATCATCCCATATTCATCCTTCTGTTTCTCACTTATTTAATTTAACATGATTTCTTCAAGCTCCATTCAAGATGGGCTGAAAACGGTGAACTCACCATTTTTAATAGCTGAGTAGTATTCCACTGTGTATATATACCACAACTTGCCAATAAGATTTTTTTCAGGTGGTATACTCAGATACTGAAATAGGGTTCAGTATTAAAAAGGAATGAATTATTGCTTCATAAACAGCATGAATGAATTTTGAAAACTTTGTATTAATTGGTGTGAGTAAGGTACATAAAAAAGATATTCTAAAAAAAGATATTCTAGTGGGGGTTGTATTGTTATATGGAAAACTGAGAAATGTTATGCATGTACAAACTATTGCATTTACTGTTTAATGTAAAACATTAATTCCTCAATAAATAAATTTAAAAAAAAGATAGGACTACATGACTCCACTTTGATGAGATGCCTAGAAGAGGAATATTCATACAGACATGGTTGAATGGTATTACTAGGCACGAGAAAGGGAAGAATGGGGGAATGATTGGTTAATGAACAAGGTTTCTTTCTGAGGTAACAAAAAACTTTGGACATAGTGGCAATGATTGCATCTACATTGTGATGCCTTCTCTTTATTTATTTATTTATTTATTTATTTATTTACTCCCTTTTGTTGCCCTTGTTGTTGTTATTGATTTCGTTGTTGTTGGATAAGACAGAGAGAAATGGAGAGAGGAGAGGAAGACAGAGAGGGGAAGAGAAAGCTAAGACATCTGGAGTCCTGCTTCACCGCTTGTGAAGCAACTCCCCTGCAGGTGGGGAGCTGGGGAGGGGGGGTGGGCTCGCTGGTGCTGGAACTGGGATCTTTACGCTGGTCCTTGAACTTTGCACCACTTGCGCTTAACCCACTGTGCTACCGCCTGACTCCCTTGCATCAACATTGTGAATGCACTCAATACCACTGTGTTGTCTCCTTTTTATCTGTATCTGGTTTAAAGAAAGGCTTAGAGGAAAGTGTTTATCGCTGGTGAGCACATGGTGGGAGGAACTACTGGCCTTTAGGGACCACTAGGTGTCCCAGGGCTCTTTCCTCAGGAGTGTGTATGACAGGATGCCAGACTGGGGGCCCTGGGTTAGCCACAGAGCCACCCTCCAGGATGTGTCTGACTCAGGACAGGGTGAACATTCTGTTCCACAGGGACCTGTGCTGGCATGCCAATGGATGTAGCAACAGCAGACATTCCTCAGGCAAGATGAAATGGCCATACCTGTGCTTTGCAAATCCAGAACTGCTGGCACTGATGTGCAGATAGCTCCCAGGTAAGGGAAGTCCTCCAGGCAGAAAATAGTCACTCTTTTTTAAATAATTTATTTGTTTATTATTAGATAGAGACAGAGGTAAAATGAGAGAGGAGGGGGAGATAGAAAGGGAGAGAGTCAGAGAGACAACTGCAGTCCTGCTTTACGAGCACTCGTAAAGCTTCCCCCCCGCAGGTGGGGACCAGGGCTTGAACCTGGGACCTTGTGCGCTGTAATGTAAGCACTTAACCAGGTGCACCACCACCTGGCCCCAAAAATAGTCACTCTTAGAACAGGGTTGGGGAATGTCTTGACCATCGGTCTTATACTGCCTATGAAATCATTTGGTCTGGCCCTGCCAAGGCAACTAAAAGGAAGACTCGGAAATCAATAAATCTAGGACCTCTATTCATAGCAACACTAAATGATAAATTTATAATAATATATGGATGGTTTTTATGGCCTGTGAATTATGTTATAAATATCTAAATAGCACTTGGCAGTAAAAATGATTCCCCAGTTCTATTTTAAAAGAATAACATAAAAAAGAAATTGTATTCTAATAACCTACTGGTAAGTAAAATATATTCTCTCCCTCATCACCAGAAAAGGAAAATCGTCAGTTACAGACCACATTAATGCCCACCATATCCAGAAGAAATGCACCAGAATGCCTCACCTTTATTTCCAACAACACAAACACCCAAATCGCTTTCACAGACCCTGTGGAATTGAAGGCTGTTCACTATAAGTGAGGCAGAGTTCCCAGCAGTATCAGCTGGGATCCTGTCATTGTAAGAAAGGGTTCAGGGAATTGGTAGAGGTCACCTAGCCTGCTCCAGAACAGGGAAAGCAGGAAGACAAGCCTTACCTCACAGAGGAGACTGTCTATCCCATTCTGTGCTGGCCCTCTGTCCCACTTCACTCCTTGCAGATAACCTGGATGAAGGCCTCCAAGCCAGGGCGAGGTCACATGCCCCTTCATGAGCGGCCCAGGCAATGAGAGAAAAGATTTTACTTCCAGACCTCCATGGTGAAAGTGGCACTCAAGATTACTCTCCCACCCAAAACAAAACCAGCGTGTGAGTGCGTGCATGTGTGTGGGTGTGTGTTGGGAGGGGCAGAGGTGGTGAAGCAGAAAAGCACTAGTCTTGTGAATAGGAGGTCCCTAAATCAATCCCTGGCACCACATATGCCAGTGTGATGCTCTAGTTCCTTCATAAATAAATAAATGTTGAAAGAAAAACAATGGTGGTGGTGGTGGAGAGTCATCCTCAAAAGGGAGCTGGAGGGCCATCAGGAAGCAGGAGTGGATGAATAATAGCCCTAAGCTCACTATATAACTAGATTCCATGTTCCTCCTGGATAAGCTTCCAAATCCACTGGGCTGAGAACCAAGGGTTGGGATGCACACAAGGTTTTATAAATATTTCTTGTGTAGGAGTCTGAGTGGATGTTTGTGTATCTGGAGTAGCTGGTGTCTGGTGAGAAACCTGCAGGTTCTGAACTCTGGCGGAACAGCCCAAGCTTCCACTGCTTTCCCACAGTCTTGGCTGCTGTGGCAGAAGGTGGTTCTGACTGAGGCCAGGCAGGAGAAGTTCTGGAAGATGCTTCACAGGGCAAATGCATGGAGAGGACATTCCCCCCTACCCCTCAACACACACCACTCCAGGCAGAGAGTAGAGGCCTAGTGATACCACCCTCTTCTTAAAAGGCTGCTCACTAGGACATAGAAGTTCTCTCCTGAGGGGTCAGGTTGTGGCTGTCTCAACCCATTAAGTGCACATATTACTGTGTACAATGACCCAGGTTTGAGCCCCCACTCCCCACCTGTAGGGGGGACATTTTAGAAGCAGTGAAGCCAGTCTGAAGGTCTCTGTCTCTCTTTATCTCCTCTTCCCCTCTCAATTTCTCTCTATCCTGTCAGATAAAAGTAAAATAGAACAACAACAGAAAAAAATTGACCACCAGGATCCATGGATTTGTAATACTAGCACCGAGCCCCAGTGATAACTCTGGAAGCAATAAAAATAAATAAACTAATTAATTTAAAAAATAATAATAAATAAAAAAGTTTTCTCCTGGAATGAGTGACTGGGTGACTTCTTCTTGGTCTCATTAGTGTGTACATGTATGTTGGTATCAGATAAAAGGCAGGGTAGGGAGCTTAGTAAGGGAAGGGGTTCAGGCCGGGTTTGGCAGACAGCCTTGTGGGTGTTGTCACCAGAGCATCTGTCTGGTCAGACTGGCAACCAGAATAACAGAACAAGAATCTGAACCTCTGTCACCTTTAGGCAGAACTGGGAAAGGGGCAGGAAAAGGAATTGTGGGACCATAGTGACAGATCCCGGACTCATAGGGAGGTGGTTTGCTTCCACTGGGAAGAAGTCTTCTTGGAATTGGGAACTGCAGTCAGAGGGCTGCTACCCTTACCCCCGGGGGGGAGAATGACTTCAACCACTTTCCTTAACTCACTGATAGGCTCTTCAAAGTGATATTTGAACTTGACCCCATGACATGAGTCAGTTGCACCTTAGTGAACTTCGTAGAAGTGACTGGAATGCAAGGCCAATTCAAGGCTGGACAAACACACAGACAGCAGATGGTGGCGTTCAGGTAGCACTGATCTCAGGAATGTGATTCCTCAAAGGCTCCAGTGCCCAATCAATCAGTCCTGCCCTGGCCCCCAGCTCTGCCCATCAAGTCTGTGCAGACTGACCTGACCCGGAATATGGGCAGAGGCTCTGAGGATGTCCTTTCACTGGTTCTGCCCACCCCTAGCCATCACCTAAGGCAAGAGGGTGAGATCATCATGTGCTCGTCTCCTAGAAAGGCTTCCAAGGCAATAGGCAGGATGCACACTGGATTTGTGTGTTCCCTCCTGCACCGATAGTCCTCTCCTGTAATATCTGAAGTCATTCAAAGATGAAACCAGACACCTAGGAGCTAGCATAGCAGGTAAAGCCCCTGCCTTGCATGCATGGGGGTCCGAGATAAATTCTCAGCATCCACACATGCCAGAGAGATGCTCTGGTTCTCTTTCTTTCTGCTCTATATTCCTAGCTCATTAAAGACTTAATATTTTTTAAACAGTAAAAAAAAAAATGATGAAATTGGACCTGAGTATGCCACAGTAAAACCACACCTACTGAAGTGCAGTCCATGTTTCTTGTCTGCCATCCCTGCTCACTAAAATCAAAGAACAAAAATGTGGATGTACTATTTTCTAATAAGAACTCTGTACAAGTTATTCTTGGGGCTCACCTGAACTCTTTTCAGAACTGTCCCAAGCATCTCATCATGAGCTTACAGAGATGGTCCAGCCACTGGCCCTCATTTAAAAAAATAAGGAAACTGAGACTCAGAAAGCAGAGGTGAACAACTCTGGGTTACACAACAAAATGCCAACATAGGGAACTGTCTCTGCAATGCTGGGCCCCTCTGCTCCATATACCATTTCATTTGGATGTAGGGCTACCACATACCACCACCAACGCCCCTGTATCTCTAGTTAGAAGAGTTTTGAAATGAGAATGAAAAATTTCACTTGAGGTAGCCATACACAACCACAGACTCTACCACTGACCATCATATCTGGATTATAGTCTCATTATTTTCAAGTCTCTAATGCCACAACCCATTACTAAATGACTGTATGTGGCAGGTTTTGCCTTTTGGACAATCCTAACTGGAGGATGATGATTAGTTTATCTAGTTCTCAGTTGACTAATTGGTTTAAGAAAATGTGAATACCAAATATTGATTTGTAGGGCTTTTTTTTTTTTCCTTTTTTTGGAGTGGGTTCAGGAGAAAAGAACATTTAGAAAATAAAAGTGAAATCCCAGTGTCCATGGCCAATTTCAGGATGAAATAAAGCAATGTCATGTGGTGGAAGAAACACTGGTCGATGTTGCCAAGGGAGCACTATGAATTTTTAACTCTGATTAACTTTGGAAAAGCAGCTGCTGGCTGTCCGCAGGGTTTTCAGTTGTCTGAAACCTGGGTTTAACTGGTTGTGGTGAATTTAAGATTTTAATCACCAGTTAAGCTGAGCTTGATCAGAACAGACAGACCAAGGGAAGCACACTCCATACTTTTCACAAAAGAGGACAGAACCCCCATCTTTGTATTTAGCTGGAAGTCATGCTCCCTTCTGGTGCTCAGCTCTTGCCAATAAGCCCAGGCTCCAACTGGACCAAAGCAGAACAGAATTTAGGATAAAAATACCCTCATTTTTGCACTACCAACAAAGATAGATAAATAACAGTAGTCAGCCAACCAATGTCAAAACACCTAGGTGTCAAATGAAATACATCTTTGATAACCTCGGGAGGAATGACGGGGACAATATCATGAACTCATACTCTCAGAGGATGGGTTCTGGTTTTTATCTTAGTCTACTATAATTTGGGGCCTCACAACAGCTTCAGGAGCTCGTAGTGTCATGGCTCAGGACCCCCAGCACCTTGAGATGGTCCACAGGCTTCCCTGGGATGGGACAGGGTCTCCCAACTCTGCTGCTGTGCCAGAGAGAGCACCCAGACCTGAGTGTCTACCATGGCTGGCCTGCAGAGCCCTGTCAGAGGGCAGGACAGAAAACTGGTCAGCTGGAGAATGGGAAGTATTCCTCAAAGTTTCCCAAATGTTCCATTTCATTTCTACTAGACTCCAAAGCTGACTGATGCCCCTTTCAGTTGCCACAGGGCAGAAGTGAAAAACAACACTACTATCCCCATGGGACATTGGGAAGAACTTTGCACACCTTCTTCTGAATGCACGTAGATAAACTGGCCTCCCTGCAGCCTCAGCCCCAGCCCCGAGTACCCAGCCCCAGCCCCCAGTACCCAGCCCCAGCTCCCAGCCCCCAGCCGAGAGTTCTTGCCTTAGCTAGGGCCCCAGGTCTGCTCCACACCCTTCATCACACTTCCCCGGGGATATAAGTACAAAGCTCACTTTTTCCCATTTGAGTGCAGCTTGGATAATTTTTAATATGTTCCTTTTTGCCCTTCATCAACTTCAAATATATCAAGATATCCTGAGGGCAAAAGAAGGGATTTCACTCTCTGATGAGAAGGATGGCTCTTGGCCTAACGCCTCACTCATTTTGAAATGCTGACATTAAGGAGGAAAATCACTCAAGCTCTCTTGTTACTTCCTGTGCTTAATTAAGTGGCTCTGCAGGTGACTCAACCCTTTTCTTCTTCAGGATGACATCAGACTTATTTTCCATTTTAATAACCTGGTGACTTCATTGAATTTTTTTAATCCAATTTTACTTTCTAGAGCAATTTTTTTAATCTGTTTTTTCCTTCTCCACCCCAGGAACTGCTAACTCCCATAGTGGTTAAACTCCAGCTGTTACAATTGATTTGATTAGTTTTGATTGCAGGGTTCAATATCAGAATCTGAAGAAGGAATGAAAAGTGTGAGTCTAATTTTCTAATTACCTAAATAATTTTAGAAAGTGTCATGCATATATCTATTTTTTAAATTTTTTTCTATTTATTTATTTATTTATTTATTTCCTTTTGTTGCCCTTGTTGTTTCATTGTTGTTGTTATTGATGTCGTCCTTCTTAGATAGGACAGAGAGAAATAGAGAGAGGAGGGGAAGACAGAGAGAGGGAAAGAAAGACAGACACCTGCAGACCTGCTTCACCGTCTGTGAAGCGACTCCCCTGCAGGTGGGGAGCCAGGGGCTTGAACCAGGATCCTTACGACGGTCCTTGTGCTTTGCACCACATGTGCTTAACACACTGAGCTACCGCCTGACTCCCGCATATATCTATTGTTCTAATCTTAAAAGGATCCTGGATTCGGGCACGGTATTTGGGTTCCTGTAAGTGGTCACATAGGCAGAAGCCATGCATGGTCCTCAGACTCCCACACTCCTAAACCCCACCCTACCCCAGCCTTCGCACCCTCTTCATAAGTCCCCCTGTCAAATAAAGGAGTATGATTCCAATCTCATAAGCTTGTTTTCAACTCATCTCAGTTTTCAGACCCCTGTGTAATATTTATTACTTGAGGACCACTGTTGCTTGAAAAGTTCCATAGTTTGAGGAGGGGACATGAAAATGACTCTTCTTACTATAACAGTCACTATAAATGTAGTTACTACAAGTGTTTTTAAAAATAAAATATCACATACTGGGGTGGGTTAGTGGTACACCAGCTTGAGCACACACATATTACAATGTGCAATAACATGGGTTTGAGCTCTGGTCCCCACCTGCAGGGGGGAAAGCTTTGAGAGTGGTAAAGCAGTGCTGCAGGTACCTCTCTTTCTCCCTCTTCCCCTACCCTCTGGATTGCTAGCTGTCTCTATCCAATAAATACAATAATCTAATAAAAGTTTTTAAGCAATTAAAAAGCAGAAAGTCTTAAATAAATAAAATAGCACATAGCAATGTTTTGCATGGTGTGTGACATCTTAGTTTATTAATCTTTTGTTTGTGGGGTAGCTAGTTGGTTGGTTTTGTACTTGGGTGACCTGGCTGAGTTTCTTTTTTTTTTTTTTTTTTTTTTTTTAGTAACCAAAGCACTATTCAGCTTTTCTTATGGTGCTGCTGCTGGGAATTGAACCTGGGCCCTCAGTGACTCAATAATGAAAGTCCTTTTGTATAACCTTTATTTCCTGACCCTTCCTAGGTTAGTCTCATTATTCTACCCTTGCTTAGAGGCTTTCCTCCATTTAGTCTTCAGGCCATGTTTCAATTTCCCAAAAAGAGCCATCCTTGTTAGATCACGATAGAGTTCAGGTTAAGGTGACATGAGCATAAGGTGACTTTGGTTTGTTGTATTTTGAAGAACCAAGGCCTCACGATTGTGCAAGCTTCTCATTTGTACAACTGCTTTCTTCATTCTGAGAGATAGAGAGAGAAGGTACACATAGAGAAAGGGAGAGACACCATAGCAATGTAACACCCCCTCAATGTCATGGTACCCTCATGTCAGGGTAGGGTTCAAACCTTATCAGGCCAAGGCACACAGCCTACTGGGTGAGTTATCTTCCAGCCACAAGCAGAAGGTGAGCTCTGCACTGTCTAGTGTTTGGTTACAGCCAGAGAACTTCTCCCACTACTTCATTTCTCCTGTTACCAACTCAGTGGCCTGCCTTTGTACCTCCCAGTACTCAGTTCACCTGTCTTCTTCCCAGTCCTGCCTGCTGGGCCTGGTCCCCTCAAGATCCCCCAGGGCTGGTGGGGTGCCTGGGTGTAGGATGATCACTGTTTGTATCCCCATCATCAGGAGATAATCAGGATAAGTGGTTGAATGAAAAGAAAACAGGGGTCTCAGTGTACGTACCGAGTCGCCTTGAGCATCAGCCTACTTATTTCTTAGAGCTAATGTTTCAGCAGATGGCTGTCCCTTGGCCCAGTTCCCCCCATGGCATGGCAGGCAATTAGGTCATTTTCAGGGACGTGGAGGCCATTCCTGATGTTCTCTCCTGACCTCTTTCAGGGGCGTCATCTATTGGGACTGGTTGCCTTTTCTTTGCACAGCTACTTTGTGCTTGCTACTTGGTTCTTCATAATTGAGCTTGGAAGTTACAGGGATTGAAAGAGAAAAACAGAAGAAGGAGGAGGAGAAAGAGAACAAATAGTAAACTTGTAAAGAAAAGCAAGAGAAAGTCTAACACAAAATCCAGAAGCATCAAAGGACAAAGGCAAAGAGGGGCAAAAGATGTCAGGTGACTGCAAGATTTTTGCAAGATTCTATTATTCTTTTTTAACTTAGAATGTGGACACTTACATGTTAATTTTATGATTATTCTTCAAACTCAGGTGCATTTTATGCACATATCTGTATATGTGGTACACTCCCTGATATGCATGGTGTATTTCATAACAAAATCCACTTTTTTCTTTTTTGTAATTTCTTTATTGGGGGGTTAATGCTTTACATTTGACAGTAAATACAATAGTTTGTACATGCATAACATTTCTCAGACAAAATTCACTTTTAAGAAGCCCTTCTGCTGGACTGGCAGGACAAACTACCTGGATAGTGCACTTGCTTTGTCATGGGCACAACTCAGACCCTGGTTTGCTCCCAGCCCCCACAGCACTGGAAGAAGTTTCAGTGCTGTGGTGTCTCCTTACCTCATTTCCATCTATCTCTTTCTATCTGAAGAAGTTGACTACAAGTGACATAGTCTCAGAGATTACAAGAAAGAGGTGGGAGATGAGAAGGAAGAGAAGGAGGAGCAGCAGTAGTATTTCTATCATGACTATTCCTTCTCAGTTATTTCCTCAAGGCTAGACAGTTCCGTTGTGGAGAGCTCACATGCTGCTGCTACTGCTGCTGTCTTCCTGGTCTGCTTCAACCAGCCATGCCATAGCCTGTCCTGACATTCAGGCTGGAATAGCTCTCCTGTGTGCTTGCAGCTCTGTAATGAGGGTCAGAGGTCAGCCAGACAGGGCTTGTCCTGCTGCCTCAGTCACACAGCAATATTCTTTAGGCCATATACTCTCTGTTCTCTGCACCTGCTCAACACAGCATGAGAAAAAATACATATGTATATGTACACGTATGTGAGCTGCGCTCCTCGTTTGAGCTTTTAATGCTTCCAATGAGTGTAGAGAACACGGCAACTTTCTGACACGGTACTTCCTGCCTCAGCAAACAGGGGCCCAGAGCTGATGCAGCTGAAGCTTCACTCCTCCCTCCATCCCTCCTGGGGACATAATAGATTTCCCCATTCTTACTTTCCCTGACTATGCCCCATAACGTGCACCTTTGTTGCTCTTTTACCCTTATTCCCAGGTCCAGCCTCAGACTGCCCACCCCATGGAGATCTCTACTAACTGTCGAACTTTCGTTAACCTGTCTGTGGAGCCTTCTCTGCCAACAGATAACACCAGGGAAGGTCTTGGTAAGTACTCATCTCTCTCACCTTCCAGCTCTGACTTCCCATGCTGCAGGTGCCAGGAGCACTCACTGGCCCTTTGAACCCTGGCATCACTATTGATCCCACAGACCTGTCAGACTCTTTCCCTTTGAAGTGTCTGTCTGCAAGGTAGATGTGTCCAACCCAAACCACTGTCTGGGATATCAGGACAGCTGCACATGAATATTGGTTGTGGCACAATGTTTGGCCTGACAAATGTCTGGGGACTTCCTGGCTGGAATAGTTCTCTGCACTTGTGGCTCTGTATGGGGGTCAGAGGTCACCCAGGACAGGACAGCAGCTATCAGTTCACACTTGATCTCAGGCTGTCCTTATCTCTTGTTCCCACAGAACCAGACAGGTTCAGATGCCTGGTCTCTGCACTTCCTGACTGTGTAGCCTTGGGGATGTGGCTCAGCTTGTCTTAGCCATAGACACAGTTGACTCTGGTGAACTGCTAACTCAGGACATGGTACTACATGGACCCTCAGCATGTGATGACTTCTCCCTCCTTCTCTCCACCTTCCTTTCCTCTCCATAGGAGACTTGGCTCTATACCTCAAGAGTAGCCAGAATTGCCCACATCACGCCTATCCCCAGGAACCGGGTAGCCTGTGCCCCAAGTCCGTTTCAGCCCTCAGCCTGTGTTTCAGGGAAGTCCCCAGTCTTGGTGATGACTATTAAAGTCTCCAACGTAAACGGCTGGGTGATTTGGGCTAGGCAGGACCTCATTATCCCATGAGGCACTGGGAGGCTTATATACGTTGACGGAGCTGAATAGTTCCAATAGTAATGGAGTCGTAGAAGTTCGAAGAGGCCGTGTGGTAAACATCCGCAAGACACGATTTGGCGTAGATGGCTCGGCCGTGTTTAGGATGGAGGTTATAGCATATTAAATCGAATCCACTGATGGTAAATCGAGCAGCTTCATTGGCTGCTATATGTGTTTCTTGTAGGCAGATAACATCTGCCTGATGCTGTATCGCCAATTGACCAATAAGAACGTGTTTGGCAAAGAACAGCCCCTCAACATTAAGTTGGAGGACTCGAAGAGCAGGACCAACAGCTTGAAAGCTATCAGGAGCTGCTTGTTGCTGGCTTTGAAAGTGACTAGGATCCATGTGGATTCAGTCGGCTAGGAAGGATCGTCAGTTTCCCCCATGAATGGGTACTCACAAGATGCACCACGGGAAGGTCGATCCAATGCATCCCAAAATACTGGGGATATTCCTCCACTCGTGCTGACGGCTCTATCTTAGCCGACTGGGCTTCAGCGAATGATCTCTCCCTATTATACGATCCCAAACAGCCAGGCTCTTTTCACAGTGCTAGATGGAATAAAGACTCGTCACCGGACCTGTGCTGGATTAGCACAGTCAATGGCCAAGCCTTTCCCGCTACGAGACAAGTTCTCAAGATTTTCCCGCACAGTCATCACCGCCCAGCTATCATCCACATTGGTCTCCAGCTCCCACTGATTCTGTGCTCGGAGAAACTAAGATGGAACTTTCGGAAAGCAAACTGGCGTCTGTTCAGTGATCTTACCAACAAATCTATTCCTGCAATTCCAATTAACTCTATCCCCTCTGAAGATTCCTACAGGCACTTCCGCCAAGCCATCTTCAAAGCAGCTTCCCAAGCCATTCCTCGTGGGAGACGTGCTAACTATACGCCTTGTCTTGATGCTGAATGTGAGCAACTCCTAAAGCAGTATGATGAGTCAGGCGACCCAGATGTGGCTGACCATCTCATTGCCTCCCTGGATGCAGCACGCCAAGCCCGCTGGCAACAACTCATGGAAAGTCTGAACTTCACCCACTCAAGTAGGAAGGCCTGGAAGCTTCTTCACAGACTGGGTGCTGGTAGCCAACCCCCTCCCATCTCCCATCCTCCCGTATCTCCAAACTCAGTGGCCAGTCACCTAACTCAAGTTGGACGTGCTAAGATCGACCCAGTCTGGAAAAGAGAAATTTCCCATGAGTGGTCATCCCACTTCCGGTTATCTTGTCCATCTCCAAAACTCTCTCCCTTTACACTGTCTGAACTGGAAGACGCTTTGAAGAGGGTTAAACCGGGAACAGCTGCTGGCTATGATAACATCACCCCAGAACTCATTCTTAACCTGGGTCCCACGGCAAAGAAGTGGCTCGCTTCATTCCTGTCCCACATCTTGGAATCTGAGTCTATGCCCAAAGTTTGGCGTCGTGCGAAGATTACAGCGGTTTTGAAACCAAAGAAAGACCCAACACTGGCTGCCAGCTATAGACCAATTTCTCTCCTCTCCATGTGTTACAAACTCCTTGAGAGGCTGCTTCTGTCACGTATTTCTCATCTTACAGAGAAATTCCTATCACCTGCCCAAGCTGGTTTCTGCCCAGGAAGATCTACCTGCAAACAAGACCTGGCCCTCTCAACTTACATTGAAAATGGATTCCAGAAGAATTTAAAGACGAGTGCTTCTTCTTCTTCTAGCGTTTGCCCTTCTTCCGTAGCCAGTCAACAGCGTCAGGTTGAAAGCTGTCAGGAGCTGCTTGTTGCTGGCTTTGAAAGTGACTGGGATCCATGTGGATTCAGTTGGCTAGGAAGGATCGTCAGTTTCCCCAATGAATGGGTACTCACGGGATGCACCACGAGAAGGTCAATCCAATGTATCCCAAGATGGGTGCTGTCTTTGTTGATCTCACAGCAGCCTATGACACGGTCTGGCACCGTGGTCTCCTAGTCAAGATCTCAAGATGCCTGCCTCCATGGGTGGCCAACTCTGTATGGTTTCTTCTCCAAAACAGAAGATTCCGGGTGCATCTGGGTGACAAGTCTAGCAGATGGAGACTTGTCTCAAGTGGCCTCCCCCAGGGCTCTGTTCTGGCTCCTACGCTATTTAATATTTACATCAATGACCTCCCAGAAACTTCTTCAAGGAAGTTCATCTACACCGATGACATCTGCTGTGTAACTCAGGCATCCAAGTTTGACATCCTCGAGGAAACACTCACTAAAGACATGTCTCTGATATCTGATTACTGTAAAAAAAAATGGTGACTAATCCCTAGCACTGCAAAAACGGTATCATCTGTTTTCCATCTACACTATGCCTCGGCCTCGCGTGAGCTTAATGTGCAGCTTGGCAGTACGAGAATCCGGCATGAAGCCCAGCCAGTCTATCTTGGCATTACTCTCGATCTCACTCTGTCATTTCACGAACATCTCATAAAAACTGCAGCAAAGGTGGGCGCAAGGAATAACATCATTGCAAGACTGTCCATCTCCTCATGGGGCGCGAGTGCTTCCACACTACGATCATCATCTCTGGCATTATGCTATTCCACTGCAGAATACTGTGCCCCAGTATGGTTCCGTAGCCCCCATGTCCACTTGGTCAATTCCAAATTATATTCCTCCATGAGGATCATTTCTGGAACCATCCGTTCCACCCCGGTTCCATGGCTGCCAGTTCTTAGCAACATCGCCCCGCCAGATACTCGTCGGGATGCGACATCATCTAAGTTCATTTCCCACGTCTACGCTCGACCGGACCTGCCAATATATGCGGATATCTTCGTCCACCCTGTCCAACGCTTGACGTCTCGTCACCCAATCTGGTCCCCTATGCCTACACTGAACTTCTCTGTTCCAGTCTCTTGGAAACAGAGTTGGTAGTCAGCTGAGGTAAAGAACAAACACCTCATCACAGTCCCCTGCAAGCGTCAACCCGGCTTTGATCTAGCACGTTATGATTGGGCCCTCCTCAATCGCTATGGAACAGGCCATGGCCGGTGCACCGCTATGTTCCATCGCTGGGGAGCCAGAGACGACCCGAACTGCCCCTGCGGCTCCAGACAGACTATGACCCACATAGTCAACGACTGCCACCTCTCCAGATTCAAAGGAGGTCTCGAAACTTTACATCAGGCTCAATCTGATGCTGTTGACTGGCTACGGAAGAAGGGCAAACGCTAGAAGAAGAAGGGAAGTCCCCTGTCCTCTAGAAACCCTGTCTCAGTGAAGCCCTTCACCCAGCACCCTGGCCTCATGCAAAGAGGTCTGAAACCACAGCAGGTGAGAGCCAGGGGCCACTGAGCCTGAACCCTTCACTTTGCAGAGGCAGAAACAGACCAGAGAGGGCAGCAGATATGCCCAGAGCAGCCCAACACATCAGTTTCAGAATCCAGGACAGAATCTATATAGCAGAACTGCTCATCACACCATCCTGTCCTTGCCTTCCAAATATCCTTATCCATACTGCTTTTTTGTTATTTCCCTTGAGAATAACAAGCTTCATAGGGATCTTCTTGGAACCATAATTAAAACAATAAAGCACTGGGCAGGGTAGTGGTTCACCTGGTTGAGAACACATATTACCATGCTGAAGGATTCAGGTTCAATCCCCCAGACCCCACCTACAAGGGGAGAGTTTCATGAGCAGTGAAGCAATGCTGCAGGTGCTTCCTTCTCTCCCTTTTTCTGTCTCCTCTTTCCCTCTCAATTTTTCTTTGCATGGGGCTTGCATGTGAGAGGTGCCAGGGTGAATCCCAGCACTACTAATAATCAGAGGTGAGCAGTGCTCTGTTTCAATATTTTTTAAATTGAAAAAACACAATGCCACACTATGAAGAAAAGGCTGTAGAGAGAGCCTATTGATGAGAAAGCAAAGGAATCCAGCCAAAGCTCTGATGAAGGCATGCTCCACTGGCCACCACAGTGACTGTGTACTGGTGCAGTGTCCAGGAGATGGTTTGCAGCCGCCGAGAAAAGCCATAGACTTAGTTACTTAGTCACAGTTTTGTAAAAGGCTTGAGAGAAGATAAAAAAGGCTCTGTGACTTCATGCATACTCAATTTCACCATTCCAGGTTGCTTTTTTTTTCCCCTTCAGATAGAGAGACAGAGAGACCTCACAGCACTGAGGACTCCTCCTGTGTTATGACACTCTCCATGTGGCACTGGGGCGCAAACCTGAGTTTGATGTTTGACAAAGTATATGCCCATATATCTAGCTCTCTGGCCCTCACTATTGATAAAATCTGAGCAAGCCTTACAGTGCTTTCCAATTCAGACAGGCACTCACTCACCCAGCTACTCAAAGAGTAGCCCTATCTATGTACCAGGTGTATATAGGTGGGGTGGTGGGGTTGCTGTGTTTCTGTAGCCCAGGACCAAACCAGACTTCCCTGATTCTTTCAGTCCCCAACTTCTTTGGAGATAGCTAGTGTTTCCAGAGAGTAACCAGCCCTAACAGGTGGCTTCTCTGGCTGTAGAGGTTATTTGGGGGAAGAGTTCCAGAGTCTAGGAAAGATGGACCAGACCCCAAATGATGAGGCAGTGCAGGAATAGCAGCTAATGATGACTGCATGGCTACCCAGACTCTAGGCAGCCACCTCCCCTGGATCCCCTGAATAGGTTACTCCTGCCAACTTGGAGACTTGTGCACCCAGCAAGTCTGGAAGGTCAGGTAGGGGCCAGGCTTAGAGAGGGGAAGACATCTTTAAGAAGTAACACCATGACTCTCATCTCCTGACCAGACTGCCTGCAGGAAGATGGGCCAGGTAAACCTTTAGAGAGAGCAGATCTATTGGTAGCCTAGCAGGGGTTCCCAGCTGCTTCACAGGCCATTCTATCATCCCACAGTCCCCAGATTAAAGAAGGAGGCAGGAGATGGGTCCTGGTGAATATTTGGTGCTCTGGCCTTGCAGCCCAGACCTCTCCCCATGTCTGTGACCTCTCATCTGTGTTAGCGCACCAGGTGTCTGGCTCTATGCATCTATTCTCTCTCTGGTTCTGGCTCCTGGCCTGCATCTCTATCATAAGAAGAGCTAGACCTCTGGGTTTCTGAAGACATGTTCCTGGCAGCACCCAGGAAAATTATAGCCTAGTAGCCAGGTGCCAGGGCTCACAGCTTGCCCCAGCAGCAGGGGCAGCTGGCACTGGGAGACAGTTCCATGGTGTTGCCTTCTCCACTCCCACTCCCAGCAGAATATTGCCATGGCTTAAGGGTGTGTGTGTGTGTGTGTGTGTGTGTGTGTGTGTGTGTGTGTGTGTTTTGCTTTTATAACGGGAAATGGGGAGAAATGAGGAAGATTGGGCCAAGGAGAAGCAGATTCATCTGGAGCAGGAGTTCCTCTTTTAACAACTTCTTGAAAGCCACATTGATGGCCTTCATCAGGTCAGATGTGCAGCCCAGCCTCTCTCCTTTGTGTTGCTTTAGCTCAGTCTCCAGCAGTTGATCTACTCAGTTCCAACCTGAGAAAGTCAGTCCATGAAAATCATTACTTGCTTAGCAACAAAGAGCAGCAGTACACACACACACACACACACACACACACACACACACACACAAAATCGTTAGTATGTTTTTGAGAGGCAATTTGAGCCAATGAAGGAAACTGAATGCTTGTTAGAGAGAAAATCCAGTTACTGGTATAATCCCCATCACAGAAGAGGCAAAGCTTGTGGGTAGTGTTCCAAGACTAGATTTGTCATTGAATTACAAGATGCATTTTATTTCATCTAGAAATTATCACAGGTGTCATGGATGCCAGTTAAAAATATTTATTGCTTGTAGACACTACACCACACAAGAGAATAAAACAACTTTTCTTCAGTTCCAAAATGCAATGTAGACAAAGCCTACCCAGCTGGGAAGGAGAAAAGATCATGGTTAAAAGCCAAAGAAATCTTTCCAAGATGAAGAAGAAGAAAATAGTAACTCTCTTTTTCACCACCAAACTGACAAATTTGACTTGTCAGATGCAAGTTCAATTTGTGGACAATCCACTTGCAACTGATAATCTCCATAGCAACTTCTGTGTTACGTGATGATGCAGAGGCAATCAGGATGGACAGAGCAGTTTTCCACAAATTTTTTCTTTAGGAAGATTCCACAAAGTCAGCCCTATTCACAGAAGCAGAATTGAAAACACGGTTTAAGGCAGTGACAGACATTCTTGACGAGAACCAAGATGCCTTAGCACCTTCCCTTCCTATTCCTGAGGCTCTATGCCAGGTTCAGGGGGGCTCTGTAGTAATGATCTCTCTCTCTCTCCTCTCTCCTCTCTCCTCTCTCTCTCTCTCTCTCTCTCTCTCTCTCTCATCTGCCAAACTCTTAAGTAGCACTTCTGGATGTAGTGCCTGGTAGAGTGAGTCCTATCTACTGAAAAAACTCTCATCTTCCTTTTGAAGTTTTTTAAATGTCAGTAAATGATGATGGGGGAACTGGAAAAATGCTTCAGAACAATCCCAAATTCAATTCAATCAATGTTATCAATTCCTACTTCTTCATTTCTCAACTGCCTTTCTATGAAAAATAAAGACACAACACATTTCCATCCTTTGTTCATGACATTTGTTCTTATGCTAGAAAATGCTATCCCCTTACCACAGCCTATCCCCTAGTTGGGTTTAATGTAGGTCTGGTTACTGTAATTAAAAAATAAAAGACTTTGGGACACTGCATGGTGTGGGTTTAAAACAAATGGTAGTATTTTTACATGAAGATACAATAGTACAGAACGGTGTTATTTAGGTACAACAAGATAGGTAGTAACAGAGATAAGACTAGGCCAGGCCCATGAGTTCATAAGTTAGTTACCAGAGTTCAGCTACACATGTACAGATCCTGGGAGAAGCAGCCAGGATGGTTCTTGGGCAGGGAGCAGGCCCCCGAGTGCATGCAGGGAGAGAGAGGACAGAAGCGAGAGTATGACTTCCGTCAGGCTCATGCTTAAGTCCGTCAGCCTGATGTCAGCTGTATGCTAATTATGTCCCAAAATTCTGTTCACTTGCTGTGTCACAACATCTGGTGACTAGACAAGGGTAGAAAGTTCATTTATTCTCATAGATTCAAAGAATCAGGGGACACCTACCTGATAAGCACATTGTGACTCACTCAAGCAAAGTGAAGTGACAGGCTATTTATCCATGTGGTCCCAGCTGGGTCATGCACAGTGGTTACCCAGGGCTGATGGCAGCTTTTTTCAGGAAGAGGGCAGTCCTCTCAGCCCTCTTCACTGCCCACTGGCTGGTAGAAATCTGTGCCCAACTATTCAACTCAGTTTGTCTTAGTCTTGAGTCTTCTAACTTTGTCAGCCATGAGACAATTGTGCTATTGTCTCCAGGTTAATTAAGGTTTTGGTCAAAACACAATGAATTCAAACATCTCTTGGCCTTTTTGCCCTTTGCCTGGGACAGATTGGTTCATCCATGCCTTCAGAAATGCCTCCTCCTCATTCTAGTCTGTTCTGCAAAGCTGATGGAGCCTGGGGTTGTATTTTAATCAGTCACATGGGCTATTGTTGTCTGCCTGAAGCAATTTCAACTGCCAACCAACTTGTGTGTAAGTCTGTGCAAGTTGTAGAAATGAGTATAATTCACCCAAAGGATAACAAACCTGAGTTATTAAGAACTTGCTTTAGCGAGAGAGTCAGCCATTTCACTTGTGTTTGGCAGACTGAGGTAGACTGGGGTATAGAAAAGCTTCCTGGAGGAAAGGAGAGGAGACTCCAGGTACAGTATCACTGATGACTATTGGTGGGGAGCTGTAGGTTGTCTAATTAGAAGCTAGACTTCTTATGTAATTGGCTAGGGGAGCATGCTAAGCATTCTCTTCTTGATCCTTAGATAGAAGTGGGGGCAAAACTTAGAGAACTTGTCATACTAATTAATCAATCCTATGGCCAAGTGCTATCAGGGATGTTATTTGACTCCCTGGGCTGGATGCTACAGATTGTGGGTCCAAGTACTAGATGGTATGTGGCCTGGTCATTGTCCACTCGCCTATGCAGTCTCCCCAAGAAGGTGCTATCTTCTACAACCTGTTTGCAGTGAAGAAATTTGATGACATCAATTTATCTATGGCTATACCACCCTGAGCATATCCAGTCTCATCTGAAGATGTTAAATGTGTAGGGATAGACGAGGAGGGAAAGACATCTTTGTACAAGTCATCACAAATAAAATTTAATTAGGCTTTTGAAAGAATTGGGTTTGGGCTGGGGAGATAGCATAATGGTTATACAAAAGACATTCATGTCTAAGGCTCTGAGGACCCAGGTTCAGTCTCCCATACCACCATAAGCCAGAGTTGAACAGCGCTTTGGCATCTCTCTCTCTCTCTCTCTCTCTCTCTCTCTCTCTCCCTCCCTCCCTCCCTCCCTCCCTCTCTCTCTCTTCTCATTAATGAGTATGAATGCATAAATAAAACATGTCTTTTAAAACTTTTTTTTACTACATTTATTTATTTGATAGAGATAGCCAGAAATAGAGAAGGAAGAGGATGACAAAGAGGGAGAGGGACACCTGCAGCACTGCTTCATTACTTGCAAAGCTTTTGCCCTGCAAGTAGGGACTAGGGGGTTGAACACTGTAACATGTGCACTCAACTGGTACACCCAGGCCCTATAAAATATTTCTTAAAAAAAGAAATAATTGAGTTCAAGGAGTTGTACATTGTACAAACTTCTTTTTTATCCTAGCTGAAGGTTCCAATTAAATACTTTTACATTGGGTTCTAGTTCTCCCCCGCCAAGAGAATTGGATCAGTCCTGCTAATTTTGCGGGCCGCTTGGCCCCGCCCCAAGGAACCCCAAGAGAGGGTTCCTGAGTTCCAGAGAGAGAGAGTCAGAGTTGCACAGTTGGAGAGTTGAAGAGTTGCAGAGTTCGAGAGTTCCTGAGTTCCAGAGTTAGAGAGAGTGCTTGCGCCACCGCAAAGAGACAGCAGAGTTCTGTTTGGTGACTAGTTTGGTTTAGTTTATGAATCCTTGTTCCTGAATAAAGAAATACAGCTTCCCTGCCCAGCCGTTGTCTCTGCGTCTCTGTTACCCGCCCGTGAAGCTAGCCCGGCCAGCTGGAGCCTACGAATTTTAATAACACACCACCAAAGTTTACACACACACACACCCATAACCACCATAGTTCTCACAAAGTCTAAGAGACAGTTGGTTACTACTTGCTTTGTTGTGTTATTGCAAATTTATTTTAGTCATTTATGTTTCACACATGAGCAAAACCATAATCCCATAACAATGAAAACCTCCTATTTCACTGAGCAAAATCACATCCAGTTCTACTCATTTTGTCCCAGACAATACAATATTCTCTCTTAATTGTGTACTAGTATTCCAATAAATATGTATTGCATAACTTCTTTATCTAGTTGTTTTGTCAGTTTGTCACTTCCCTTTCCTTCCTGCTCTGTCCTGCCCCAGGACGCCGTCTCTCTGTCATCCTCACTCACAGCCCTCCCTTCAGTGTTTTGTCTTCACACGTGTAGATTTTCACCAGGAGATGAGTCAATGAAAAGGTAGTAAAGGTGAATTTATTTTTAACATGGGACAAGGCTCCAAGACAAGGACCAAGTGCCTAGCACAGACAGTTAGTGACCAAGAGTGACATGTGCTACAATTTTCTTCACAACAGAGTCTGCTCCTCAGCTGTGACACTCAGCGCCACTATTCATTTCTAAGGAGAACTGAACAGGTTTGTTCTGAATGATAGAAAAACACTTCCTTATTCCAATTTTAGATCTAGCAGAGAACTAATGATTACATATCCCAATGAAAAGACCCCACAGGACAAAGGAACCCTCCTTCACTGCTGGTGGGAATGTAAATGGGTCTAACCCCCATGGAGAGCAGTCTGGAGAACTGTCAGAAGGCTAGAAATGGACCTACCCTATGATCCTGCAATTCCTCTCCTGGGATATATCCTAAGGAACAAAACACAACCATCCAAAAAGATTTGTGTAAGTCGAACCTGAAATGGAATTGGAGTATTACACCAAAGTAAAAGACTCTGGGGTGGGTGGGTGGGTGGGGAGAATACAGGTCCATGAAAAATGATGAATGAAATAGTGGGGGTTGTGTTGCTAAATGGGAATCTGGGGAATGTTATGCATGTAAAAAAAAAAAAAAAAGAAGTAGAAACGCAAAGCAGAAATTGACTGAGTTTGGAGTATGGCACCAAAGTAAGAAAGCAGAAGTATACTAGAGTTTGCAGTGAGTACCTCCCTAATACTTCCTCTCCACTTTTCCAAGCTTTGGGTCCATGATTGCTCAACAATTTGTTTGGCTTTGTATGTTAACCCTCTTTTCAGTCACCAGGTTCCAGGTGTCATCAGGATGCCGGCCAGACTTCCCTGGATTGAAGACACCACCAATGTGTCCTGGAGCTCAGCTTCCCCAGAGACCCATCCTACTAGGGAAAGAGAGAGGCAGACTGGGAGTATGGACCGACCAGTCAACGCCCATGTTCAGCGAGGAAGCAATTAGAGAAGCCAGACCTTCTACCTTCTGCAACCCTCAATGACCCTGGGTCCATGCTCCCAGAGGGATAGAGAATGGGAAAGCTATCGGGGGAAGGGGTGGGATATGGAGATTGGGCGGTGGGAATTGTGTGGAGTTGTACCCCTCCTACCCTATGGTTTTGTTAATTAATCCTTTCTTTAATAAAAAAAAAAATTAAAAAAAACCAAAAAGATTTGTGTACACATATGTTCATAGCAGCACAATTTGTAATAGCCAAAACCTGGAAGCAACCCAAGTGTCCAACAACAGATGAGTGGCTGAGCAAGTTGTGGTATATATACACAATGGAATACTACTCAGCTATTAAAAATGGTAACTGCACAATTTTCAGCCCATCTTGGATGAAGCTTAAAGAAATCATGTTAAGTGAAATAAGTCAGAAACAGAAGGATGAATATGGGATGATCTCACTCTCAGGCAGAAGTTGAAAAACAAGATCAGAAAAGAAAACACAAGTAGAGGGAGTTGGGTGGTAGCGCAATGGGTTAAGTGCACATGGTGCAAAGCGCAAGGACTGGCATAAGGAACCGGTTTGAGCCCCCGGCTCCCACCTGCAGGGGAGTCGCTTCAAGGTGGTGAAGCAGGTCTACAGGTGTCTATCTTTCTCTCTTCCTCTGTCTTCCCCTCCTCTCTCTATTTCTCTCTGTCCTATCCAACAACAATGACATCAATAACAACAATAATAACTACAACAATAAAAACAACAAGGGCAACAAAAGGGAATAAATTTTAAAAAAAAGAAAAAGAAAACACAAGTAGAACCTGAACTGCAATTGGCATATTGCACCAACGTAAAAGACTCTGGGGTGGGCGGGGAGGGGGGTCGGGGGGGAGAACACAGGTCCAAAAGGATAACAGAAGACCTAGTGGGGGTTGTATTGTTATATGGAAAACTGGGAAATGTTATGCATGTACAAACTATTGTATTTACTGTTGAATGTAAAACATTAATTCCCCAATAAAGAAATTTAAAAAAAAAAGAAACAGAAGGATGAATATGGGATGATCTCACTCTGAGGCGGAAGTTGAAAAACAAGATCAGGAGAGAAAACACTAAGCAGAACTTGGACTGGAGTTGGTGTGTTGCACCAAAGTAAAAGACTCTGGGGTAGGTGGAGGGGGGGAAGTTCAGGTCCCAGAACATGATGGTAGAGGACTTAGTGGGAGTTGTATTGTTATGTGTAAAACTGAGAAATGTTATGCATGTACAAACTATTGTATTTACTGTTGACTGTAAAGCATTAATCCCCCAAAAAAGAAATTTAAAAAATGAAAAGATCCCACAAACAAGATGCTTCCTTGTTTTTATTTTCCCAAATCATAAACTTGTTATCCAGATCTTTAAGCTTTCACACAGGTGATATATTTTGTTATGCATTTTAATTGATTTAACATTGGTTTACAATTCTGTATAATTTCAAAGATATGATTTTACACCTCTATAAGTGCATATGACTTACCAGACTAGCCAGCAAAATTCTAGTGTCCTGTCCCTAGAACTTCCTTCTTCTTTCCTTTTGAAAACTTGTTTCCACTGATTCTAAGACTTAGTTTTGTTTTCTGTGTGGTGCTCTTGTCAATCTACTCTTTTTGATGATTTACATGCCACATATAACTTATTTCACTTTGCAGGAAAACTTCAAGTTCTATCCATTTTATTCCAAAAGTACAATTTCATCTTTGTAATAGCAAAGAGGTATTCCATTGAATGTATATTCCATATTTTCTGTATCTAGTCAAGATATTTTCTCTGTACAAACATTTAAATTCACCTTCTTCATAACTGATCAAGATTTCTCTTAGAGACAGGCTGGGAGTATGACTCAACCTACCAACGCCCGTGTTCAGCGGGGAAGCAATTACAGAAGCCAGACTTTCCACCTTCTGTACCTCATAATGACCCTGAGTCCATACTCCCAGAGGAATAAAGAATAGGAAAGCTATCAGGGGAGGGGTTGGGATACGGAGTTTTGGTGGTGGGAATTGTACCTCTCTTATCCTATGTTTTTTTTTTGTCAGTGTTTCCTTTCTTTTATATTTATTTATTCCCTTTTTTTGCCCTTGTTTTATTGTTGTAATTATTATTCTTGTTGTTATTGATGTCATCGTTGTTGGATAGAACAGAGAGAAATGGAGAGAGGAAGGGAAGCCAGAGAGGGGGAGAGGAAGATAGACACCTGAAGACCTGTTTCACTGCTTGTGAAGTGACCACCCTGCAGGTAGGAAGCCAGGGGCTCAAACAGGGATCTTTATGCTGGTCCTTGTGCTTTGCACCACCTGCACTTAACCCACTGTGCTACCACCTAGCTCCCCCAGTATTTCCTTTTTATAAAAAAAAATAAAAAGAGTCTTATCTTAGGGTTTTTAGTACCAAGACATATTCAGTTTGCTGGTACCAAACAATAGGTAATGGTGCACCGCTGGCTCCAACAGCAGTGCCATATTAAGCTGATGAGGTAGGACTCTATTGAATTAAGGGTTCCCCTCACATTAAAATTATTCTCAGGCTGACAGAGATTGTTAAGTACATAAAGAATGAAATTGGGGCAGGGGGGGCTGGGCGGTGGTACAACTGGGTAAGTACAAGGACTGGGTTTGAATCCCCACACTCCACCTGCAGCAGGGACACCTCACAAGTGGTGAAGCAGGTCAGCAGGTCTATCTTTCCTCTCTCCTCCTCTCTCTTTATCCCTTCCCTCTCATTTTCACTCTGTCCTGTCAAATAAAATGGGGGGAAAAAAAGGAAACAAGTTGCCAGGACTGGTGGATTCATAGGACCTGTACCGAGCCCCAATGATAACCTGGAAGTAAAATGAATAAATAAAAGAATGAAATTAGATTCATTTCCCAGTATTCTAGAAGAGTTTTCTTTTTTATTTATTAATTAATTAATTTCCCCTTTTGTTGTCTTTGTTTTTTATTGTTGTTGTAGTTAGTATTGTTGTTATTGATGTCGTCATCATTGTTGGATAGGACAGAGAAATAGAGAGGAGGGGAAGACAGAAAGGGGGAGAGAAAGACACCTGCAGACCTGCTTCACTGTCTGTGAAGTGACTCCCCTGCAGGAGGGGAGCTGGGTGCTCGAACCAAGATCCTTATGCCAGTCCTTGCACTTCTCGTGATGTGCGCTTAACCTGCTGCTCTACCACCCGACTCCCAGTTTGTCCATTTTCATAGAAGTCCACAAAACCCTTTGGAGGATCATATATACATTTTTGCAGTTTAACAGAGAACTATGAGAAAGTATAACCTCAACCCATTACAAGATCTACTCCCCAACAGAGAACAGAAATCTCTGGCTCTCCATTGCTGTAAGACCCCTGAAAGCATCCATGGACATAAAGGTCTCCCTGAAATTCACCCTCATCTACAATGCAGCAGCATCCTAAGGCCACTTTAGAGGAAGCAGAGCCAGGTAAGAGGACAAGCCTGCAAAATTAGAGCCAAAAGGCCTCCACCCCTTTGTGCCTAGTGGCTACTGCATATTCTTTGACTGGGAAAACGAAAAGAGAGAAATAATTTTGGAAATGACTTTGAGCATGCTCTTACAGATGGCAAAGCATTCATCCTGTTTGGGGCCCTGTTCCCAGCACTTTATGGGCAATTATTCATCTCCACAATGGTCCATGAAGTTGCTATGATTTCTGTGTTATGGGCAGAGATTATTCTTTATCTGGCAGAGTGATCTTGAATCTTTTTTTTTAAAGGTAATAGGTTTTGTAATTATGTTCAGTAATGGACACTATATATACGTATATTGCTTTGGCTCACATATGCATACACACATTTGTACATGATTTAAAAAAAAGAATGATAATACATGGTTTTTAAAATTTACCAGCTAGGATGAGACTAGCCTTTTGCATAGGAAGAAGTAGTAGTACATCGGTATCTATCAGCTATAAGTAATATTTGAGTCCTTGAACTGGTTGATACATTTCGCAAATTATTCTGTAACTGATACTAAACAAACCAGACACAAAGCAATGGTGACACTAGTTCATAATTCATATGAATAGTTATATGAATAATCCAATTCTATGTGTCTGAATTGTTGGACTAGGATTTTAATAACAATTAAATTCACAGGAAGGGAAGGAAGATGCGTGGTTTCTAAGAACCTGATTTTCCATGAGGAAAGCAAGTTATGACTTTGTTTTTCACGTCCTCAGAAAGATAATGGACTCATTCAGTCTGAGTTGTAACTGCTAGGATCAAGTCACTCCAGGATCAATGTAGAAAAGAGTAACTTGTTCATACTTTGGTAAACCATTGGAAAAATTAATTATTTTTTTTTCAAAGTAAGGTATACTTTTAAGCTCTTTTTTAAAAAAAATTCTTTATAGGAGAAGTAATGTTCTACATTTGACAGTAAATACAATAGTTTGTACATGCATAACATTTCCCAGTTTTCCACATAACAATACAACCCCCACTAGGTCCTCTGTCATCCATCTTGGATCTGTATTCTCCCCACCCACCCACCACAGAGTCTTTTATTTTGGTGCAATATGCCAATTCCAGTTCAGGTTCTACTTGTGTTTTCTTTTCTGATCTTGTTTTTCAACTTCTGCCTGAGAGTGAGATCATCCCATATTCATCCTTCTGTTTCTGACTTATTTCACTTAACATGAATTTTTCAAGGCCCATCCAAGATTGGCTGAAAAGGGTGAGGTCACCATTTTTTACAGCTGAGTAGTATTCCATTGTATATACATATACCACAACCTGCTCAGCCACTCATCTGTTGTTGGACACTTGGGTTGCTTCCAGGTTTTGGCTATTACAAATTGTGCTGCTATGAACATATGTGTACACAGATCTTTTTGGATGGGTGTGTTGGGTTCCTTAGGATATATCCTCAGGAGACGAATTGCAGGGTCTTATGGGAGGTCCATTTCTAGCCTTCTGAGAGTTCTCCAGACTGTTCTCCACAGAGGTTGGACCAATTAACATTCTCACTAGCAGTGCAGGAGGATTCTTTGACCCCCACAACCTCTCCGGTATTTGCTGTTGTTACTTTTTCTGATGTATGACATTTTCACAGAAGTGAAGTGGTATCTCATTGTTGTCTATTTGCATTTCTCTGACAATCAGAGAGTTGGAGCATTTTTTCATGTGTTTCTTGGCCTTGTGGATCTTTTCTGTGGTGAATATTCTGTCCATGTCCTCCCCCCATTTTTGGATGGGGTTATTTGTTATCTTGTTGTTGAGATTTGCAGTTTCTTTATATATTCTGGTTATTAGCCTCTTGTCTGATGTATGGCATGTAAAGATCTTCGCCTATTCTGTGAGGGGTCTCTTGGTTTGGGTAATAGTTTCCTTAGCTGTAGAGAAGCTTTTTAATTTGATGTAGTCCCATAGATTTATGCTTGCCTTAGTCTTCTTTGTAATTGGATTCATTTCATTGAAGATGTCTTTAAAATTTATGTGTAAAAGAGTTCTGCCAATATTTTCCTCTAAGCATCTGATAGTTTCTGATCCAAGTCCTTGATCCACTTGGAATTTACTTTTGTATTTGGTGAAATATAGTGGTTCAGTTTCATTCTTCTGCATATTTCAACTCATTGTTTCCAACACCATTTGTTGAAGAGACTATGCTTTCCCCATTTAATAGTCTGGGCACCTTTGTCAAAGATTAGATGTCCATAGGTGAGGGGGCTCACTTCTGGGCTCTCAATTCTATTCCACTGGTCAGTATGTCTATTCATGTTCACTGGAACAAGCAGTTCTGATGACAATGGCCTTATAATACAATTTGAGATCTGGGAGTGTGATGCCTCCAGTAATATTCTTTCTTCTCAAGACTGTTTTGGCAAGTCTAGGTCTTTTGTGGTTCCAGATAAACATTTGTAGCATTATATTCTCCTAAAAAATGTGCTTGGGATCTTGATAGGGATAGCATTAAATTTGTATATGGCTCTGGGCAGTATATTCATTCCACTGATATTAATTCTTCCAACCCAGGAACATGGTATATCTTAACACTTCTTTGTGTCTTTTTCAATTTCCTTGAGTAGTGACTCATAATTTTCAGTATACAAGTCTTTCACTTCTTTGGGTAGGTTTACTCCTAGATATTTTATTGTTTTTGTTGCTATAGTAAAAGGAATTGATTTCTGGATTTCAACTTCTTCTAACTTAGGGTTTGCATAGAGGAATGCCACTGACTTTTGAATGTTAATTTTGTAGCCTGACAACCTTACTGTGTTGCCTGATGATTTCCAAAAGCTTCTTACTGGATTCCTTAGGTTTTTCTATGTATGTTTTCATATCTATATTTTCATGTCATCTGCAAATAAGGAGAGTTTGACTTCTTCTCTTCCAATCTGTATGCCTTTAATTCCTTGCTCCTGCCTGATTGCTATGGCAAGAACTTCCAACACTATGTTGAAGAGTACTGGTCATAGTGGGCAGCCCTGTCTAGTACCTGATCTGAGGGGAAATGCTTCCAGTTTTTCACCACTGAGTATGACGTTGGTTGTAGGTTTGCTATATATAGACTCCACTGTCTTCAGGAATTTTCCATCTATTCCCATTTTTTGTAGTGTTTTGATCATGAAGGGATGTTGTATTTTGTCAGAGGCTTTCTCTGCATCTATTGATATGAACATGTGGCTTTTGGTCTTTTGTTGATGTGGTGGATCATGCTGATTGATTTACATATATTAAACCAACCTTGCATGCTTGGGATAAACCCCACTTGGTCATGATGAACAATTTTTTTAATATACTGCTGTATCCAGTAGGCTAGAATTTTGTTCAATATTTTAGCATCTATGTTCATCAGAGATATTGGTCTGTAGTTTTCTTTTTTGGTTGTGTCCCTGTCTGCTTTTGGTATCAAACTGATGTTTGCTTCATAGAAGCTGGAAGGGAGTATTCCAGTGTCTTCAATCTTCTGGAAGACTTTTAAAAGTAGAGGTATTAGTTCTTCTTTGAAGGTTTTGTAATATTCATTTGTAAAACCATCTGGTCCAGGAATTTTATTTTTGGTAAGATTTTTGATAACCGTTTCAATTTCATTAGCTGTGATGGGCCTGTTCATATTATCTACTTCCTCTTTAGTTAGTTTTGGACATTGGTAGATATCTAGGAAATCGTCCATTTATTCCAGGTTCTCTAGCTTGGTGGCAGGTAGTTGTTCATAGAAGCCTTGCATGATATGTCGAATTTCTGCTGTGTCAGTTGTGGTATCTCCTCTTTCATTTATGATTTTATTTATTTGGGTCTTTCCCCTTTTTTTTGTTTTGTGAGTCTGGGTAAAGATTTGTCAATTTTGTTCACTCTTTTGAAGTACCAACATTGACTTACATTGATTTTTTTTGTAGGGTTTTCTTATATTTAATGTTATTGATTTCTGCCCTAATTTTAGTGATTTCTGTCCTTCTGTTTGCTTTAGGGTTCCTTTGTTCTTCTTCTTCTAGGTCTTTAAAATGTGCAAGAAGGCTGTTTATTTGTGCTTTTTCTTGTTTCCTAATGTGTGCTTGTATGGCTATGAACTTCCCTCTCAGTACTGCCTTAGCTGTGTCCCAAATATTTTTATAGCTTATGTCTTCATTTTCATTGAACTCTTGAAACATTTTGATTTCTTCCTTTATTTCCCCTTTGACCCAGAAGTTGTTAAGAAGTGTACTGTTGAGCTTCCACATTTTGGGACTCTTAATAATCTTTTGTTGATTGTTAAGTGTTAGTTTCATTCCATTGTGGTCTGAGAAGATACTTGGGATGATTTAAATGCTCTTGAATTTGTTGATGCTATCTTTGTGGCCTAACATATGGTCTATCCTTGAGAATGACCCATGTGGACTTCTGTAAAATGTGTATTCCAGTTTCTCGGGATGAATGACTCTGAAAATGTCCAATAGTTCTAGTTTATCTATCTCCTCATTTAGCTCCCTTATGTCTTTATTGATTTTCTGCCTGGATAATCTGTCAAGTTGAGAGAGTGGGGTGTTGAAGTCCCCTACTATGACTGTGTTGCTGTTAATATATTGCTGAAGCTCTTTCAGTAGATGTTTATGTATTTCGATGGCTTCTCATTGAGTGATGGCTTCCTTTGAGCATTAATTAGTGTCCATTCCTATCTTTTTAAATCTTATCTATTTTACAGTCTATCGTGTCAGATATGAGAATAGCTGTTCCTGCCCATTTTTGTGGACCATTGGCTTGTATGATAGTTTTCCATCATTTCACTTTGAGTCTGTGTTTGTTTTGTTGAATTAGGTAGGTTTCCTTTTGACAGCATATTGTTGGGTTGTGTTTTCTGATCCATCTTCCTACTCTGTGTCTTTTAATAGGTGAATTCAGGCCACTGACATTTATTGATAACGAAGATTGAAGATATTTTAACGACACTCTTGTATAGTTTTAGAGTGTTCTGATATATGGCCTATTTATGTTGGTCTGACTGTTTATGGGAGATCTTTCAGAACTTCTTTAAGGGCAGGCTTAGTGATAGTTGATTCCTACAACTGTTGCTTGTCTGAGAAGGTATTGATGCCTCCATCTAGTATGAATGACAGTCTAGCAGAATATAGTATTCTTGGTTAAAAGCCTTTCTCATTGAGTACTTGAGAGATATCTTGCCATTCTCTACTGACCTGTAGTGTTTGTGTGGAGATGTCTGCTGCTAATCTTATGGGTTTTCCTCTGTAGATGACTCTTCTCTTTTCTCTTGCAGTCTGTGGGATTCTTTCTTCATCCTTATTCCTTTCCATTCTAAATAGGATGTGTCTTGGTGTCTTTAAGTGTGGGTTCATTCTGTTTGGGACCCTCTGGGCTTCTTGAACCTTTATGTCTTTGATGTTGTCTAGACTAGAGAAGTTTTCAGCTATTATGTCCTGAAGAATGCTTTCTTCCTCTCCCTCTCTTTCTTCCTCTGGTAAGCTAATGATGCATATATTATTTCTTTTGAAGTCATCCCATAGGTCTCTGTTGTTGTTTTCAGTATCTCTTAATTTCTTTTTGAGACCTCTTACTTCTTTTTTAGTTATCTCTAATTCATTCTCAATCTTGCTAATTCTGTCTTCAGCCTCATTGATTCTATTCTCTCTCCCCTCTACTGTTCTCTGGAGTTCATCTATTTTGTTACCCTGTTCTGATACTGTTTTAGCTTGTTCAACTAGTTGTGTTCTTAGCTCAGCTATTTCAGCTTTCAGTTCTCTAATAACCTTGAGGTAATTAGTGTTTTCTTCTAGAGTCTCATTTGCTGTTTCTGCATTTATGATGACAATTCTTTCAAACTCTTTACTCACTCCTGTTATTATTTCCTTAACTAGTGTTTGAATGTTGACTTCATTATTTTGTGCTTCACCCTTTTAGCTGGAGGCTTTTAGCTGGACTCTTGTCCTGGTTCATTTCTCCAATATTTCTTCTTGTTAGTTTAACCATTTTATATAATATGTTATGAGGTTCCTCTCAGTACTTTTCAAATTACTGATCAGTATTGCCTGTATTGACTTGTGTCTAATTAAAGGGTTCACAGTGGTGGAAATTAACAGTTGTTTCAATAGTATTTTAATCCCTGATTTGGAGCTCAGTGGCTTAAAAGCCTCTTTTGTTCTTTTCTCCCCTGTAGGCTATGGGAGCCTGAGGGGTTTTAAACTGTAAGTAGGCTTCTTAGCTTAATCACTGACTACTGACCAAGAGATAAAGCAGAGTGTGGCAGATATAATCCAGTGGTTATGCAAAGAGACTTTCACAACCCCACCACTATGCCATGGAGGTATAGGTCTTCTCTTGTGTTTCCTTGTTAGTTCTCTGTCCCCTGGTGTCAGCACAGAGATTCCCTGCCGGTGCTCCAGATTCTGAGGGCAGTAGCAATGGAGACTCAGAGATGCACTTGCTGAGTCTCAGGGGAGTCCCCTCCTCCCTTCAGCTGTCCCCTTGTTGGTAGATCAGACTGGAGGTGGTATCTTAACTGATAAACTGCCAGACTGTTACCAGTCACTTAATCTCTCCCTAGGCTCCTCTCTGTCCACCAGCCACATGTACATGAACATAATTAGCATATGACCAACATCAGACTACAGTATACTACGGGACTTAAGCAAACCCACAAGGGATTGTGGGTGCATCGGAAGTTGCTCTTTTTTTCTATGAATGTACTTGCAGCTAGCTGTTTCTGCATATTCTCCTTCTCCCAGGACCCACCATGCTGCTTCCCTTTCCGAACTTAAACACATGTAGCCAAACTCTGGTAAATTTAACTTAAAAAAAACTCATGGTTCTATGAACATCATGACTAGCCTATCTCTGCTCCATTGCCTAATTTTTCCTACCTAAATAACCATGATATGCCAACGTCACTTTTTTTCTTTCTTTTTGTTGAGATGATGAATTACATTGATTGACTTGTTTCTGTTGAACCATCCTTGTTTGTTTTTTTTTATCTTTTTTAAACATTTCTTTATTGGGGGATTAATTCCCCCACTTGTTTAAACCCTGCCCAAATCCACGTGGTTTTTATTTTTTAATTACTATACCCACCCTTTCCCTGATCTATGGCAGGCCATGATGTGATGACAGGACAGGGTTCAACAGTGATACATTTCTCAACTCCATATTCCCATCTCAAGTAAATACACCTTAAAAGGTCCTCACTGAACAGAGCTAGCAAGAGCAAAGCTGAGAAGCAAACCAAGCAGTCCAAGACTTGAGCCTCTAAATTGTGCTGCCTCCTATTACAATACAATTATATTATAACCCAAATTAAAAAGAACACCCACTGCTTTTTTTAAATTGAATCCTTCCAATAAACTGGTCCTGCTGGTGTATGATTCCCTAAGTAAATAGAAAACGACTGTTCTCAAGTAAACCTGGAGGGCACCTCCAGCCACAGACCCCCACAAGCAGGGTCTGTTCTCTAGTCAGTCTTGGCTCAGAGTTAAGAATGCAGGACTCTGCCAAAAGGGCCAGGGACAAGGTGTTGGGAGATAGGCAAGAGATGCCAACCATCAATAAGACACAAACAGGGCAAAGAAGGAAAAAGGCAGATTTACGAATTCTGCAGTGCAAAATGAACCAGATCTTAGACCTTTGGAGAGGGCCCCAAGATCAGGTCAGGAAATTCCTTTGCAAAGCCCAGTAAGTAGTGCACAGAAACCTAGTCTCATAACTGGACCTGTGTGTTAAAACAAACACCTTTGATCCCTGTGCGCTGCAAGAGACAGTAAATCCATACAGTTTTAAAAATACAGTCACATAAAGTGCTAGGAGAATAACAGAGGCCATTTAAATACGTCAGGGTAGCCCTGGTGCTATAGAACCCTGGAAATCAAGTTCCCCAGACCACTGTGTTCACTTCCTACTCTCAAGGACACAATAATGTGATGGCACACAGGGCTAGGGGATGGGAGAGCTTATCATCATGTTTTGTTTGTTTGTTTTGTCTTGTTTTTTTACAAACAAGACAAAACAGCTCAGCTCTGGCGTATGGTTGTGTGGGGGATGGTACCTGGGACTTTGGAACCTCAGGCTTGTGAGCCTCTTTGCATAACCATTATGCTATCTACCCTGCCTTCTTTATGTTTTAGTCACAGTATTTCAGATACATACAGATAACCTCTTAGGAAAAGTGTACTTAGAAAGATTTGTGCATTAACTATAGAGAACCAGAGCATCACTATGATATCTGCCGAGCTGGGAATCAAGACTTGGGCCCTTGTGCTTGCAGGTCCTGTGTTCTACTGTTGGGACACCTGCCCTATCACAAGGAAATATTTGCAGTCTTAGTCTTCTTATTTAGAGTGTTGAGCACAGCCTGTGAGAGCCACATTAACCATGCTTTTCAAGTGAGGTGCCTACAAGAGATGAAATGGCCAGCATGGAGGAATGGATAGAATTGACTATCAGACCGTGTCACCTATCCATATTGCAGTTGATATTTCTCATCTCCCCCACCAACCTACCCCACCACATTCTGGGTACAAGCCATTTTATTGGACAAAAAGAAGAAGAGAAGAAGGCAAATGCATTTCCCCAAAAGGAGAAACTGAAATGCAACAGGAGAAATCTTGAATAAGAGGAAGTTGGGATGGAAGATGGTGGGAAGTCCCTGCCACTGAGTGGGGGAGGATTTGGGCTGGAGAAGGGGAAGGGAGCCCCAGTTCTGGCTGGGTTAGAATTGGAAAGCTTGTTAGTACTGGCTTAGCAAAAGAAACTCCGCACAGTCCCTAAGGACTTCCAGAAGCTTCCTCCCCCACAGCCAGGCCCTGAGCCCAGTCTCACTCCCCTGCCCCCATCTATTTGGCAAGACTCTTCTGTCATCAGCTGCTCTGTACCTCAGGTCCCTCTTGGCACTAGAAACTGTAAGTGAACCTAGCTGTCACAAAGGATTCTAGGAATTACTCCTTTCCAGTTTCCTGAACTGGTTTTTAAAATCACCTCAGAAATGCCTTTAAAAAAATCAAACTCCACACAATCAGGTCTACTCAACATGAACTCGACAAATGGTTCCAGGCAGAAGGAGTTTTGACAAGCTTTGACAATTTTAATAGACTGCACATCAGGCTAGGTTTTCTGAGGTAATTAAGCCTGTCTGGAGATAAAGAATTAGTGGGGACAGGGGCCTCCCTTTGTGGGCATGAGCCCAGGGCAAGGAACACACAGATCCACTTTCAGCTTGTCCAGCTCTGTCCTGTTCCCTCAATGTTGACTGTGAGAGCTTTGCTCCCCAACATGAATTCTGAAGGGAAAGGTTTTGAAACTCGGTTTTATAAGAACAGAAGCAGCCTAAGAAAGGGGTCTAGCTTTATAAGTTCTGTAAAAATTGGAAAATAGCTTATTTTTAGGTTTCATAAAAACTTTGAAGTTGGGGCCAGGTGAGGGTGCACCTGGTTGAGTGAATATGTTACAGTTTACAAGGACTCTAATTCGAGCCTCCAGTCCCCACCTGCAGGGGGAAAGCTTTGCAAGTGGTGAAGCAGTGTTGCAGGTGTCTTTCTGTCTCTCCCTCTCTGTCACCCCCTTCCCTCTCAACTTCTGGCTGTCTCTATCCAGTAAATAAAATAAAAATAATTCAAAAATTAAAAAAAAAACTTAGGAGTTATAGTGACTCAAACATTTTTTTTTTTCTACCAGAGGAGTGAAGCTCTCGTTTCTGATGAGACTGGGTTTGAACTGCAAACTCTTCTGGCTTGGGCTTGAAGGCCCTTGTGCAGAGTCACTACACTAGGTCAGCACTCTGGAAGAGAGAGAGGGTCTTTATGCATAGACACTATGCTATCTCCCCCCCACTGCTACAGTTTCTTTCTTTCCTTCTTTCTTTCTCTTTCTTTCTTTCTCTCTTTCTTTCTTTCCTTCTTTCCTTCTTTAAATGGATTTCTCTCTTCAGTTTTACTTTTAATATATATACATTTTACTGGAGCACTGTGCATCTCTGGCTTATGGTGCTGCTGGGGATTGAGCCTGGGACCTCAGAGCCTCAGGCAGGAGATGATGTGCATAACCTGACTCAAACTTTTAAGTGAAATTGGTAGATTTGATCAATATTATACCATATAAGAAAGACCTCAGAGTTGACAAGCCTTGAGGAAGCAGCCACACCCTACAGAAGAGCATACTCTGGTCCTCAGAAAGCACACTGAGAAGTCCATACCACTTCCTTGGCAGAACTACTCACATTTCCTTTGAATTTCCTATATACTGAAATATAGGTGGGATCCTTGCCATTTTGCTAGCTGACAAGAAAACTGAAACTTCAAGAGAGAGAGTGGGGCCCTCACTCATGGTGCCACAGTGCACAGTATGAGATGGTGACACAGGGATAGGGGTGTTCACACTTAACTTCTGACCCCCACCTGCTGTTGCTTGACTCATGGCATCATGCCTTCAGGGAACACAAGCCCTCACATTAATATGCTCACATGAGGGAAAAATGCAATATAGTAAATTCACTTCAGTGTGTATGTGCATGTATGGCAGAGGGGCTGGGGACCTGGTCTCTACACTGATAGATTAAATGTCCAGCTGTTTAACCCTAAAGGGAGAGAAGGGTTTTCTCTCACTTCCATATCAGGGTCTGTATAGTATCTTAAAGTTTGACCTTCCTGGTTCTAGATCTGCAGTTAACTCGATAATCAGCAAGTGGATTTTCTATTTATATATTTTCTTACAGCAACTGGGATCCCCCCTGCTTTTTGTGCCAGGACAGACTTTTAAAATACTCAGGGGGAAGGCTGGGCAGTAGCATAACCGGTTAAGCATACATAGTATGAAGTATTAAGAACTGGTGCAAGGATCCGTGTTTGAGCCCTCACTCCCTATCTGCAGAGAGTCTACTTCACAAACAGTGAATCAGGTTTGCAGGTCTCTCTCTCTCTCTCTCTCTCTCTCTCTCTCTCCCCATCCTCTCTAAATTTCTCTCTGTTCTATCCAACAAAAATAAATGGGAAAAAATGGCCACCAGGAGCAATGGATTCATAGTGCCAGCACTGAGCCCCAGCAATAACCCTGGGAGGAAATAAAATAAAACAAAATAAAATAAAATAAAATCCTCAGGGGTAGAAGGAAGTCTGATTAGAAAAATCACCAGTAGGATGCCTGTTGAGTTGGCTGAGTATGGCTGTGTGCATAATTCTGTCTTCCCATGTCTTCCCAAATCACTGTGTGTCCCACATCTGTGAAACATAAAAAAAAAAAAATGCAAACGTTTACAATGCTTTGTGAAAGCTGTGTGGGATCTGAAATTATAATTTCTAAGGGTGACCAGGGCCAGAATGGAAGGGTTAGTTAGTTATGTTTTTAAAGTCACAGTTGAGACAGGGTTTGTTATCTTCTGTGTATTTCCACTGCAGAAAAGGATGGACTGTCTGCTGGTGGCGGTTTCCCTTGGGGGATCCTGGCCAATAATAGGGTCACATAGAAAGCAGTCACTCTCTGGAATGCCAGAAAAGCAAGGCAGACTAATGCCCTAGTTCTCCAAAGTGCAGACTGTGTAAACCATAGGAGAGTACTTCTGATGTTAATCTTTGGCAGAATTCTCAAATGAGTTAGCAAATAGTGACTGGAGATAAAGTCAAACTTTGTTCAAAGATCAACCTCTGCTTTGACTTAGGTTACCCACCCAGACAGTGGGGCTGGATGGGGGAGGGAGGAGAAGGAAGGAAGGAGGGAGGGGAAGACCCAAAAGCAAAAGCAAGCAGCAAACACTAAATTTTTCCAGGAATTAGGGAAAAGTTCCTGACTCACTGCAGCAAAAACAATCTCAAATTTTCCCTGATGACAGATAATCCCATGAGATCTGAGGTCAAGGTGGCCTTGGGACATCATCCAGGGAGGGATCATTAACAATATGCTGGGGCAACTGGCTCCAGATTGAAGGAAGACTAAAGTATTGGAAGGGAATCTAGGACAATATGTTTATGACCTTGGGGTTGGTGTGGGCAAAGACTTCAAACAAGACATGAATCACAAAGGTGAACAGAAAAAGAGGCATGTCAGCCTCTGTCAAAATGTGAAACTTCTGATCTAAAATCAGAAATCACCAAAACTGAGATTAAAAGATAAGCAATGGAGTGACAGAAGATATTTGTGGCATTCTATATGTATGTTGTATATGTGTTTTATGTGTAGCTGTATGCACCTACATATATGTATACACCCATCCATATGTCTACAGAAATATATACATGCATGTATACATATATAGGTATAGGTAGATACAGATATTCTGGGTAGTTTTCTCAGTTGTATCAAGAACTCCTGTCAATCAGTAAGACAAAGACCAGGACCAGCAACCCAGTAAAGTATGGACCCAGCCAGTTCATGGACAAGAAAACACAAATAAAAAGTGAGAGAACTGAGAGGGGACTGGCAAAACAATTCACCTGGATAGTGTGCCCACTTTGCCACGTAGGCCAACCCAGTGTGAATCCAGCCCTCCCTCTGTCTCTTTCTATATGAAAAAAGTCAGCCCTAAACAGTAAAGTCCTAGCAATGAAAAATAAATAAATAAATAAATAAATAAATAAATAAATAAATAAGTAAGTAAATGTGTCCAGAGGAAGTCTTGCTTTATTTCTAAGGTGCACATTATTTCACGTGTGTGTGTGTGTGTGTGTGTGTGTGTGTGTGTGTGTGTGTGTGTGTGTGTGTGTGTGTGTGTGAAATATATATATGAACATAAATTACTGGAAGGTTACACCCAAGTGTTTCATTACTGAACATCAAAATGTACATTGTAGACACCTGGAGTCCCATTCTCATGTCACATTTATGAGTTAGGGATCAGAGAGCCAAATTTTAATGTTATGATATATCTGCTTCGTTTTGTTCACCTCTGGGAGATTCAGCTCCTGGGAATTGTCTCATCAACAACACTTATTACCTGTGTACTGGCATCTCACCTGTGCACAGGTGCCCCACCTGTTCCCTGGGGCACTGGGACATGGGATGGATCAGGAATAGAATAGAGTTTTAATTGATCCTCTTCGCATTTCAGCCCTTCAACTTCTTGCCGTAGCAGGTGTTGTTTTAGTTTCTCTGTCTTCTCCTAGGGTTCCTCTAACCTATGAATTTCTGTGGTACCTTCTCTGTAATCCCTGAGCTGCCTCACATCCTGGGGTCTCTCTTTACTCTCTCCTTGACCCCCCATAATGGCATATTTTCTGGTTCTCAAATAATCCAAGATTTTCTAATCTGGCAGTGGCACTGCCACCATCATAAACCTGCCATCCTCTCCAGCAGTCTGGAGTCTCCAGATCCTGCCCCAACTCCCCTGCACTTTATCTTTCTCTCAGGTCACCCCCAAAACACAATCCAGTGTGCTACTTACATTGTTATATGCCAATGACATGTCTAAAAGGTGGGACTATGGGGCCAAGATGGGCTGGAGGTGGGAAATGTGAGGAGAAAAGACCTAAGAATGAACTGAAGCTCCAGAAAGTCTTCTCAGAAAAGCTGAATTACGGTTACACAGGAGCTAATAGAAACTGAAATTTAAGAATTTAAGATTTTTTTTTTTATGAGCCACACAGAGAGAGACCAGCTTTGATTTACATGGTGCCAGGGATCAAGCCTGGGACTGATGCGTATGAGCCTTGTGCTCTACCACTGAGAAGCAAAAAGACTCAGAGGGTATGTGTTTTGAGTGGGGCAGGGACAACCCTTGGAGGACTCAGTGACTTTTTTTAAAAAAAATTTGTTATCTTTATCTATTGATTGGATAGAGACAGTCAGAAACTGAGAGGGAAGGGAGGGATAGAGAGGGTGAGAAACAGAGAGACACCCGCAGCCCTGCTTCACCACCTGTGAAGCTTTCTCCCTGCAGGTGGGGACTGGGGGCTCGAACCCAGTTCCTTGCACATTGTAACATGTGCGCACAACCAGGTGTGCCACCACCCGGCCCCAGACTCAGTGACTTTTAGCCAGTTTAGCAGGCGCAAGTTTGAAGAGGATGGGAACAAGCAAAATCTTGGGAGAAAATAGAAGAAGAGCAGGAAGGGTCTCCCTCACAAGGACAGCTGAGCCGAGGGGCGTGGACTCTCCCCAGTGGTCAGTGGGGGCGTCTGAGGGCTTGGAGTGGGAATCCCTCTCACTGAGATTGGTGGTGCCTTTTCCTTCGTTTTTGGTAATAAAATTTGCACTGTCGGCTACTCCTCTATTTAAAAACATCAAGTATATTCTTGAAGGATGTATAGCACTCAGGGCTAGGTGGTGGTGTACCTGGTTGAGAGCATATGTTACACTGTGCGAGGACCCGGGTTCGAGCCCCTTGTCCCCACCTGCAGGGGGAAAGCTTTGAAAGAGGTGAAGCAATGCTGCAGTTATCTCTCTTTCTCTCTCCCTTTATACCTCACCCTTCCCTCTCAGTTTCTGGTTGTCTCTATTCAATAAATAAATATAGATGGGGGTTGGGCAGTAGCACAGTGGGTTAAGCGCACATGGCGCAAAGTGCAAGGATCGGCCCCGGTTCAAGCCCCCGGCCCCCCACCTGCAGGGGAGTCGCTTCGCAGGCAGTGAAGCAGGTCTGCAGGTGTCTTTCTCTCCCTTTGTTCTCAGCTGGGCCCAGGGCCTAAATGAGCAATTGGCTCCTCTCATTCAGAGGGAAGTCTGGCCCCCAGTCCCACCTTTCTGCTTTCCTCTCCACTGACTCCTGAATGTACCACTAAAGTATTTGTTTCACACCTCAGAACAGACAACAACTGCTAATGTTTGTGTTCTCAACATCAATTGACTTTAGGCCTTTTTTTTTTTATGTGGCCCAAGGGGATAAACCACCCCCAACCCCCAAGCAAAACCTAGAGGGTCAAAACCAACAAATCCCACTGTCTGTGAACACAGGAACTTTTATTTTGTAACTGCTGCCTCTACTCCTCACTGTCTGGTTTTCTGTTTGGGAGTCTCCCCGGTGATGGTGCCTCCTGATAAAAGTTGTAATGAGAGAGGAGAGGAGGGAGGGCAGGGAAGGAGGAAAGGAGAAGGGGGGGGGCACTGAAAAGACAGGGCAGAAAGTAAACAGACCTTCTCCAATCTAATGGCTGGACCTCGGAGCACGCAGTAGGGCTGCAGAATGACTCCAAGCCTTATGAATGCCCTCTATTCATGGGTCCAGGCTTTTGTTTAAGTCTGGACTACAATCTAAAGAGCAGAGAACAGGCTAAACTGGTCTGGCAGCTGAGGAGTGGAGAACACTCTCCCCAGGGCAGGACTCAGGTGAATGAAATCATCAATATTTTCTGGGCAGTCCTGATTTGCAACTAACTTTTATCTTCACTGTGAAATAACAACCTTCTTTTCAGCCTGGTTACAATAAGTAAAGCTGACTGCTTGGAGGGGGCTCTTTCATGGGGGAGATCTAAACTGGAGTAGCATTGAAAGAGCTGGGGAGAGCTCTGAATAATGAGGGCTGGCTGAGTGAGTGAGTGTGTGGGGGGGTGTTCCATCCCTGTCTGGGTCATTACTATTCCAGAAATTATCCAGAGTAGAAGGGCACTTCCTCCTCACTTATTGTGTAAGACCTCACTGGTGACTGGAAAGACTTGAGAGAAGTACTCTGAATTTTTTTTTTTTTTAGTCCTACCACATCCAACTTTGTATTAAATCCCTCAGTGAACACAGCTGCTGTCACTCAGGAGTCCTTCTATCTGCCCTCTCTTTTCTATGACCTCACCTTTGTAGACTTTTAATTTCTCAGTCCATATCAGCTCTCAGACTGTGGACTCAGGGGTTAGGTTTCTAAGGTACATTGGTTCTGTGGCCCTTCTAACTCAAGTTCCTACTAAAGAAATACTTGAACTGGCATTGAAGGCCCTTCACAGACAGGCTGAGAACCCAGGGTTGTTAATGCAGGAGAGTGGGGAGTACATGAAGCATGCAGACAAAACCCAGGGCTATTTTTGGTTTGTTAATTCCTATAACCAAGTTTGATACTTGCATACAGACATTGAGGTCAACACACACCAGAAGTCATTAGCTTTCCTCTTCATTCTAACGGCAGAACATCAACACTGCAAGCACGTTGTGTCACTTATTCATGGCTTCGCTGTTGGGGGAGACATTTGGGAGTGGTGGGGACCAGAGTTAGAAGGAGGACATGACAGCAAGGTGTCCGCTCCCAAACTGTAAGGGCCCTGCAGAAAAATGAGGTTGGCACCTGACTGAGTGCCTCTTAAGGTTTGTGCCTTTGATGGGGGTTAGTGAGGATAGTGATGAAATGGCATGTGGGCTTACCCAACAGGATGGTAACTAATCAGTTTCAGCCAGTCATGACCAGAAGGCAATAGTGCAGTGTTCTCTGCAGGCTTTGATCATTCATGGCTTTTATCCCATGACAATAGGGCTGTCCCTACAGATGAACTTCCCACTAACTGAGGACCTTAGTTTTGCCCCTGGTATGATCTAAGTGACTGACCAAGAGACTTTGAAAATAGGCTTATTTCCTGTGCTAAATATGAATAGACATGGGCCCTAGGTCAGACTTATGCGGTTTACAGGTAATTGTATTTATATACTCCTCCCATATTGGGGAGCTACTCTTTGCCCTGATCTAGCTTTCTAATCCTATTCCCAGCTCTGACACTATCTTCCCAGAAAATACTCCTAGCCCACCCACATGTTAGCTACTGGGCTCAGGCAAAAATCAGTAAAGTCATAGGCCCCTTGGAATATACCTAAGATAGACTACCTAGCTTCTTCCAACATGAAGACCCCAGACCTCATCTGTTATGTTCTTACCTTTAGGTTCCTGATTATTAAACAAAAGCTTTATATCTTAATGCTTTTCAGCCCCCAAGTTGCAGACACTACCATGATGACAACCTGAGCAGATGACCTTACCAATGTGTCCTGGAAGCCCACCTCTCCAGAACCCCACCTCATTAGGGAAAGATAGAAACGGAATGGACGTCTGGATGAACCTGTCACTGCCCATGTCCAGCAGAGAAGCAATTACACAGGCCAGACTTCCCACCTTCTGCACCCCATATATAATTTTGGTCCATATTCCCAGAAGGATAAAAAAATAGGGAAGCTTCCAACGGAGGGGGTGGGATACAGAATTCTCATGGTGGGAATTGTGTGGAATTGTACCCCTCTTATCCCACAATCTTGTTGATCACTATTAAATCAATAATAATAATAATAATAATAATAATAATAATAATAATAATAATAATAATAATAAATAGGCTTACAGGAACAGGATGAGTCTAGAATGAGCATCATCATTTAAGGAGTGATGATTAAAAGCCAGCAGCTTAGCTTCTCTCAGCAAGGGGGCCCCTGACTGTTTCAAGAAGCAGTAGGTGCCAAAGGCATGCGAGGCAGAGCACCCCATGATTGCTCCAAACACTTCCTCATTGTTCTTCACTGTATGTATTATTCATTAAGTAAGAGAGACACAGTAATGCAGGGAACTTTAAAACAAGATTTTTTTTTTTTTTTTAGCGTATAAAGCATGTACTAGCAAAGCAGTAATACACTGAGATGTAACCATAATTACAACAAATGTAGATGGGCTCCAACACACCTACTCTGAGAGAGGACTTTTCATATTGCATTTCTGAAAAATGCAGCTATATCCTGTTTCCAAGAGATCCTCTGAGACAAAACCACACAGAAAGTCTAAAAATAGAGGGGTGGAAAAACACACACTACACAAATGCTAACAATACAGACAAACTGTAACATAAAAGGGGAAGCCACATCATGATCAAGGCACAAGTCTACTCAAAAAATCAGTAAGTCATTAAGAGTCACATTTGTACTGTACTGACCTGAATCTTGGGAATTTACTCTGCTAGTGTAATCTTTGCTGCAATATAACTAGAAAATAAAGACTTCTAAACTTAAAAAAATAATCAGTAAGTCCTAAATGTACATATGTCTACATCCATACCTACCTCATAATCCAGTAAGAAGACTGACAGCATTCTAAGTAAGATACTTTGATTAGTTCACCTTTAAGCAGTTGAAAAAAAAAAAAACCCTGTAAAACACAAGGAATAAAGAATGTCTAATGGTATCTGTGTGTTTGCCTGTGTGTGCACGTAAACTCTACTAGTCATCATTATCTTTGGAGATACAGATCAATTAGAAATTTGACCACATACTATATCACAAAGACTCAACAAATATCTATAGTTGACCATATTCACAGATCATAATCTCTAAACATAACATAATTAAATGACGAATAATGAATAGTCTTAAACTCTTAATTTTTGAAACATTTAAAAATATTTATCTATTATTTATTTTTATTTGATAATACAGGACAAATTGGGAGGGGAGGAGAAGATAAAGAAGGAGAGAGAAAAAGAGAGACAGCTGTAGCACTGCTTCACCATTCGTGAAGCTTCTCGTTTGCAAGCTTGAACCCGAGTCTTTGCACATGATAACATGCACTCTACAGGTGTGCCACTGCCTAGCCCCAGTCTTAAACTCTTGTGTTTAAAAACCCAAATCTATAGATTAAATGAGAAAATGTAAATTGAAAGTTTTTTTAAACTATATTGACAATAAAAGTACTATGTATCAAATTTTTGCAAGGTAACTGAAAGGATAGGGTTAAATTGAACTTTTTATCTCCTCTGTGAACTAACATGAACAGAGTGCTTAAGAAAAGATCACAGGAAAATGAACCAAATGCTCAAAACAGGACTATAGGAAACTTTCTTAATACTGTCACAGATATCTTCCAAAGTGTAGAGGGAATATTTTAACAAGTGGTGAAACTTTGGAAGCATATCTGTCAACATCAAAAACAAGACAAAAATTCCCATTATCAACTCATCAGTATCCTGGGGGAGAATGAAGTCAAATAAACAAGCAAAATAAGGAAGAGTCAAAACTGGCAACAAAGAAGGAAAATTGTCCTTATTTTTAGAATGTGTGATGATCTTCATTAGAAAAGTCACAGAAAGTTTCAAATAAGCTATTTAAATAGAAAAGGTGCAAAGTATGTGCTGCTTACAAGGTCTCCACACAAAAGTTAGTACCATTCTGTGTATTAGTCCCAACAGATTAGTTAACATTAAAGCAAAAATATAATTTATACTAGCAACTGAAGTCCTATTCTGCAGACATTTAATAGAAATTGTAGACAATATTGCATTTAAATTTGCCTACAGGGGTCTTTTTGGGGAGAAAACCTTGAAATAATGCTAAATATTGAAAAACAATATGAGTAACTAATGTGCCTTACCAGGCCAGCGAAATAGGTCACTAACATAGTGTGATGCTTTGCCATGTGTATTACCCAGGTTTGAGCCCATACACCACCACCACATTGAAGGAAGCTTTGATGCTAGGGTCTCTTTTACTCTCTCTCTCTCTTTCTCTCTGCCTCTCTCCCAGTTTCTTCTACCTCTAGACATATAGAAGCAAACAGGCTTTTTTTTTCCCCCACAGCAGTGCTCAGCTTTGGCTTTTGATGGTGTTGGGGATTGAACCTGGGACTTCAGAGCCTCAGGCATGACAGCCTTTTTCATAACCATTATACAAAACATAAACTATATTTATGAACTCAGAATGTGAAATTACTTCTTTAAACTAGATTTAAAAACTTAATGTAAATTAATAGACTGCTCAATATGTGTAGAATTAAACTAAAAACTTTAAACGTCATTCATTTAAAAAGTAAAATATCAAGTAAAATATAGATACTTATAATTCAGTCATATAGTTGGCAGAGGTCAGACTCCAAAACAATTGATATCTACAAATCAATAAGAAAAAAAATCCAATAGCCTAATGGAAAAAAATGGACCACAGACATAAACAAGTCATGGATGAGGCAATTCAAGTGTCAAATAAATATTTAATTAGTTGGTCAACCTCATTAATAATGAGAGAAATGCTAATTGAAAAAAACAAAGGGATGTCTGTATTAGACTTTACCAAATAGAGAGAATCAATGAAGTGTGTGTGTGTGTGTGTGTGTGTGTGTGTGTGTGTGTGTGTGTGTGTGTGTGTGTGTGTAGAAGAGGATTTATTTTAAGGCATTAGCTGGCTCAAAGTCTGCAGGATGAACCTGTAGTCTGGAGACCTAGGGAGAAGCTGGGTCTAGCTAGTTCTGGTTCATAGATTTGGCATTATAATTAAACTCTGTGCTGGCAATGGCTTGAGAGTTTCCTCTTACTTGTCAAGTCAAACTTTTGTTGTAGTTAGACCTTCAATTGATTGGACAAGACCAGCACACATTAAGGAAGACAAAATGTTTTATTCCTTTCTTTCTTTCTTTCTTTTTTCTTTTCTTTTTTTTTTTTTTTGCCTCTAGTGTTATCTCTGGGGCTTGGTGCCAATACTACAAATTCACTGCTCCCAGAGGCCATTTTTTCCATTTTACTGAGTAGGACAGAGAGAAATTGAGAGGGGAGAGGGAGCGACAACGATAGATACATGATGCAGACCTACTTCACTACTCGTGAGGTGACCCCTGCAAGTGTGGAACCCGAGGCTTGAACCTGGATCATCCTGCTTAGTACTAAGTATGCTTAACTAGGTGCGCCACTGCCCAGCCCCTAACAAATGCTTTATTTTAGATCTACCAACTAAAACGGAAAAGTCATCCGGAATCATTCTTTAACAATGTACAGAATATGCTCAGCCAAAGTGACACATAAAATTAGTTGTCATAGCCTCTACTACATCAGCTGATCAAAATGTTTCAAGTGTCAACACAAACAGGGACTTACCCTGTGCTAATGAGGGTCTAAAGAGAGGTCACCCTTTCTGAGGGTGGGAATGCACACTGGAGGAACACACATACAAGGGAAAACTATTTTCTTCAACATTCTCAATAGTTGTAAAAAACTGGGGGGGGGGAGTTGAACAGCATTAATAAAAATTAAACTAGTTGTTATATTTCATGATCAGGGATATAGTTCAATAGTTTAAACAGCAGACCACAGAATTGGCATGCCTGAGACTCCCTGTTAAAGTCTTAGTATTGCATGTGCTGGAGTAATGCTTTGACTGCTCTCTCTCTCTCTCTCTCTCTAAATGTCTATATAATATGAAATAAATAAATCAAGTTTAAAAGAAAATACTGCAATACTTTTATATTTCATATATAATAGAATTACACATCAGGTACTCAAATAATGTTATTTTATTCTAATATTGGTATAAAAAAACAATCCTACTCAATACTGAATGAGTTGGTGTTATTCAAGGACCTATCTGCTTTGCATAGATATCATTTTACTTAAAGTCATAGTTTTCTACCGTTGATATTGAAGATTTATTGTCTAATAATTACAATAAATGTTTAGAGCAACATACACGGAGAAATGTAGGGGTGAATCTAAAAACATTAACAACAAAACCTAGCTTTAGAAGGATGCACAGAGTAAGGTAAATTTTCATAAAATTTAAAACATACAAACAATCCTATGTGTTATATAGAGAGAAACAACACAGAACAATCTAAAACTTGAGCCCGAGATTAAATTCAAGATTGTGGAGGCTCTAAAAAAGCCAGAATGGAGGTGAGGGGCAGATTGCATAATGGTTATGCAAAGAGACTCTCATGCCTGAGGCTCGAAAGTCCCAGGTTCAATCCCCTCGCACCACCATAAACCAGAGCTGAGCACTGCTCTAGTAAAAAAATAAATAAATAAAGGAATGGGGAAAGAGCTCAAGGCCTGAACTGTCATAATTTCTAATGTGTATTTCTGATGTTCTGATGTATATGCGTATATATCTAAAATTTTTGTGTAACTGGGATTTTGTACAAGCATAATATTATTGCTCCCAAGTCACTTTTCTTATTTATTTATTAATTAATTTACCAGAGTACTTCTCAGCTCTGATTTATGGCCGTATTGGGGCTGACCTAGGCCCTTTGAGCCTCAGATGGCGAAATCTGTTGCACTAAGCACTGTGCTGTCTCCTTGGCCTGCATGCAACTTTTTCTTTCAAGGAGCTAGAGATAGATAGATAGATAGATAGATAGATAGATAGATAGATAGATAGATAGATAGATAGATAGATAATCCATATCACCAGAGCTTCCTCCAGTACCACAGTACTACTCATGTGGTATTGGGGCTTGAATTTGAGTCATGCACACAGCAAGGCATGCATCCTACCTACTGAGCTATATCTCTTGCCCTGTATGTTTCTTTAAAACCTGAAACTTACAGGGTTAAATATTAAGACTTGATGAAAACATGGGTGTGGTGAGGTATATATTGGATTCTTCTCTATACTTGTTCTTTTACTAAAAACAATCCTCTAGAATAAGTGTGCACAGAGTTCTGTGTGTTGGCTGACAGTCTAGTAAAGTTACATGCAGGGGTGGAGAGGATCAGTCTGAAATATTTGAATGAAGTACCTCAAGTGTTAGGCTATGACTATGGTGTGTTTCTGTATACTGGACGTGATACTCCTCACAGAGTAGCAGGATGTCTGGGGCTCCTTAAAGGCAAGGGTCAGCAAAAGCAGGGGTCAAAGGTGCAGTGCCCCCTGTGGTGGGACTATGAGTTGTGAAAACTGGAATGGGGGACTGTGGGAGGACAGAGACCTCATAGGAAGAAAACATTTACCCCTCCCCCAACAAAACAAATAAAACAAAAATGAAAACACAAAGTACAGTGGACCAATAAGAGGTTTCAGGGCCATAAGTAACCCAGGTTCAAGCCCAACCCCCACTGCACTGGAGAATCTTCAGTGCTTTGGTATCTTTCCTCTTTCTCTTTTCTTTATTTCTTCATCATCATCATCTCCTTTTTTTTTTTTTTTTTACAAGAGAACTGCTCTGTTCTGGTTTTGAAGCCTCAGTCATGAGAATCTCTTTACATCATTACACTATCTACCCCTACTCTTTCTTTTCTTTTTGTCTCTTCTCTTCTTTTTCTTTTCTCCTTTCTCTCTCTCTCTGAAAGATCCATACATATACATAATATTTTCTATTGGAGGGAAAAGGGTTAATGCATCATGGCACAACTGTTGGTAGGGCTAAAAGGCTCTCAACTTTCTATCTTAAAAAGCTGAACCAGAATGATGAAGCCCCGATGATGACACAAAAAAGGCTTCAGAGCCTTGCTAATTAATGACTATACAGTGTGACAGCACTTTTCTCCAGCGATGGATTGGCTCTCATTCACTCAAGTGGGTCCTTGTTCCCCTCCCATGAGAGCTATCGACAGGAAAAGATTTGTGGGTTGACCCTAATGACCCCAATACAGAAGACTCTGAGGAGTATCACAGTGCTTCATATTAAGAACTGGTCAGCTTTGTATTTTTCATGTCTGGTTATTCCTCGTAGCCTTTTTCTGACCTTGTCTGGCTATTTTTCTCCAGGGCTTCTCTACCCTAGGCCAGCTTTTTTCAGATAGAAAGAGAGAGCCAGAGGGAAAAACACAACAGCTCAGAAACTTTCCCTAGTGTAGTGGGGGCTGAACTAGAGCCAGGGTCACACACATGACAAAAGAGTCACCTTTCCAGGTGAACTATCTCGCTGGCCTCCTTGTGTGGCATTCTGTGTTCTGTCAGACCAGGAGAGAAGGAAGAATGAGGGGGAAAATAAGGGAACCTGAATTGTGAGTTCTGCCATCTCTTGTCTGAGTTTGGTTTGCTTTGTTTTTGGAAAGTACGTGTGTGTGTGCATGTGTGTGTTAGGTATTTAACAGTTTAAAATATTTTTTTAACATATTGCTTAAATGGGGTTGGGAAATGAGATACATAGCATAGTGGCAGTAAGAAATAAAGACTGGGGGGAGTCAGGCAGTAGCGCGGTGGGTTAAGCGTAGGTGGTGCAAAGTGCAAAGACTGGCATAAAGATCCCAGTTCAAGCCCCCGGCTCCCCACCTGCAGGGGAGTTGCTTCACAAGCAGTGAAGCAGGTCTGCAGGAGTCTATCTTTCTCTCCCCCTCTCTGTCTTCCCCTTCTCTCTGTCCTATCCAACAACAATGACAGCAATGACAACAAGAATAATAACAATGACGATAAACTACAAGGGCAACAAAAAGGAATAATTAAATAAATATTGAAAAATAGAAGACTGAGATTATCTTCTGGGCTTCTGTGTGCATGGAACTATTCTTAGGATCCAAAGTCTCTGGCAGGTGGCACTATAGGGGGCTTCATGTAGGCGAGTCACTTGAAAGGGACAGTAAGTGCTATGCTCATCTCCAACCTCTCAAAGGAGAAGGGGACGTGTGAAAGCATTTAGCTACAGATCCTTAAAGTCTGTTGTTTAGTGGAGCCAGCCAGAGTCAGCTATTTCTCCCCCTCCCTGTGTCCCCTGGGGTCCTCACCTTCTGTTGGAATGGACTCCTCTCCATTTGGGCTGGGCTGGACTGGGGGAAAAGGCAAATAATCTGACACAAGATAAGTGTAAGCATATAGAGCTGTCACTCGCTGCCATTTTTAATTTTCAGACACACAAGAGCAGTGAGTTCTATCTGTTATGTGAGTAGTGAGTCTCCTTTATTCACAGCTTCAGTATGGGGGAGAGGGACAAGAGACAAGGCCCTTCAGAGGGAACCAGACACTTGGCCCTGGATGTCCCCAGTCATGGTCTGAAATTATTGATTGAAAGGTGGACATCAAATAAACCTGTAAGAGAAACAGACAGCCCAGCCAGTGTCTAGACCAGGGGGCCATGCCCTCTGCCCTCAACTCTGTCAGTGTCAGTTTGGGGGAATTTCTCCAACACTGGGGAGCCCAGAGGTAGACTTGGCAGAAATCACAGGAGTATTTGAAGGACAAACAGATGATACTAATAAATTACTTGAAGTCTAACGATGCTGATGTTTTTTTTTTTTTTTTTTGACTGGAAATGCAGAGTTGGACCTCTGTGGGACCTTCTCAGCTAACAGGAAGCTACACAGAAAAGAGAGAAGCCATCAAGGATACATTCAGAAAGTGTTACAGCGCCAGAGAGATGCTGGGAACTGTGTTACACCAGAACTCAGTGTATGACAGTAGCAGTCATCTGTGGGCCTCTTGGAGTGCACCAGCAGAAACCCAGATGGGAATTCTGGAGAGCATTACAGAGCCTAAATTTGGGGCCTTTGACTGATGTGGGGTTGGTCAGCTAGTGGCAGCTCCTCTCTGCCTTCCACAACACTCCTTCCTGCTTAGTCATGACCCCAGACTCCCCAAGAAGTTCCTCATCCTGGGGGAAGCTAATACTTTTCAACACTAACACGTCATTGCCTTCATTGCCACTTAGGTCAGTGTGTAGGTTGAAGTTTATTTTACAGATATGATTTCAAGCATAGTTTAATGGAAAGACAATGGTTAACAACCTCACTTGCTCTGCACTAAATGCCTCTGGGGACTGAGCACTGACTGAGGCTCCTCCATATGTTTGCTCATAACACGGCTTCTTACTTATGTGTCAGTATTATTATTTGGGGTGAGGGGTGTCTCTCATGCTTCACAACTCTAGTCTGACTACTTTTAGATTGAGACAGACAGAGGCAGAGAGAAGGGGGAAGATAACATAGCACCAGAGTTTGCTCTAATGTGGTAGGGTCAGGCTTGAACCTGGGTCCTGTGGACTGCAAAACAGGTGCATAATATGGGCAAGCTATTTTATCAGTCTTTACCTATCTATGATGACCTCTATTTCTATAGATGAGGAAATGGAGAATCAGAAGGGTTACATTACGTATAATTCAAGTCACCCAACACAGTAAATATAAACAGTATGTGAAAAGTGAGCTTTTAAATCAGAACTGTTTCACACCTTTGTGTAACACTAGAAATGAATACCCACTTGACGATGAGGAAACCTAACTTAAATATCCTCATAAAATCACACATTAGCATGAAAGTAGAAGTTTCCTTGTGAAATATCCATGCATATCCCTTGAAAGTACCTACTGAATATAAATTAAAGGGCCAGGAGGTGACTCACCCACTAGAGTGCACACTTAGCATGTGCAATAATGTGGGTTCAAGTCCATGAAACCACGTGGAACATCATGCATGGCATCAAAGGAAGTTCAGTGAATAGCGAAGTAGCTCTGTAGCCTCTCCTCTGTTTCTCTCCATGTGAAATTCTGAAAAGGAAAAAAAAAATCTACTGGGAACAGTAGAATTGTGCAGGTCCTGTGGCCCAGTGGGAACTAAGGAAATAAGTAAAATAAGCAAAGGCAGAAATTAGGTACAGGTCTTTGGTAGTTTTAAGGCAACCAGGCCAGAGGCTGTATGTACCTTCCTTTCTGACTGTTCATCCACTGTTTGAATAAATCCCAACCATGAAGACAATGTCCTTGTATGCTTTTTTTAATACATTGTTCCAACACCAGTTATGCAACTCACCAACACTAACTGGGTGTCCCACAAATTCAGACACTAACTTCCCAGTTACAGCAATCTCACCTGTGAAGGGTTTTATTCCAAAGACTGGCCCCACTGCGAGGCCTGCTGAAAACAAGATACTCAGAACTAGCCACAGTCCTACCCAGCAGAGTACAAATTCAAGAGTCCTCACACTCTTCCTCTCATTCTCCTTCCTGATTTCAATAATTTGCTAGAATGACACAGAACTTAAGAAAAGAGCCCTACTTGTTATAAAAGATTCACACCTGGAATTACCATTTGGAAGGGATGCACAGAGCAGATGTTGGGAGGGGTGGAAAACTTCTCTGCTTTCTCCAGTGCACCCTGCTCCTATCTCTTCAATGTACTCACCTCTCCAGAAGCTCCCAAGTCCTGTCACTGAAGAGTACAGAGTTCGATTACACAGGTCTGACTAAACCATTGGTCACTGGTAACTGAACTCAACTTCTAGCCCCTCTCCCACTCAGGAAATTGGGGGTGCAATTATAAGTCCCAACTCTATTTCCATGGTCAGTTCCCCTTATGGACTAGCCTCCACCATAAAGTTATATAGGGCACCTCTATGTGTCACTGCATGCCGCCCCCACAAAAAAAAAAATTCCAAGGGGCTGGGTGGTAGCACAGTGGGTTAAGCACACATGGCATGAAGCACAAGGGCTGACACAAGGATCATGGTTCAAGCCCCCGGCTCCCCACCTGCAGGGGTGTCGCTTCACAAACAATGAAGCAGGTCTGCAGGTGTCTTTTTCTCCCCCTCTGTCTTCCCCTCCTCTCTCCATTTCTCTCTGTCCTATCCAACAACAAAGCAGCAATGGCAACAATAAATAACAACAAAGGCGACAACAAGGGCAACAAAATGGTCAAAATGGCCTCCAGGAGCAGTGGATTCACAGTGAGGGCACCGAGCCCCAGCAATAGCCCTAGCAATAGCCCTGGAGGCAAAAAAGAAAAAAAAAAACAATAAATTTCAAGAGTTTTAGGAGCTTTGTGCCAGGAACTTGAACAAATGTCAAATGTTTATTGTTATTACACTCCCCTTTCTCCTTGGTAAGTCCAAGTTATTATTTACCAAGCTTTAGGCAGCCCAGACCACCTACTCCTTAACATTAAGGGAACTTTCAGCTTAACTAGACTAAGTATGCCTCACAACATCACAAGTGTTTTTTCATGTAGCTGGGAAGTATATCACATTTAGATTTTTATTTATTTTGGCTTTCTTTTTTTGTAGTTGACCCAAACTTTATTTCACTGTGGTCAGGGAATCCACAATGTGTTTTCTAATGGGGAAACTATTAATGATATTTTATTTTTTGTATTCGAGTAAGGCCATATTCACTCTAGCAAAAAAAAAAAAAAAGGCACAAGCACATGTGCATTTATACACACACATCTGTCTGTCCATTTGTGATGCTCTACAGAACCTTCGAATCTTCACAAAACCTGGGCACAGTGGTTCTCATTTCATCTGAGTGGTGTTCAACTCATTGTTCTCTAACATGTTGGCATGTGAGAAGTTGCCTCACTCCCCAGCATCCTATTCTGTACTTACTTAGCTTTTCTGGGACTTGATTGTGGTTCCTTGGGGGCAGGGCCACTGCTGAGTCCTTTACCTTGCATACCTTGCACTCTTTAGAGCAACAACAGATGTTGTCATTTTTCCTATTCTACCTCTGGATCTTGCCAACAGTATTGAAATTTCCTTCTACTGCTCTGTGCTTTTCTTGGGCTGGTCAAAGGATTGATTAGCATCAGACAGGTTATTAGGAGAAAAGAACAAAGGTAACTTTATACATATGAAGAAGTCATATATATACTGGTTATAAAGTCGGTGGGTAATGAGGACATATATCCTCAGCTAATAAATGGGACAGGGGCTATGGCTTCAAGGAGAGACACTGGGAATTCATATGATGAGGAAAGGGAGATGATGAAGGCCAGATGCTCTACAGTTAGACTTTTACTCTGAAATATAGATGCTTCCATGACAGAAATGTTACTTCTGACAAAAATCTTAACTCTGAGCAGTGCCTCCAATTTTCATTCTTCTAGGTAGTTAAGTCTGAAAGGCCTCGATTGACCTTAGGTCAAGTTAATCTACATACCAAAGTGACACATTTTGCAAAGGCCTATTCTAGCTATCTTGGGGGCAGGCCTGACTTTGAGTACAAAAATAAAAATACATAAAATTTTAAATGTAAGGCTTTTCTCAAGGTAATAATATAAGAAAAATCGATCTGTGTTAGAATCAGGAAGAACTGTTTTGTATACTGGTTTTATCCCTTGAAATTGTTATTCAATCTCTTTTTCCCCATCTGTATAATGGCACTAACAACGCCTGTGTCAGGGATTCCTGGGACTGAGAAACTGAACCACACTCACACATGGTCTGTGCAAGGGTGGCTATGAATTGAAGACCCAGAAGTCCAACTGAAAGCTCAGTAGGCGTCATCTCCAAAGCCCCTAGCCACCTGTGGTTCTTACTCCCTTCCTTGCTGGGCCCCAACAAAATCCCTGTTGTCAGAAAGTTGGCAGAGAAAAAGTAAACTGTAATGCCAAGAGACCACTATGGGAAAACAAATATCAGCATAAAAGACAGAGTTTCGTGTCATATAAAATAGGAAATAACCCAATGCTCACTTGTAGTAATAGCTAACATTTACCGAGTGCCCACCATGTGCCAAAAAGAATGCTGAGTGCTTCCCATGCACTAACTTTTTGAATCTTCCCCATAACCACCCTATTGGGTGCTTTCAACATCCCCTTCTTACAGAGAGGCAGAGAGAGGCACACAAAGTTATTAGCTCCCTCTGGGCACTCTGTTAGCTAGCAGGCCCACCTACTGTGAGACTCCATTTCTCTGAAGTCCAAGAATAGGCAAAATTAGTCTATGATGATAAAGATCATAATAGTAATTACTGAAGCAGGAGGAAACAGGGTGACAATATAAATGCATACACACTCTTTTGTATGTGCACATTTTTTAAAAAAAGAAAGCAGAAGAGGGGAGTCGGGCAGTAGCTCAGTGGGTTAAGCGCATGTGGCACAAAACTCAAGGACCAGCGTAAAGATCCGGGTTCGAGCCCCCAGCTCCCCACCTGGAGGGGAGTCGCTTCACAAGCGGTGAAGCAGGTCTGCAGGTGTGCCTCTTTCTCTCCCCCCCCCCCGTCTCTCCCTCTTCTCTCCATTTCTTTCTGTCCTATCCAAAACAATGACATCAATAACAACAATAATAACTACAACAATTTAAAAAACAACAAGGGCAACAAAAGGGAATAAATAAATATTTTAAAAATTAAAAAAAAGAGAAAGCAGAAGAGGCTGGGTGGTGTTGTACTGGGTTAAGTGCACACATGACCATGTGCAAAGACCCAAGTCGGAGCCCCTGCTCCCTACCTTCAGGGGCAACACTTTAGAAGTGGTGAAGCAGTTCTGCAAGTGTCCTTTTCTTTTAATTAATTTTTTTATTATCTATCTATATATTATATTTATTTATTGGATAGAGATAGCTAGAATTCAAGAGGGAAGGGGGTGACAGAGAGGGAGAGATACACCTGCAACACTGCTTCAGCACTCGCAAAGCTTTCCCCCTGCAAGTGGGGACCAGGGGACCAAATGTGGGTCCTTGCACATTGTAACATGTGTGCTCAAGCAGGTGTCTATACACCCAGCCCCGGTGTCTATCTTTCTATGTCCTCTTTAGTTCCTCCTCCTCCCCTATCACCCTTCTCAATTTTTCTCTGTCCTATCAAATACAAATAGAAAGAAAGAAAGAAAAAAAAAAAGAAAGAAAGGATGAAAAAGGAAAGAAAGAAAGGAGAAAGGAAGAAAGAAAGAAAAAAGAAAGAAAGAAAGAAATGAAGGAAGGAAGGACAGAAGGAAGGAGGAAAGAAAGAGGGAAAATAGCCACTGGGAGCACTAGACTTATAGTGCTGGCACTAAGCCCCAGTGAAAATTAAAATTAATTAATTAATTAATTAATTAAAAAAATACACACAGAAAGTAAAAACAGCCTTTGATGGGAAAGAAGCTCATAGATAGGCAAACACTCCAGCTTGAGGCTCTGCACTGACTGGGAGGAGGTGCTGTCTGATTCATGACTCAGGTCTCAGGTCTCTTTTCAGCGACTGCAGTGGGCAGGGCTGAGGTGTAGCTGAAGGAGGCCCTGGAAGTAGGCTTTGAATCTGATGCAAGCATTTAGCTCCATTTCATCTGTTTCTCTGCTCAGGCCCTGAATTTCTCTGGAAATCTTTTTCTTCATCCCCCAGGAATCAGACGCCCATCCAGGACTTCTGGATCTTTCTCATTTTTACGAGAATCATCTTTTCTTATCCTTTTTGTGTCTTGCCAGGGCAAGAGACAATATTGGGTTTTTTGTTTGTTTTTGTGAATAACAAATTACCTCCAGAACTTGGCAGCTTGAAATAACAGACATTTATAGTTTCACATTTCAGTGGGTTGAGGATATGGAGCAGCTTAGCTGGGTGTCTGTGGCTCAGTGCTGCTCATGAGGTTGCTGTCAAGCTACTGACAGGAGCTGTGGTCTTATCTGAAGGCTTGGTGTGGGGACTGGGAGAATGATTCCAAGATCACTCACATGGCAACTGCTATGGCTCTATGCCTCACCTCTGGGTCCTCTCTCCATAGCTGTCTTGTGACTGGCTTCCCCAGGTCATTGGGTCCAATAGAGGGTAATAGAGGTCACCTGAGGCAAAAGCTATGCCAGTGTTACTATTGCCAGGGTTTCACAATTCCAGACCAGATTTTTCAGAGAGAGAGAGAGAGAGAGAGAGAGGACAAAAGGCATCACAATATTGAAGCTTTTCTCAGTGTGGTGGGGGCTGGGCTAGAACCGGGTCACAGGTATGAGTGACAAAGCAGGCACTCTAACAGGTGCTATCTTACTGATGCAAAGCTAGTCTTTTTAAAACCTAACAATAGAAGTGCCATCCATCACTTTTGCCCTATGCAATTCATTAGAAGTGAATTACATAATCCATAATTACATAATCTGCTGGTCTTAGCCTAATCAATGCAATGAGTGCCATTTCAGCATGCTTCACTTCAGACTGTGTCCAGAGACTTCAAGTGTGGAATGACAACCCCTCAGCTTCATTACTTGGGTGAGACCTTTCCTTTCATAGGATTCTCTAATTCCATTCCAAGTGGTTCACTTCCTAACTAAGTCCCAAAACCTAGATGTAGACCAGGTCCCATGAGATAGGGCATATGTTCACATGTATCCATAAACTAGGGAAAAATATATACCTGAAAGCAAAAGTGCACAATAGTCTGCAGTGAGTCAATATATGCAGCAAGCAAGTAGAAAGACCTAAAAAGACACCATAAAGTTCATATTGAAATAGTGTCTACTTAGACCTAGATACCCTCCTTGTCTACTTCCTATTATACTTCCCTCAGTCATTCCAAAGCTAACCTTATCAAAGTAAGGGCTACAAAAGCTGAATAAGGGCAAGAATCTGGCATACTTTAATGATGACTCTTTAGTCACTATCTGGCCACCCCATCAGCTGGGGCCCTAATTGGAGAGTCCTGAGACTCCCAAACAGACATGATGGATCTTGAATAGATCCCTCTCTCCATTGTTACTGGTCACCTCTATCAGGAACAACACAATAGACCCTTTTGTGGCCCCCCATAGGACCTTGCCCTCAACTTGGGTCAACAATGGTAGAGAATTTTCCTAAGAGAGGAGGGAAAACATACTATATGTTCCACCTGAGGAAGATGGGTCCTGAAATTGAGGCAGCTTGGAACATTCCTACTCATGACCATAAAATGTGAGCTCAGATCTACAGGGATGCAGAGGTCACATAGACTCCTAAGTTGAACATGGGCCCTGGATCAGATCAAATCGATGGGTTTTACAGTCAACAATATTTATATACCTTTCCCATATTTGGGAGCTACTCTCTTCCCTGATCCAGCTTTCTGGTCCTTTTCCTATCCATAACATCATCTCCCCAGACAATAACTTGGACCCACTGGCATATCAGATGTCAGGCTCAGAGAGAAAAGAAAAAAAAAAAAAAAACTAGTATAGTATGGGCTCTTTGTAATATAACCAAAACAGGCCTACTAACTATCTACAAAATGGAGACCCCCCCCAACTCTTCATATGAACTTTTCCAGTGTTAAGATTTATGATTAGTCAACAATTTGTTTGGCTCTATAGGTTAACTCTTTTTTAGCCACCAGGTTCCAGATGCTAACATGTTGCCAACCAGACTTCCCGGGGCAGGTGATCCCACCAATGTGTCCAGGAGCCCCAATTCCCCAGAACCCTGCCCTACTAGGGAACGAGAGAGACAGGCTGGGAGTATGGCTTAATCTGCCAACACTCATGTTTAGTGCAGAAGCAATTACAGAAGCCAGCCATTCCACCTTCTGTACCCCATAATGAATGATCCTGGGTCCATACTCCTAGAGGGACAAAGAATAGGAAAGCTATCAGGGTAGGGGATGGGATACAGAGTTCTGGTGGTGGGAATTGTGTGGAGTGGTACCCCTCTTATCCTATGGTTTCTGTTAGTGTTTCCTTTTTATAAATACAAATTTAAAAAACACACACTTAACAATAGAAGTGTCATCCATTACTCCTACCCTATGCAATTCGTTAGAAGCTAATTACATAATCTATACTCAGGGTGTACATATGAGACAGGTGGGATGGCTGGAACCATCTTAGAGGCTGCCTACTATAAAATCCTGGATTATTTATCTAACAGCAAAAGGGGTTGAGAGAGAGACCCAGTGGGACTCTGCTTTACTTCTCTCTGAGTCCCAGTGGTGGAGCCAGTCTTTATTTTCCTGATTTGGAAGCACATTTCCTTTTAACTGGGCAGTGTTTAAAGGACCATGCAAAGAGAAGCATTACCTTCAAGGACTTATCAGTACTTCCTTTGGTTAGACCTCAGTTCAGAACTATTCTTGGAGCCAAGTAACCTATTGGGTTCTGGCAGGAACCTCATTTTGAATCAGTGAATTTCAAAACAGACAGTGGGAAAACTTTATGAGAAACATGGCAATTGTCGGCCATATACTAGGTGCCAAAGCTGTTTGTGAGTTCTAGATCAGGACTAAGAGAAGTTGGTACTGCCCTTCCTAGAGAAGACAGTATGGTGGCCAGTAGAAAGACAGATATCACTTAACGCATGTCCTCCCACCCCCCGCTCCCCGCTCCCCGCTTTGTGGTGTTATTGGTGAGTGAATTGAGGAATTTGCTTCACGAGCCTGTTTCCAAATCACTTCAGCCGAGAAAATAATGGCTGTGAAGCCCTGAAAGTCATTCTGGAGCCAGAGCTAAGTGCTCCATCTAGATGTCTTAGATGCAGAGGTGACTTTTGAAAACCACCATCTCCTGGCTTGGTAGAGCACATCTGGTAGAGCACAGGGCTTACATGTATGAGGTTCCTGACTCAACTTTCAATATATGGAGTGCTATTCTGACTTCTCTCTCTCCCCCCCTCTCTCCTTCACATTACATAAAATTTAAAAAATTTAAAAATTTTTTTAATTTTAATTTTAATTTTTAAAAAAATATTTATTTTATTTATTTATTCCCTTTTGTTGCCCTTGTTGTTTTATTGTTGTAGTTATTATTGTTGTTGTCGTTGTTGGATAGGACAGAGAGAAATGGAGAGAGGAGGGGAAGACAGAGAGGAGGAGAGAAAGATAGACACCTGCAGACTTGCTTCACCGCCTGTGAAGCGACTCCCCTGCAGGTGGGGAGCTGGGGTTCGAACCGGGATCCTTATGCCGGTCCTTGTGCTTTGCGCCACCTGTGCTTAACCCGCTGCGCTACAGCCAGACTCCCAAAATTTTAAATTTTATTAGTGACTTAATATTGATTTACAAAAAATTTAAGATATCAAGAGTATAATTCTGCACTGTTCCCACCACCAGAGTTCTGTGTCCCTATTCTCTCCACTGGCAGCTACAGTAGTTCTCGCACGGTTGCAGATATAGGTGATTATTATTTCTATAACTATCTGTCTATATTTGTATATATTTGCCTATTTTTCCCCTTTGGTCCTGCCCTCTCTTCCTTTCTAAGTCACACCTATACTTATTACTACCTCTAAGTGTTCTTCCTCTTTTTCTCTTCTCTTTCTGGGTCCTGATGGAGTTGGAGTTCAGAGCCCCCAGTCATGTTCCTCTATCATTTCTCCCCCTCTGGGTAGAATAAGTCTTTATAAAAAGTACTAGAATCCCAGCCTGTGTCAGTCCCCTGGGGCTCAGTGGGTGTTGTCAGTAGTCTGAACCTACACATTGATCCCTGCTTACAGGAGGAATCCCTAGCAGCTGGAACCACAAGTGGAGACACTGAATCACATCAGAGAGGGATGATCAGGTGCTAGAGGGTTCAGGGCCATGGTGGACCATGGTCTCTTCAGGGCTGATCATTCTGCTACCCAGCTCTGCTAGGATTGGAGAGCAGGTATAGTACAACCGGGAGGCGGGGGGAGTGGTCTGAAGTCCTGTCATTTCCTTTTTGCCTTCATGCTTTATTCCTGCTGCCTTTATTCTTACAGTTCTTCTCAAGGACAAGCCACCTGGTTGTTTTCTCCTCCGTGGAGAAACCTCTTAGGAATTTGTTATCTAGGGGTGGATAAAAATAAGCTCTGACATGGAAAATATCTTTAAGTCTCACCCTCTGTGCCCACTCCTAAATCCTGTCCCTCAAACTTCTTATTCAAGTCTTGTTAACAAGTGTTAGAAAATCCACTGTGCCAGCCTCAGTCCCACCCGAGGGACCATGAGCTTGCTGGATGCAACAGGATGCTGCTAAGTAAATCCTCAGCCACAGGCTCCCATGTGAGGTTATAGACCTGGTCCATTCCTGGAGGTGCCAGGTGGTCCTGATGGTGAATGCCACTCTAAGGAAACTGTGGGGTTCAAGACTTCCCTTTCTAGTCCTAGTACTAGCTTAAGTAACTTCTTTAGTCTCATTTGAGATGATTTTTCCCACTTATAAATCAGTAAACCATTAAGATCAAACACCTGCCCAGTGTCTGGTCTCCTGCCCTCTCCCTTGAAGCCTGAGTCTCAGTTTCCTTAGGGGTGATGAAAAGGAAGCCAACACTGACCTGTATTTCCTCAATTCTAAAGCAAACAATTGTGCAAAAGTTTAATGATTCTGGAATCCGGATACGTCTTACAATTAGTTGGAGCACTTCATGTCGTGTTTCTTTATTCTTTCTCCCCCATCCCAACCCAGCAACAACAACAACAACAAATCTGTTCTCATAACAATAGTGTGTCTTAAAATTGATGACATCTTAGAATTAAAGAAAATAGTAGTTAAGATGAGTAGCAGCTTAAGGTCCACCCATATCAGATTCCTATGGGCCATTGTGAAACTTATGTTTTGTTTTATTTTAAATGTCTGTCAGTATGAACTCAGAAGGACCTAATTCCTAGAACCCTGAGGTCTCCTGGCCATGCCAAGAGCATGGGGCAGGCAAAAAGAAACAGCATGGTCCCTGCCCATATGTGGCCAGCCATGCCAGTCTGACCATGGGCTTTGTACTTGTCATTTCAGAATCCACAGAAAGGTTGCCAGCAACGAGAGGTGATTTCAGGACACACAGGCCTCTGTTAGACCTTAGAATTCCGGAAGTCAGCGGCCAGAGTTGTATTGAGCCAGACAGAACACATATGGGAACACAATTACACTGAAGCTGTGACTAGTGGGAGGTGTGGGTAGGGGTGGGGTGAAAGAGGACTGTGTGAGGAGACCACATCATGAGCAAGCCAGGCCTGGGTGCTCGTTGCAAGTGCTACAGAACCCCATCTCCCAGGGCATCTTCCTAGGCATGTACAACTTCAAAATTCTCCCTGAGAAGACACACTCCAGGGGGTTAAAAATGCTGAGAAGTATTGCCTGAATGCTCATCCTCTGGGAGAGCGTTAAAGACACTGAGAAGTCCTGCAGGAAAGACACTTGATGAAATGTTGTTTAATGTTCTTAAACTAATCTGATCACTGAACCTTCTGATTCAAGTAACATCTTTTAAAATCTTAAGGTAAAGATTATTCACAGAACAGCTGCAGGGGCAACAGTCCTGGCTGATCAGAACCATTGAGACTAAGAACCATTGTGATAACTACTTTCCAACAGAAAGCAGGAAACAGAGTAGTGAGGGACAAGACCGGAGAAAAGATCTTTTCTGGGATCTCAGCCCACACATAGGGGCTTTCACTAGTCCACTGACTCCCTCCAAAAAGTTGAGGAAGTTGGCTTTGGGTTTCATAAGTGTGCCCCAGGGCAGTAGTCTGCCTGCACTAGTCTGACTATTGGGTGTGCCCTGCAGGATCTTATGGGCTCAGTTGCTTTTGGAAAAATCTCCTGTTAACCAGGAACTAGTAAACACAAACACAACAGCAAAACTAATGGGCATACTCTGCCTCATGGGGAGAATCACGGTTGGTTCTGACTACGTGCCAGGACCTATGCTAGGAAGCAGCATTGCAGGGCCTGGGCTGCCAAGCAGATGGAGGGTGCTGGTATCCTTTGAATTAAGAAAGCTCAGGTGTTCTTCTGTGGATTTGACTGAAAAAGTGGTGGACATCCCAGTTAATCAGCAAGGCCAGATTTTCCTAGTTTATCTGCAAGTCCTCAGTGACTGCCCGTAAGACATATGGTCCCAGGGGTCGGGCGGTGGCGTAGTGGGTTAAGCGCATGTGGCGCAAAGCGCAGGGACCGGCGTAAGGATCCCGGTTCGAGCCCCCGGCTCCCCACCTGCAGGGGAGTCGCTTCACAGGCGGTGAAGCAGGTCTGCAGGTGTCTATCTTTCTCTCTCCTTCTCTGTCTTCCCCTCCTCTCTCCATTTCTCTCTGTCCTATCCAACAACGAATTGTGTCAACAAGGGCAATAATCATAACCACAACGAAGCTACAACAAGGGCAACAAAAGGGGGAAAAAATGGCCTCCAGGAGCGGTGGATTCATGGTGCAGGCACTGAGCCCTCCCTGGAGGAGGAAAAAAAAAAAAAAACTAAAAAAAAAAAAAAAAGACATATGGTCCCACAAAGAGTCTTAGGCTGCAAATGTGTCTCTAGTCTCTGGTGTCCAGCAACATCCAGAGGACCCAGACAGTTCAGAAATGTTTGTTTTAAACCCTCATTGTGATAGTAAACACAAGCAGCTAGCGCTTTCCAGGAGATCCGATGGGAAGCTCCAGATTTGTGCTGAGTCTTGACAGGTTAGTGGGCACAAGGAGAAAGGACTCATAGGCTGTGAGATTCAGAAAAAGCAAAGGCACAGAAGCATAAAGGCTGCATTTGGTTCTTCAGGTAGAGAGCTGGTTCATGGGGGCCTGAGAGAGGAGACTGGAGGTAGCAGATTGAGGAGTCTGGATTTGCTTTTAGAGAAATCGTTTGGGCTACAGAAATAACTCACAGGATGGTACACCTGTGTTTCCATGCACATGAGCCAGGTTCTAGCCCTAGTGCCACATGGGAGATGGTAATGCACTGGAGGGTGCCCAGGTACTATGGTCTATCTGCCTCTCATCTGTCTGTCTGTCTGTCTGTCTGTCTGTCTGTCTGCCTGCCTGCCTGCCTGTCTATCTATCTATCTGCCTATCTCCCTATATGAGTGAAAAAGCCATTCAGGACAGTGAAATCACATTTGTGCCAATTCTGAGATAAAGAGAATGAGACAAAAATGAAAGAAAGAAAGAAATAGAGAGATAAAGGAAGGAAGGAAGGAAGGAAGGAAGGAAGGAAGGAAGGAAGGAAGGAAAAAAGACATCTTTAGAGTCCCAGATGGGCTCCCGGCTTTGAGCAGTCAGAAGGGACCATGGAGTCTTGACTGAGGACATCTGAGGGTAGATAGGACTATAGGCTGAGACTCAGCTTGACAAACACTTGTGAATGCCCAAGAGCAGAGGGAACCGGAGTCAGGATCTATACAGGGTCAGCTCATGGGCCTTAGCAAGGCAGCATCCAAGAAGTACTGGGGGAGGAGAGAGGCATGTCCCCACCCACCAGTATTAGGGTTATAGTTATGACTGACTGAGCTGTTACAGATCAAAGGCCGCTTGTGACCCTTGCACTGTGTCCTGCCACAGATGTTCTTTTCTGGTGCTCAGTGATTACTCAAAACCAGGACAACTTCATGCAGCTATCTAGATTTCTAACTTCTCTTGAAAAAAGGGAAAGGACTCATTTTCTCTGGCCTGCACCTGGCAGTGTTAGTGTGTGTATGTGTGTATGGGGGCGCTGCTAGCTGTTCCTGTGACCCTAGACTGGTCCCTCCAGTCCCCACAAGTCCCCACTCTTCAAATGGCCCCATGTCTGGGCGGCTCGTTTCATGTCCATTTGCACCCCTGCCTGCCCTGAGGCTTTGGGTTTATAGCCTGGTGGTGACCTATGTTTGCAGGGTTTGCAGGCTGGGCTAGTGTTCATAGGAGGCAGCTTGTAGTAGGAGTGGGGGTAGGAGCAGGGTGGTGAGATACAGCTGGCACCTGTGTTCACACTCCTTGCCCTTCCTGTCCCAGGGGAAGGACCCCTTTCTTATTCATATATAGAGTGAAGATTGGGAGGTAGTCCTGTCTTCAAATCCTCTTGGGAATTATGCTCCTGAATTCCCCTGGGGCCACTACAGAATAGCCACACCAAGGGAAGCATGATGTGGTAAGGTCTGGGAAAGAGAAGAGAGGGGTCTACATCCTCAGACACTGGTTACTAGATACTACTTTCAAAATGCCCTGCCTCACTAGGGAAAGAGAGAGACAGGCTGGGGGGTATGGACCAACCTGCCAATGCCCATGTTCAATGGGGGAAGCAATTACAGAAGCCAGACTTTCCACCTTCTTCACCCCATAATGACCCTGGGTCCATATTCCCAGAGGGATAAAGAATAAGAAAGTTTTCAAGGTGGGCGGGGGGGGGGGGTAGGACAGAGAGTTCTGGTGGTGGAAATTGTGTGGAACTATACCCCTCTTATCCTATGGTCTTGTCAATATCTTCATTTTATAAATAAATAAATAAAAATACGCAGATGCCTCTCACACAGATGATGACTTTTGGGGCCAGTCACTGAGCATCTGAAAGCATGGAGGAGGTGTGACTGGGGTGTACCGCTCGGGTATAATCATTTACAGCATGAAAGGATTTTCCTTCTGACCCCCACAGCAATCATGTGTAGCAGCTATTTTTATTTCCCTGTTTTTCAAATGAGGAAATAGAAGCTCACAGAGGTTAAGTGATTGGCGCTGGACTACTGCCATTAATATTGATATTAACAGCCATTGTCCTGGGTTGGACTGAGCACTTACACACACTTTTTGCTCATGCAACCCTCACCCCATCAGACTGCTGCCTCTCCTCCTCCCCATATCCACAGGAAGCATAGGGTCTACACATGTCTGTGTGAGTTCTAAGGTTATGTTCTGTCACAAAAGGAGCTGACCCCATTACAAAGACCAAAAGTTCAAGCCTCAAGACTGGTTATAAGCACCCTACCAGATTAACACCCAGGTCTGTGTTCTAGAACGCTACTATACAATTGCTGTTACTCCCACTTTGTTTTCAATATTAACTTCCTTGTGCCGCTGAGTGGAGACAATTCATGCTGGACAGACAGCTGGACAACTCCAAAAGCTGAGCAAGAACTGGAGTGTTTCTAATAGTCGGGATTGCGTGCCTTTGCTGTGTGGCCACCTACTCTGAGTGACTCCTGTCAGGAAGCGGGTAAGCTCTGCCTTGGGTGGCCAATTTCAGCCTGCTGACTCTCTGCCCTGTCACTGCACCTACAGCCCAATTCCTTACCTTTCTTTTTATTAAAGATATATTCTATTTATTGCATATGAGATAGAGAAGGAAGGGGGAGAGGAGAGCACTATTCCTCCAGTCTGACACTCTCCCAACTGAGCTATTTCGGCAGGAAAGCACTATTCCTGATGCAGCATCAGGGTTTGAAAAGGGGTTTCAGGCACGCATGCATGCAAGTCCAGTGCTCTAGCAGCAGCCAAACTATTTCTCTGGCCACCATTCCTCACCTCTCAAAGTCTCACCTGCCTCACTTGGGCCATGAACATGACATTCTGAGCAGTTTACAGAAACTTTCCCAGCAAGTGGCAAAAGACTGGTCTTTATACCCACCCCCAACCTCAGATAGACTTGTAAAATTAGATTCACCAAGAGCAGCACTTTGATTGGATGAGACAGTACAGCAAAATGATTTGGTCTTTTCTCTTACTATCTTTTGTCAAGTTTTCTTCTTAGAATATGTATCATAAAAGGAAAATAAGTTCACTTTTAAACTAGCTATTGCCATTTTACACTTACAATTCGTTGAACATTTTTCTTGTGTTTTTCCAGTCATTGTTTCTTCTCTTTATGCATCTGAATGGTGTATAATTTCAGAGTGATTCATCCTATAAGTATGTATGTGCAAATATGTATATGTATGTATACACATAATTGTATACTAATATACACCACAAATAAGCATGCACATGTATTTGATTCCATTTGTACATTGTTTTGAATCCTTCACTTACTAATACATTTTGAATGCTCACAAATGTCTCCTGAATGTCTGCTCTGTGTCAACGCCAACATACCCTCTTCTGGCCTCCCATTCCCTGCACCAAGAGAATATTATGGTTATTAAACTTCTCTACTCAGCAGGCTTCCCAGGCAGTGTGGGCCTGGAGCTGGCAAACAGCCCATGCAACATACCCTGGGGCTGAAGATGGGAGGGGAAGCCAGAGGAATAAAGAGTCACAGATAACACAGCCCCGAGCGGTGCCATGGCCCACGTCCAGTGACCAGGAGAAACAGAACCAGGGGGGCAGGAAACAGGCCAAAGCTCCATCTGTTAGCAGGGGGTGAGGGTGACCAGTCACCTGCTGTCTGGCCTCTGCTGCCCTGTGCCTTCCAGCGGGACATGGTCCAGTAGAGCAAACCACCAAGAGAGGGGAGTTTTATGGAGCGAAGCACTTGACACGTGCAGTCTGTGCTCACTCTGTCTGCTTAATGTCAGGGCTGAAGTAAACTGCAGGGCAGCCAGCCACCACAGAGGTACCCCTAAGGGGAGAGCCCAAGACTTGCAGGACTAAACCCCTGGGGTTCAATGCCACCACTGTATATCCCAGAGCTGAGCAGTGCTCTGGACTGTCTCTCATGAAACAAATGAAAGAAATCCTTTGGAAAATAAAGAAAAATGCAGCAGGTGCCTGCAGAGAATCTCTTGGTAGGAAAAACCCAAACATTTGGTGTCAGAAGTATTGTGAGTAGTAAACATCCTCACTGTGGTTCAGTCCATGGCAACTTCTCAAACTCCCTATATGTCCTCTATACTTAGACCTAGAGATTGACGCTCTAAAAGGAAAGTTTAAAGATCTCTCCCATTTCTTTAGAGCTCAGGTCTTTGAGCACAAAACTCCCCTTTGAGGGTCAGAGAGGTAATTTACTGGGGAAGGTACAACCCACTCCTGGTGCATGGCCCAAGTTCAAGTCCTGGCACCTCACAGGACATGGCATATATGGCAGTAGCAGAAGTCCTAGTGATGTGCTCGCTGTCTCTCCTTTGCCTTCCTTCTCTCTATCTGAATGAAGCTAAAGTGTTGTAGATAAGAACAGACAGTGCTTTTTCAGAGGAGCTGAGTCTCCCACTCCCACTCTCCAAAGCAGTTCACAGAGTGGAGAGCCCTGGACAAACTGTTGCCTTGGACCTGATGAAGTAACCATTATTATTAGAGGAGCTAACTCTAAGACAAAGCCATACAGAAAAATAAAAGTGAGAGTCGAGCGGTAGCGCAGCGGATTAAACACAGGTGGCACAAAGTGCAAGGACAGGTGTAAGGATCCTGGTTCGAGCCCCCAGCTCCTCACCTGCAGGGGAGTCACTTCACAAGCGGTGAAGCAGGTCTGCAGGTGTCTATCTTTCTCTCCCCCCTCTGTTTTCCCCTCCTTTCTCCATTTCTTTCTGTCCTAGCCAACAACAACAACATCAACAACAATAATAACTACAACAACAAGGGCAAAAAAGGGAATAAATAAATGAAAAAGAAAAGCAGCTCAGGTGTGTGTGTGTGTGTGTGTGTGTGTGTGTGTGTGTGTTTATCTACAGGACTCAGTGCCTGCATTACAAATTCACTGCTCCTAGAGTCCTTTTTTTCCCCATTTTTGTTGCCTTTGTAGTTATTGGTGTTGTTGTTGCCAGATAGGACAGGAAGAAATGGAGAGAGGAGGGGAAGACAGAGGGGGGAAAGAGAAAGATAGACACCTGCAGACCTGCTTCACTGCTTGTGAAGCGACCTTCCTGCAGGTGGGGAGCTGGGGGCTCGAACCGGAATCCTTACACTGGTCCTCTCCCGGCCCCACAGCCCAGTTTTTTAAAAATTATTTTTCTAATTTGCATTTGTTTATAAGAGAGAAACAAGTAGATGGAGAAAAAGAACTTGAGCATCACTCTAGCATACTCAGTACTAGGAACTGAAATCAGGACCTCATGCTTGAGAGTCTAATGCTCGAGCCACTAGGCCACCTCCTGCACTCTTAGTTTTTTTTCCCCTAGTTTGGTTTATATGTGAAAAAGGAAAACCACAATCAGAGAATTGAAGCTGCACTTTCCACAAGCCCATGTGGATGCAGCTCCACCAGATAAGGGCTATATACTTAGCTTGGAAGGTGTTAGTGGGTTTGATAGACGGATGGAACTACTGGTCTATTTTAGACATCAATCCATACTCTTCTCCCTCTCTCTTTATGTTCTATTCCAAGTCTCTGCAAAAGGCACTAAGCCAAATAGTACTTGAGGACAGAGGCTCATTTCCCTACTACCTTCAATAAAACCCTGTCCACAGCGGTTCTATACAAAACATGCTGAGCCAGCAGCCATTGTGGGAAAGCTAAAGGAAGTATGGTGATGTCCGAAAGATGTTGGCTCTGTGACCTGCTATAACATTTGAGGTTTCAGACGAGCTCAGAACAAAGAGACCCTGAAATTCTGCTTGGAGCTGCTGGAAGAGACTGTGTAGGGTGTGGGTGGGGCATTGTCACATTATCAGAGACAAGGAGCAGGGACGAGGAAGACACTGCAGCAAGAAAAGTTAATGTCTGCAGTACCTGTGATGGACAAAACACTCACCTCTTAGCCAGCTTCAAGGAGAACACAGTGAAGGACCTTCCAGAAGAAGCTTTAGGACAGAAATGTTGGAGGAAGTCTTGGTCTAGGACGCAAAACCTTGAAAAAAATTGCATCTGTGGTTTCCTACTGCCACAGGTGAGGACTGTGACTCACATGTTTGTTCTTCACCTTCTTCTTCCCTCAGCTTGCTCCACACTTCACAAGCGGTGAGGTTTCTGCCAGCTCTGGCTTCCTCTGTCTATCTTGCTTACCTCAGTGGCAGTGGACTGGCTAGCTGTTCATCAGCTGCCCCAGGGACCAAGAATGCCATAGGATTGGGCACAGTGTATAGTACAGTGATTGCCATTCAGTCACCTTAGTCAGGACTTGCCCCTCCTTCCCCCAAAAGAATCACCTTTCCTTCCCATGACACTACATTGAGTGACTACTCCTCTCTCTCTCTCTTTTTTAAAGTTTTAAATTTTTATTAGTGAATTAATAATAATTAACAATATTGTAAGATAATAGGGATACAATTCCATACATTTCCCACCACCAGAGTTCTGTATCGCATCCCCTCTATTGTGAGCTTTCCTATTCTTTATCCCTTTGGGAATATGGACTGAAATTCTTTATGGGGTACAGAAGGTGGAAGGTCTGGCTTCTGCAATTGCTTCTCCACTAGATATGGACGTTGGCAGGTCAATCGATACTCCTAGTCTTCTTTCTTTCTGTCTGTCTTTCTTCCTTTTTTCTTTCTTCCTTCCTTTCTTTCTTTCTCTCTCTCTATTTATTTATTCCCTTTTGTTGCCCTTGTTTTAGTGTTGTAGTTACTATTGTTGGATAGGACAGAGAGAAATGGAGAGAGGAGGAGAACACAGAGAGGGGGAGAGAAAGATAGACACCTGCAGACCTGCTTCGCTGCTTGTGAAGCAACTCCCCTGCAGATGGTGACCTGGGGGCTCGAACCAGGATCCTTACGCTCGTCATTGCACTTTGCACCACCTGTGCTTAACCCGCTGCACTACTGCCTGACTCCCTCTTTCTCTCTTTTTTTACATCCAGGGTTTGCACTGGGGCTCAGTGCTGGCACTACAAATCCACTGTTCATAGTGACCATTTTTTTCCCATTTTATTGGACAGGATAGAGAGAAATTGAGAAAGATGGGGAAGACAGAAAGGGAAAGAGAAAGATAGACATCTGCAGACCTGTTTCGCCGCTCATGAAGCATCCTGCCTGCAATGGGAAGCGGGGGCTTGAACTAGGATCCTTGTGTAGGTCCTTGGACTTAGCAGTATTTGGGCTTAATTGGGTGTGCTCCCCACCTCAGCCTGTTTCTGTCTTTCCCTAGTAGGGTAGGGCTCTGGAGATGTGTGGTTCGGGGACATACTGGTGAGGTCATCTGCCCAGGCATGTCAGGATGGCATCATGGTAGCTGAAAAGTGGTAAGATATAAAGCAGGACAATTTGTTTAATAAAAAGGAACCTAAAGGTTGGAATAGAGTGGATGAAACTAAGGGTCTTCTTGTGGAAGTCTATTTTTGTTATGTTCCTAGGAGCCCATGATTTAAATAATTTTTTGTTTAAGCTTGATAGCAAACATGGAGGTGGACTAAAAATATTGTCTGTGAAGATGGGGTCAGAGTTGATAATAGGACTAGAAAGCTGGATCAGGGCAGAGAGTAGCTCCCAAATATGAGGAAAGTATATAAATACCATTAATTATTAATGCCACTGATCTAACCTAGGGCCCATGTCTATTCATATTAACACAGGGGCCTTTATAACCTGAGTCCCTTTCAGTCTGAGCTCACAGTCCATGGTCACAGCTGGGAACATGCTAGGCTGCACTCATCTCAGGACCAGTCTTCCTCAAGTGGCAGAGTGGGATGACCCAGCTTCCCTTCAGAGAGTGGGGCAGTCCCTACCATTGCTGCTCTATAGTCTCACTCTCTTTCTAAGATTTTACTTTTCAACTAGAGAAAGAGCACAAGTGTAAAGTGCTGCATCACCAACCACGAAGTTTCACTCTTGTCTCCAGTGCTCTCATGTGGTGCCAGGGACCAAAACCAGGGCCCCCCTGCACTCAAGGCAGGGACTCTCCTGCAAAGCCACATCTGAGTTCCCTTCCCTTCTCTTAGAGGATTTCCATTTGGGAAGAGAAAACTACATACAAAGTGATTAGTCCCCCGGTGTGGTGTGCAATCCTATGCAGAGGAGAACCAAACTGAAAGGCACGTTGTAAGCAGGTAGCTCTGAAAGGGTGGAGGTCTAAAAGGAAGGGCAAAATCTGCTTAGAGATGACAGATGTGAGGTTTTTGTGGGAGAAAGAGCCAAGGCTCACATATATACATATATACTATTTCAACACTCTGGGTAACATTTCTGAGGGAGGGGGGGAGGGAGAGAGAGAGAGAGAGAGGGAGGGGGGGAGAGAGAGAGAGAGAATGGCATCAGAACTTCCTCTAGTGTGGTAGCACATATGAACCAGGGTCAACTGGAGCAGGGCACATGCCTTCCTCAGTAAACTATCTCTCTGTCCTCGAAAGGAGAAAGCTGGGCTCAAAGGCCTAGCTTGGCCCTAGGGAAATAAGAAAGATAGTTGGTCTTCCTCTCAGAGGGTATGTTGGTATCCTTCTAAAACCTCTTCTGTTTCATTTGGTTTAATCCCCCCTCCTTAACACTATTCTATTTACATAACCACTTCATTCTATTTACATAACCACTGTATTCTATTTACATAACCACTATATTCTATTTACATAACCACTGCAGGGCATTGGTTCAATCCCCACTGGTTCATGATATGATTTTGCTCCGCCCCCTCTCCTTGTCACACTCTGATTTTCACCAGTCACTTTTCTCTCCACCCTCTCTGCGTCATATCCTGTTCAAACCCTACTTGGGAAGTATATATAAAGACAAAATTGTTCGTTTTAGTTAGTTGTTAGTTTAGCTTAGCTCGGCTTAGATTGTGCTGCGCCCTGCATGAATAAAGAGATACTGCCTACAGCTCAACCATGAGTCCCTGGTCATCTATTACCCTCCCGTGAAGCCAGCCTAGTGAAAACAACAAGGTAGATCTCTAGGTGTAAGTACAGAGGACATCCAGGGAGCAGGTGAGTTGAAGAGGTTGCCATGGACTGAATCACAGACAAACAGAATGTTTAAAGGGAAATAGTTTCTCTACTCAGAACATTTCTGACACCAAATGTTTGGATTTTCCCTACCAAGAGATTCTCCAGTCCTGTGAAGGCACTTGCTGAACGTTCTACATTTTTCAAAAGATTTCTTCCATTTGTTTTATGACAGACAGTCCATAACACTACTCAGCTCTGGGATATACAGTGGTGGGGTCGAAGCCCAGGGGTTCAGGCCTGCAAGTCCTAGGCTCTACCTCTTAGGTTACTTCTGTGGTAGCTGTCCTGCAATTCTCTCCAGCCCTGACACTAAGCAGGCAGAGTGAGCACAGATTGCAGACATCAGATGCTTTCATCTGCACAACTCCTCCCACTTCAGATGCCAGCCAGCAGTGGGTCCCTATTCACCTGCACATCTGTCTGATTTGGCTACAACTTGGGCTTCTCATGACCCCCTCCTCAGGCTCACAACAACCACTGAAACTGTTTACTCACTACTACTGGCTTATTACAAAGAATGCCATAAAAAATAGGAATGGTCAGCTGGGACAGTGAAGGAGTATGTGTGTGTGGGGGGGAGTTCTAGGAGGATCCTGAACACAGGAACATCAATCCTTGTGGATTCAGAGTTGGGCCCCCGTCCTACCACATGGGTGCATTCCCTAGTTGAATGTTGCAGTAGTCCACCCCGTCACCTAGGCATATTGGACTGAAGTCTCGGTCACTGAAGGCTAATTCAGTCCCCAGCCCCCTCCACTCCCTGGAGGTTATACACTGGGCTTGAAATTTCCAACCCTATAAGTACAAGGTAGGTTCATCTGGCAACCAGTCTCCACTCTGAAACTACCTGGAAGTCCCACCAAGAATCAGCTCACTAGCACAAATCCAGATATGGTTGAAAGTGACTTTTGGGGCCAGATGGTGGCACACCTGCTTGAGCACAGGTGTTACAATGTGCAAAGACCCAGGTTCAAGCTCCCAGTCCCCACCTGCAGGAGGAAAGCTTCGAAAGTGGTGATGCAGTGTTACAGGTGTCTTTCTGCCCCCCTCCCTCTCTATCTCCTCCATCCTCTTGACTTCTAGCTGTCTCTATCCAATAAATAAATAAAGATAAAAAAAGTTAAAAAAAACTCTTTAAAAACTGTCTTGGGGGTCGGGCGGTAGTGCAGCGGATTAAGCGCACATGGTGTGAAGCACAAAGTCCGGCACAAACACCGGCTTCCCACCTGCAGGGGAGTCGCTTCACAGGTGGTGAAGCAGGTCTGCAGGTGTCTATCTTTCTCTCCCCCTTTCTGTCTTCCCCTCTTCTCTCCATTTCTCTCTGTCCTATCCAACAACAACAACACCAATAACAGTGATAATAATAACCACAACAATGATAAAACAACAAGGACAACAAAAGGGGAAAAAATAGCTTCTAGGAGCCATGGATTCGTGGTGCAGGCACCGAGCCCCAACAATAACCCTGGAGGCAAATACATAAACAAATAAATAAATATATATATTTTTTATCAGTAAAAAAGAAAGGAAGAAAGACACTCTTTTGTCTCAGTCACTCAAGAAATTCCAAAGGCTTTAGGAGCTTCTGTGCTAGGTACAGGGGCTATAGCCCAAATATGTATTTCTTGTCCTATCATCATATCACAGTGTTTGAGAATTTAGCCCTGGTACTGGTTCTCTGTTGCAAGCACACGGAGCAGAGAATGTGAAAGCCTTGCCCCACTTCATCACTCCCTCCTGAAGCTCCCTGGGGCAGTGCTTGATCACCGCTGGCCTATGTTATATTTCCTAGGCAGTCCAGGTGCTCCTTTACTGCTCACCACATCTATAACCTCATAGTACATCAGAGGTAAGGTTCTGACTTTATTTATTTGTTGGATAGAGACAGTCAGAAATCTAGAGGGAAGGGGAGATAGAGAGGGAGAGAGACAGAGAGACAGACCTGCAGCGCTCCTTCACCATTTGTAAAGCTTTCCCCCTGCAGATGAGAACTGAAAGCTCATACCTGGTTCCTTGTGCATTGTAACATGTGCACTCAACCAAGTAGGCCACCACTCAGCCCCCAAGTTCTGACTATTCATTCTCACATATCTCTCATCTGCTGCATGCCAGGCACTCGGCCGGACAGGGCAGTTTCTGAACTCCCTGCCTCCATCCGGACCAACAGTATATTTATTCTTCATTTGCTGAAGATCAGACCTCACTCCCCTCCCCCACTTACACCCCAGACTCAGATATCTTCTGGGGTGATACAAACCCATAGGTGCTGACCTTTTACAGACAGTTGTGGTGATAATAGCAGTCAAGGAGAAAGGCCCACCCTCCACAAAACTGTTTCCTCTTCTCTAAGCAGTACTGAAAACTGCATCCGAGGAAGGATCTGGAACAACTCTGTGCTAACAGGTTAGTAGGATTTTAAGTCAGGAGTGGGGTGAGGAGCTGCAGTAAGTTGCCAGCAATGCTTATTAACCATTTTCATCGTTTACTGTTTAAAATCCTCTGTCCATACCTTATCAGAAATTTTTAAATAATTAACTTATTATTTGTTATAAAACAAGAGAATTTTATTAGTGATTTAATATTGATTTAGGAAACCCTAAGATAATAGGGGTATAATTCCACACTGTGCCCACCACCAGAGTTCTGTGTCCCCATTACTTCCATTAGAAGCTACATCAACCAGTATCAAATACTTAGAGGAAAATATTGGCAGAAGTCTTTTCTGTTTAAATTTTAAAGGCATCTTCAATGATATGAATCCAATATAAAAATGACTAAAACAAACAAAAAAACCAAAGAAATGGGACTACATCAAATTAAAAAGTTTCTGTATGAAGCTGAAAAACAAGATCAGAAGAGGAAACAAAAGTAGAACCTGAACTGGAATTGGCGTATTGCACCAAAGTAAAAGACTCTGGGGTGGGTGGGTGGGTGGGAGATTACAGGTCCTTCAGAGGACCTAGTGGGGGTTGTACTGTTATATGGACAACTGAGAAATGTTATGCATGTACAAACTATTGTATTTACTGTTGAATGTAAAATGTTAATTCCCCAATAAAGAAATTAAAGAAAAAAAAAAGCTTCTGCACAGCAAGAGAAACTACCACCCAAATGAAAAGATTTCTTACAGAATGGGAGAAGATCTTTACATGCCACACATCAGACATGAGTCTAATAAGCAAAATATGGAAAGAGCTTGCCAAACTCAGAAACAAACAAACAAATTACCCCATCCAAAAATGAGGAGAGGATATGAACAGAATATTCACCACAGAAGAGATCCAAAAGGCCAACAAACATGAAAAAATGCACCACGTCATTATCAGAGAAATGCAAATGAAGACAACATTAAGATACTACTTCTAAAAAAACTGCATTAGATTTTTTTTTTTTTTTTTTAACAGAGCACTACTCAGCTCTGGTTTATGGTGATGCAGGGGGTTGGGGGGGGGATGAGAGGACTAAACCTGTGACTTTGGATCTTCAAATACAAGAGTCACTTTTTTTTTTTTGCCTCTAGGGCTATCTCTGGGGCTGGGTGCCTGCATTACGAATTCAATGCTCCTATGGCCATCTTCTCAATTTTTTTTTTGGATAGGACAGAGAGAAATTGAGAGAGGAGGGGAAGATAAGGGAGGGAGAGAGAAAGACAGATACATGCAAACCTGCTTCATTGCTTGTAAGATGACTTCATTGCTTGTGGTGGGGAGCTAGGGGCTCGAACTGGGATCCTTGAGCTGGTCCCTGCACTTGGTACTATGTGTGCTTAACCTGCTTCAAGAATCACTTTGCATAACCATTATGCTATCTATCCCTGGATCCCTCTGTGATTTCTTGTGTCAGCACCAACCTCCCTGACAAGATCCTACCTGTCACCCCATCATCTCCACAGGTGTAAATTTCTGTGCTTCCCATTCTTAGTAGTTCAGTTTAATCCTGGCATCTTTCAGCCCTGTAATTGTTGTGCTCTCCCCATGGCTGTAAAGGAAGACTTCCTTCCATGGCAAGCCACACATCAATGGGGAAAGGGGACCTGCACCAGAACAGGGGCACAAGCCAAACAGCAGGAAGCCTAGGGTCCCATCACACCTCTGCTGCAGATTGAGTATTGGGACTGCCAGCCACCAGACAGAACCTACTTATCTGAAACAGATGCTGGAAGCCCCTTCCTCAAACACGCTCAAGAGCTCAATGTCCACAGCCTACCCTCCAGGGCAGGCTGCTGTGTGTGTGTGTGGGGGGGGGGGCAGGGTACTTGTGAAGGGTGGAGGGTCTTGGTTCTTGGTGTATGTGTGTGGGTGGGGGGATTCTGACCAGGAGAACCTCCTACACGCAAGGACTCTGAGGGAGTCTGCCTGAGCAGACCGTCCTCTGGGATTCCATCTTCTCTTCCTGCAGTTTAACAAGCAACTAGCCTGCTGTTTCCTGTCTCCCTCCTTGTAATAAATGCCTCTGTGTATTTAAAGACGGTAGTTAAGTCATTCTTGAGCTTTCGCATCTCCAAACAAAACAGTGTTGGCCCCTGTAACCTTTCTTGGCAAATTTTAAGACCCATATGCAAAAGAAAAGCAAAACAAAACCATCTGATGGGGAGAAGGCCTCTTATCAGCAACCCAGACAGTGTGCTTTGAAACGTGTTCTCTAATTACATGTAAATTCAGTAGCTTCAAGTGTGGGAGCCAGGGAGAGAGCAGGTGCTGCTCATCAACCCTGGGGTGGGGGCTGTTGGGGGGGGGGGGCACGCTGGCTCTGCAAAGCTGTGCTAGGGCTTGGCTGAGGCTTGCATTTCCTAAGAGTTTAGATTCCTTTGGGAAGATTGAGAGGTACATAGATCAGCTAGGTAGTGACCCATCAGTCCCTGTCTGCTAAAGCTTCCTGCCTGGGTTTGTTGGAGGTGGGCTAGGTCCCAAGAGCCTCAGTAGAGCCAAGCAGATTGCTGGGAAGGCTGCCCTCTGACCCCTCAGAAGCCAGCAAGACCGGTTTTCCAGGTATTCTCTTCGAAAGCTGGTAACCTTACTCCTTTCACCAGCAGTCCCTTGAGACTTCCTGTTGCTTCTCAATCAGAAAGAGGCTGCCAGCACAGAGTGCCCTCAGCAGGGTCCTTTGATCACATTTAAATTCCATGTGAGGGTGGGTTTCTCAGGTACATTTCCCTCAGCTAGTGAGCTCCAAGATGCCTAAGTCTCTCTGCCCTCTGGTGTTGCCAACTGTGGGCAGACTTCCCACAAACCATTGTCTACCTGGTCTCAGAGTCTTTTCTCCCTTTAAAACTAGGCGTTTGCTATTTAGGCCTAGCTTCCAGGGGAGACATCCTAAGTGCATGCCATTAACTAAGCAAATTCAAGACACACTTTTTTGTCTTTAATAAAGCGAAAAATATGTATACAGTACTAGTAATTCTGTGCTATTCTAGAGCTACCAGGAAGTAGATATACAACAGAGGTCAATCAGTGTGATCTTCTGTCTGTCTATGCCTGCCCTTTCCTGCTTAAGACTCAGGCTGGGAGCATTTAATTTTGCAATAGCAGACTCCCACTAAGGAGTCAGAATCTGCCCTAATATAGATCCTAAGAAGACATCTTCAACTAGCCTCCAAACACATAGAAAACAGTTTTTCCAGCACTGGAGAAAACACATTTGTGTGGTCTTCCTAATAACACAGAGGTGGCTTCTCAAAAGGAGTACCCTCACTAAGGCTTCAGAAGATGCCTTGACTGTGAAAAATGTGACTTGGGCATGACTTTAGGTAAAGGTGTCTCCACGGTATGGGCCCTGGTTTACAGACCTTGAATCCTAAGCTTCAGGCAGTTCTGACTCTTATCTTCCTCATTTTTGTATTCTTAGCACCCAAGATGGTGCCTGGCACATGAGGACCCTTAAGAAGCATTTTATTTTGCTTATTGAGTTGTTGAAATAACTCATTAGAGATACAAAGCCCCGCATGTATGTGCAGATTATATGTATAGCCATGAGCAATATAGAATGCTTGCTGTGTATACCGCACTATGAATGGTAGGGGGCAGCATTCAAAGAGACAAAAATCACACCTTCTTGTCCCAAAATGTTAATAAGACCACACTGAAGATACACAAATGTAAATATAGAGTGATGCACCCTAGTGCACCAAAACAGTGTCTATAGAAGCAAAGTTCTTTATTGTAAATGCTCCTGTTTTATAAAGCAAATTTGCCAAAAAGCATGCTCTTTAGGATGCTAGCTTCTTGGGGTAGTGATGTGAAAATAACAGTCAGGTTAGGTGAATCCAGGACCAAGCTAGGCAGATTAGAGCACCACTCATCTCTGGCTTACACTGGTGCCTGGAACTGAGTTTGGGACTTCAAAGCCTCAGGCATGAAAGCAATTTGCATGGCCATTATGCTAACTTCCTAGCCCAATAGACTTCCTGAAACCTTTTTTTTTAAAAAAAAAAAAAAAAAAAAAAGAAAGAAAGAAAGAAGCTTTTTAAAAAATTGTGATTTATTTACATGATGGAATACTACTCAGCTGTTAAAAATGGCGAAGTCATCTCCCTTGCATCATCTTGGATGGAACTTGAGGACATCATGTTAAGTGAGATAAGCCAAAAAGAGAAGGACAAATACTGGTGATCTCACTATAAGTGTGACTTAACAAATAGGGACAGAGAGAGAGAACATAAAGTAAAACATGGACTGGACACAGTGCATTGAATCCAAGCAAGGGACTCTGGGGAAGGAGGGAGTTGGAGGGGCAGAAGAGAAATTTGTGGTCCTGGTGCATAATGAAATCATACTCGTGTGCCAATGACTGCACTGTAAAGTCCTGACCCCTTCAATAAAATAAAGAAACAAACATAGAAAAAAAGACTTTTTGAAATAGATTTTCTCTACTAGAAAGCTTACCCATTTTAAGTGTGCAAATCAATTTTTTTAGTATATTTGCAAAGCTATGAAACCATATATGCATCCTGTAACTGTGATGTAACTGTAGAACAAGACTGCTGCTCCCAAAATCTTATGACCATTTAAAGTTATTGTCCCTACTCTAGACATACCTAGTCTATACCCTTCCCACTCTAGACATACCTAGTCTATACCCTGCTTCTACAGATTCTCCAATTGCTTTCATTACATATAGATGGAATCATATATTTGACCTTTTGTGAGAGGGTTCTATGATATAGCCAAGGTTCATCCATGTTGCACCACATTTCTTTTTTACTTAGGAACACTACTCCATTGTCTGGATCAACTACATTTTGTTTACCTACTCATCACTTGGTGAACAATTAGGTAGTTCCTACTCTTTGCTTATTATATATCATGCTATGCTTCTCTGAACATTTGTAAGGAAGTTTATGTGGCTCAGTTCTCTTGGGTTTATACTTAGGAGTGGAATTGCTGAGCCATTTGGTAACTCTATATATAACCTGGCAGAACCACTGAACCATTTTCCAAAGTTGCTGCCTTGTTCTTCTACAAGGCAACTCATGTTCTAATTGCTCCACATCATTAACATTGCTTGCAATTAATCATCTGTTTATAACTTTCCTAGTGACTGTGAAGTGATTTTGATTTGCATTTTCCTGATAGCTAATGAAGTTGAGCAACATTTTGAGGGATTTGGAAACATTGATGTGATATGCCAGTTGCTTTGTGAGTCTTTCAAAGAGAAAAGGGCTGAGCCTGCCATCTTCCCTGTGGCTAACTCCTAGAATGCAAAACCCACAGCCCAAACTTGTCTGTCCCTGGTGAATATCTATAGCTCATTATTTTTGCAAGTTTTTCTCAAAATAAAGGAATCTTAATTTGTCATGGGTTTGCATGAAACTTTATTGAAGTTAATTTTAGCTAGAACAAAAAAGAGAAAAGAAGACTAAAATTTGTCACCTTGAAAATTCTGTTGTTTGGCTGGGAGAATTGAGAAGCTGGACTTAATGTGTTCTTTCATTTCATCTGGTTCTTCTTCTTCTTTTTTTTTTTTTCTTTTTGGAGAAAATGTTACAGGACTACATTGATCTTTATGCCCTTGAAATGGTTTAGACATGGTTCTTTCTTTATTAATTAATTTTTTTTTTTATTTCCACCAGGTTTATCACTAGGGCTCAGTGTCAGCACTACAAATCCACCACTCCCAGCAGCCATTGTTTTTCTTTCTATTTTTATTTGACAAGACAGAGATAAATTGAGAGGGGAGGGGAAATAGAAAGGGAAAGAGGAAGATAGACACACCCGTAGACCTGTTTCACCCCTCATGAAGCACCCCACCTGCAGGTGAGAAACAGAGGCTCAAACCCAGGTTTTTGTGCACAGTGATATTTGAGTTTAACTGAATGCACCACTGCCCAGCAGCCAAGCATAGTTCAAGACACTGTGCTGAGCATCATGGTCATGATGAAGTGTCTAATTTGACTAAGAACTCCAGATTCATGGAGGTGATTGCACAGGAGGACATTAGAGCATCTCAGCAGTACCTACTCTATGCTCACACAGGTAATAGTAAGTTTGGAATTTACAAACCCAAACCCATCAGCCAGAATTTCCCAAGTACTATAAGCAGTGCCCATCTGCTTTCTTTGGGCCTTTCTACTAGATTGCCAAGGTTATCAGGTCTAAATCCAGTCACAGAATTTGTGATGCCTTCTTTAGGCACTTTTACTAGGATCCCAAGCTTATTGGGTCTAAGTAATCACAGAGGGCTATGAAGCACTTTTACTTTGAGATATATAACCAGCCCTTGCTTATGGATACATGTATACCTGTACCCAGTACCCTAAGCCCTAGTCTGTATCTAGTATCTGTAACTTTGTTAGATAACGTGCCATCTGAAATGGAAATAGGTAGTCTCATATGTTAGGAAAGACCTCACCAGACTAGAGGAGTAGGGACATCTAAGGCTTGGTGTCTTTGGTGACAATCCAAGTAATAAGTCAGTAGCAGCATAATGTGGCATGGCAACACTGGTAGCTTTGATTTTAGTTGAGGTCAACAGAAGTAGTATGATGGTAAGGGACCAGGAAGAAGAAACATAAAGAAATATGGGCATAGTGTTAGAAGTGCCAGGACTAGGAGAAATAAAGATCTTTTGATTCAACTTCCGGAGGCAGAGCTACGAGCAGCAGATCGCTTTTCTCTCCTCTCCTCTCCTCTCCTCTTCTCTCCTTTCCTCTCCTCTCCTCTCCTCTCCTCTCCTGGATCAACTAGGAATACCAAAGGAGACCACCCGAATCGAAACAAGACAGGACTAGAATGACCACAGGAATCCAGTAAATCACCCGTGAGTACAAACACGCGTGGCTGGTGACAGAGAGGAGAGAGGGGCCTAAGGAGAGATTAAGTGACTGCTAACAGTTCAACAGTTTATCAGTGGAGACACCACCTCCAGTCTGCTCCACAACAAGGGGACAGCTGAAGGGAGGAAAGGACTCCCCAGAGACTCACTAAGTGCAACTCTGAGTCTCCATTGCTACTACCCGCAGAATCTGGAGCAGCAACAGGGAGGGACACCAGGGGACAGAGATCTAACCGGGAAACTCAGGAGAAGACCTATACCTCGGTGGCATAGCTGAGGGGCTGTGAAAGTCTCTTTGCATAACCACTAGATTATCTCTGCCACACCCTGCTTTATCTCTTGGTCAGGAGTCAGTGATTAAGCTAAGAAGCCTATTGATAGTTTAAAAGCCCTCAGGCTCCCATAGCCTACAGGGAAGAAAAAAAAAGAGGCTTTTACACCACTGAGCTCCAACTCAGGGATTGAAAAAACTGTTAACATATATAAAATGGTTAAAACAACAAGAAAAAATATTGGAGACTCGAACCAGGACAAGAGTCCAGCTAAAAGTCCTCCAGAGGGTGAAGCACAAAACAACGAGTTCAACATCCAAACATTAGCTAAGGAAATAATAATAGGAGTGAGTAAAGAATTTGAAAAAATTGTAATCAGAAATGCAGGAACAACAAATGAGAAAATGGAAGAAAATTCTAATTATCTCGTGGTTATTAGAGAGCTGAAAGCTGAAATCGCTGAGCTAAGAAGGCAACTAGCTGAACAAGCTAAAACAGTATCAGAGCAGGGCAACAAAACAGATGAACTCCAGAAAGCAGTAGAGGGCTGAGAGAATAGAATCAATGAGGCTGAAGACAGAATTAGCAAGATTGAGGATGAATTAGAGACAAGTAAAAAAGAAGTAAGAGATCTCAAAAAGAGATTAAGAGATGCTGAAAATAACAACAGAGTCCTATGGGATGACTTCAAAAGAAACAATATACACATTACTGGCTTACCAGAGGAAGAAAGAGAAGGAGAGGAAGAAAGCATTCTCCAGGCCATAATAGCTGAAAATTTCTCTAGTCTAGACAACACCAAAGACATAAAGATTCAAGAAGCCCAGAAGGTCCCAAACAGAATTAACCCAGACCTAAAGACACCAAGACATGTCATACTTAGATTGGAAAGGAATAAGGATAAAGAAAGGATCCTCAAGGCTGCAAGAGAAAAACAAAGAGTTACCTACAAAGGAAAACCCATAAGATTAGCAGCAGACTTCTCCATACAAACACTACAGGCCAGAAGAGAATGGCAAGATATCTATCGAGTGCTCAATGAGAAAGGCTTTCAGCCAAGAATGCTATATCCTGCTAGACTGTCATTCAGACTAGATGGAAGCATCAAAACCTTCTCAGACAAGCAACAGTTGAAGGAAGCAACCATCACCAAGCCTGCCTTGAAAGAAGTTCTGAAAGGTCTCCTATAAACAACCAGATCACCACAAATAGGCCATATATCAAAACACTCTAAAACTCTACAAGAATGGCGTTAAAATATCTTCAATCTTTGATATCAATAAATGTCAATGGCCTGAATTCACCTATTAAAAGACACAGAGTAGGAAGATGGATCAGAAAACACAACCCAACAATATGTTGTCTACAGGAAACTCACCTAACTCAACAAGACAAACACAGACTTAAAGTGAAAGGATGGAAAACTATCATACAAGCCAATGGCCCACAAAAAAGGGCAGGAACAGCTATTCTCATATCTGACATGATAGACTTTAAAATAGATAAGATTAAAAAAGATAGGAATGGACACTACTTAATGCTCAGAGGATCAGTCAATCAAGAGGACTTAACAATTATTAATATCTATGCACCCAATGAGAAGCCATCTAAATACATCAAACTTCTACTGAAGGAGCTACAGCAATATATTAACAGTAACACAATCATAGTAGGGGACTTCAACACCCCACTATCTCAACTTGACAGATCATCCAGGAAGAAAATCAGTAAAGACATAAGGGAGCTAAATGAAGAGATAGATAAACTAGAACTATTGGACATTTTCAGAGTCATCCATCCCAAGAAACTGGAATACACATTTTACTCAAATCCACATGGATCATTCTCAAGGATAGACCATATGTTAGGCCACAAAGACAGCATCAGCCAATTCAAGAGCATTGAAATCATTCCAAGCATCTTCTCAGACCACAGTGGAATTAAACTAACACTTAACAATCAACAAAAGATTATTAACAGTCCCAAAATGTGGAAGCTCAACAGTACACTTCTTAACAACTTGTGGGTCAAAGAGGAAATCAAGGAAGAAATCAAAATGTTTCGAGAGTTCAATGAAAATGAAGACACAAGCTATAAAAATATTTGGGACACAGCTAAAGCAGTCCTAAGAGGGAAGTTCATAGGTATACAAGCACACATTAGGAAACAAGAAAAGGCACAAATAAACAGCCTGATTGCACATCTTGAAGACCTAGAAGAAGAACAACAAAGGAATCCTAAAGCAACCAGAAGGACAGAAATCACTAAAGTTAGGGCAGAAATAAATAACATTGAGAATAGGAAAACCATACAAAAGATCAGTGAAAGTAAATGTTGGTTCTTCGAAAGAGTAAACAAAATCGACAAACCTTCAGCCAGATTCACAAAACAAAAAAGGGAGAAGACCCAAATAAATCGGATAGTAAATGAAAAAGGAGATATCACAACAGACACTGCAGAAATTCAACATATTATGCGAGGCTTCTATGAACAACTATATGCCACCAAGCTAGAGAACCTGGAAGAAAAGAATGATTTCCTAGATACCTACCAACTTCCAAAATTAAGTAAAGAGGAAGTGGATAACATGAACAGGCCCATCACAGCTAATGAAATTGAAACAGTTATCAAAAATCTTCCCAAAAATAAAAGTCCTAGACCAGATGGTTTTACAAATGAATTCTACAAAACTTTCAAAGAAGAACTAATACCTCTACTTTTAAAAGTCTTCCAGAAGATTGAAGACACTGGAATACTCCTTGCCAGCTTCTATGAAGCCAACATCACCCTGATACCAAAAGCAGACAGGGACACAACCAAAAAAGAAAACTATAGACCAATATCTCTGATGAACATAGATGCGAAAATATTGAACAAAATTCTAGCCAACCGGATACAGCAGTATATCAAAAAGATTGTTCATCATGACCAAGTGGGGTTTATCCCAGGCATGCAAGGTTGGTTTAATATACGTAAATCAATCAATGTGATCCACCACATCAACAAAAGCAAGACCAAAAACCACATGGTCATATCAATAGATGCAGAGAAAGCCTTTGACAAAATACAACACCCCTTTATGATCAAAACACTACAAAAAATGGGAATAGATGGAAAATTCCTGAAGATAGTGGAGTCTATATATAGCAAACCTACAGCCAACATCATACTCAATGGTGAAAAACTGGAAGCATTTCCCCTCAGATCAGGTACTAGACAGGGCTGCCCACTATGACCATTACTATTCAACATAGTGTTGGAAGTTCTTGCCATAGCAATCAGGCAGGAGCAAGGAATTAAAGGCATAAAGATTGGAAGAGAAGAAGTCAAACTCTCCTTATTTGCAGATGACATGATAGTATACATGGAAAAACCTAAGGAATCCAGCAAGAAGCTTTTGGAAATCATCAGGCAATACAGTAAGGTGTCAGGCTACAAAATTAACATTCAAAAGTCAGTGGCATTCCTCTATGCAAACACTAAGTTAGAAGAAATTGAAATCCAGAAATCAGTTCCTTTTTCTATAGCAACAAAAACAATAAAATATCTAGGAGTACACCTAACCAAAGAAGTGAAAGACTTGTATACTGAAAATTATGAGTCACTACTCAAAGAAATTGAAAAAGACACAAAGAAGTGGAAAGATATTCCATGTTCATGGGTTGGAAGAATTAACATCATCAAAATGAATATATTACCCAGAGCCATCTACAGATTTAATGCTATCCCCATCAAGATCCCAAGCACATTTTTTAGGAGAATAGAAAAAATGCTACAAATGTTTATCTGGAACCAGAAAAGACCTAGAATTGCCAAAACAATCTTGAGAAAAAAGAACAGAACCGGAGGCATCACACTCCCAGATCTCAAACTGTATTATAGGGCCATTGTCATCAAAACTGCTTGGTACTGGAACATGAACAGACACACTGACCAGTGGAATAGAATTGAGAGCCCAGAAATGAGGCCCCACACGTATGGACATCTAATCTTTGACAAAGGGGCCCAGACTATTACATGGGGAAAGCAGAGTCTCTTCAACAAATGGTGTTGGAAACAATGGGTTGAAACATGCAGAAAAATGAAACTGAATCACTGTATTTCACCAAATACAAAAGTAAATTCCAAGTGGATCAAGGACTTGGATGTTAGACCAGAAACTATCAGATACTTAGAGGAAAATATTGGCAGAACTTTTTTCCACATAAATTTTAAAGACATTTTCAATGAAACGAAATCCAATTACAAGGAAGACTAAGGCAAGTATAAACCTATGGGACTACATCAAATTAAAAAGCTTCTTCACAGCAAAAGAAACCACTACCCAAACCAAGAGACCCCTCACAGAATGGGAGAAGATCTTTACATGCCATACATCAGATAAGAGTTTAATAACCAATATATATAAAGAGCTTGCCAGACTCAACAACAAGACAACAAATAACCCCATCCAAAAATGGGGGGAGGACTTGGACAGAATATTCACCACAGAAGAGATCCAAAAGGCCGAGAAACACATGAAAAAATGCTCCAAGTCTCTGATTGTCAGAGAAATGCAAATCAAGACAACAATGAGATATCACTTCACTCCGGTGAGAATGTCATACATCAGAAAAGGTAACAGCAGCAAATGCTGGAGAGGGTGTGGGGTCAAAGGAACCCTCCTGCACTGCTGGTGGGAATGTAAAATGGTCCAACCTCTGTGGAGAACAGTCTGGAGAACTCTCACAAGGCTAGAAATGGACCTACCCTATGACCCTGCAATTCCCCTCCTGGGGATATATCCTAAGGAACCCAACACATCCATCCAAAAAGATCTGTGTACACATATGTTCTTGGCGGCACAATTTGTAATAGCCAAAACCTGGAAGCAACCCAGGTGTCCAACAATAGATGAGTGGCTGAGCAAGTTGTGGTATATATACACAATGGAATACTACTCAGCTGTAAAAAATGGTGACTTCACCGTTTTCAGCCGATCTTGGATGGACCTTGAAAAAATCATGTTGAGTGAAATAAGTCAGAAACAGAAGGATGAATATGGGATGATCTCACTCTCAGGCCGAAGTTGAAAAACAAGACCAGAAAAGAAAACACAAGTCGAACCTGAAATGGAATTGGAGTATTACACCAAAGTAAAAGACTCTGGGGTCGGTGGGTGGGGAGAATACAGGTCCATGAAAAATAATGAATGAAATAGTGGGGGTTGTATTGTTAAATGGGAATCTGGGGAATGTTATGCATGTTCAAACTATTGTATTTACTGTTGAATGTAAAGCATTAATTCCCCAATAAAGAAATAAATTATTTAAAAAAATATATCTTTTGTTTAAAATTTCTTTATTGGGGAATTAATGTTTTACATTCAACAGTAAATACAATAGTTTGTATATGCATAACATTTCCCAGTTTTCCACACAATGCAACCCCCACTAGGTCCTCTGTCATCCTTCTTGGAACTGTATTCTCCCCACCCACACACCCACCCGAGAGTCTTTTACTTTGGTGCAATACGCCAATTCCAGTTCAGGTTCTACTTGTGTTTTCTTTTCTGATCTTGTTTTTCAACTTCTGCCTGAGAATGAGATCATCCTATATTCATCCTTCTGTTTCTGACTTATTTCACTTAACATGAATTTTTCAAGGTCCATCCAAGATCAGCCGAAAATGGTGAAGTCACCATTTTTTTTATATCTGAGTACTATTCCATTGTATATATATACCACAACTTGCTCAGTCACTCATCTGATGTTGGAGAAATAAAGATCTTAAAGAGAATGGAAAGGGTTCTTTGTATCTTGGAACATGAGCGTAATTAGCATATGCCTGATGTCAGCCTGATGAGCATACTATGAACTTGTGCAAACCCACAAGGGATTGTGGGTTTATAGAAAGTCATTTCAGTGAGTGTCTGGTGGAAGTTTCTCTCTGTTCCTGTTGCCCTTGCCTGCTCTCCTTCTCCCTGGAACTCACCATGCTGCTTCCCCCAGGACCTGAACAAGTGCTAGTAACAAGCTTATGGAATCATGGTTCCCACCATCAAGTCTAGACAATCTTTGTCCCTTTGCCTATTTTAAAGTACCTAAGTGACTGGTGATTGAAATAAACCTTCTGTTTGTTTAAACCCTCAGCTCAAAGTCCAAGTGAAGTTTTTTTTAATTTTTTAATTACAATATTTGTAGTCTTAGAAAAGGTTGAAAATAGCAATAGTTAATTATTATCATAAACAAGTTCAAGTTCGTTGGGGGTTTACTTTTCTACGAGAATACAGTGGTTAGGGTCTACTGTAATATACTTGATCTCAATATACTTTGTGCCCTTTTTTTAGGTATCTGTTAATTACCATATCTTAGACACTAACAGGGCCAAATGGTTTTGGTCTATCTAGTCTAAGGTAATTCAGATGTTTAAAAAAACTATAGATACAAATATATTTTTAGAGCTTCTCAAACAATTTAAACCTAGTGTCAGAATCTGGTCATTTTACAAATCTGAAACATAAAATACTTAGGTTAAAAAATATGTATACTCAGAGATATGGTCTAGGCAGTTAGAGAACTTGAAGTATTAAATCTATTCCCCAACATGTTAAGTTAATAGTGATTTATGATATTATAAATTAATAGTATTATGATATCACACCTTTTCCATTACCAAAGGTCTGTGTCACCCCCCACCCCCCTAGATAATTACGGTCATTTTTAAGTCTTGAATATGGGTTTTCTCTGTGTTTGTTTGTTTGTTTTCAAGTTCAATTCTCTAAATTCCATGAATGAGTGACATCATCCTGTAGTTGTTCTTTACCTCCTTGCTTACTTCAACAAGCATGCTCTTCTCGAGTTCCATCCATTTTATCCCAAATGACATAGTCATATTTTTTTATTGCTAAGTACTACTCCATGAAGTGTATGTCCCATAATCCAGTCATCTGTCGGCCATTTTGGTTGCTTTCAAATTTTGATGATTGTGAATAATGCATCTATGAACATGGGAGTACATATATCCCTTCGAATTAGTGTTCTTATCTCTTTTGGATAAATGCTTTGGAGTGGAATTGCTGGATCCTAAGGTATTTCCATCTGGATTTGTTTAAGAATTCTCCATATTGTTCTCCATAATGTTTGTAGCAGTTTGTATTCCCACCAGCAATGTAATAGAGTTCCACTGTTTTTAACAATTATTGCTTTGTAGTATAACCTGAAGTCAGGCATCATGATGCCTCCATTTTTCTTCTTTTTCCTCAGGAGAGCTTTTGCTATTCGAGCTTTTAAAAGTTTCACATGGGGGCCAGGTGGGGGCGCACTTGGTTAAGTGCATGAGTTACAGTGCTCAAGGACCTGTGTTCAAGTCCCTGGTTCCCACCTACAGGAGGAAAGCTTCATGACTGGTGAAGCAAGGCTGTAGGTAACTCTCTGGCTCTTTCTCTGTCTCTATCTCTCCTGCCCCTCTCAATTTCTCTCTGTCTCTATCCAATAATAAGTAAATAAAATAAAAAGATTTAAAAGTTCCACACAATTTTTTTTAGTAATTTGTTCAATTTTCTAAATTGAATATTAATAGGGATTACATTTGGCAGAATTGCCATTTTAATGATACTTATTCTTCCAATCCATGAACAGGGGATGTTCTTCCATTTCTTTGTGTCACCCTCTATTTCTTTCAACAGTGTCTTGTAGTTTCCTTTGAAAAAGTCTTTCACCTCCTTTGTTAGATTTATTCCTAAGTATTTTATCTTTTGGGGTTCAATTGTAAATGAGATTACTTCCTTCAGTTCTCTTTCCTCTAGAGAAATGCCACTGATTTGTGGGTACTGATTTTGTAAGCTACTACTATACTGAATTCATTGATGATTTCTAGTAGCTTTTTGATAGAGTTTCTGGGGTCCTCTAGGTATATCAACATATCATCTGCAAATAATGATGACTTAATATCATCCTTTCCAATTCCTTTGATGTCTTTTTCTTGCCTGATTGTGATGGCTAGGACTTCTAGGACTATGCTGAATATAGGTGGTGAGAGAGGGCACCCTTGCCTAGTTCCTGATTTTATAGAGAAAGCTTTCGGTATTCCCCACTGAATATAATGTTAGACATATATATATATATCCTTTATTACATTGGGGAATTTTCCTGCCACTCCCAGTTTCTGGAGGGCCTTTATCATAAAAGGGTATTGCACCTTGTCAAATGCTTTTTCTGTGTCAATTGATAAAATCATGTGATTTTTATATTTCTGTTTGTCGATATGGTGGATTAGATTGGCTTGCACATATCTAGAATTTATAAAGAAGCTATTTAAAAGAGAATAAATAACACTTTTTTTTTTTTTACCATTGCCAGGGCTATACTACTCCATGTTGACTTTTCCAGATAGATACAGAAAGAAAGAGAAAGGTACCACAAAGAACTGAATCTTTGAATGAAGTGAAGGCAGGACTTGAACCTGGGTCATCTGCATGGCCAAGCAGGCTTACTGTATAAGTGAGCTATATCTCTGGCACTACATAACTTTTTAAATGAGAAAAAGATCTGAACAAACACATCACCATTGAATGTATGGGTCTGGCAAGTAAGTACATGAAAAGAGGCTCAACCTAGTTAGTCATTAGGGAAATGCAAATCATGACCACAGTGAAATACCACTAGACACCCACTACAGTGAATACAATGAAAAACACTGACCATACCAAAGGTTTTCAAAGATGTGAAACAACAGGAACACTCACTCAGTGTTGATGGGAATGGAAAATAGTGTGGCAACTTTGAAGAGTACTTTGTCAGGGTTTGTTTTTTTTTAAGTTAAAAATACATCTACCATCTGACTCAACCACCTCAGTCCTGGTTATTCACACTCTACACAAGAAATAAAAGCATATATCCATACAAAACTTGCATCACATGTTCATAAATATTTTAAATTGTCAAAAACTAAAAACATAACAAATGAATTCCAGCAAATGACTAATGAATTGTGATATGTCTGTACAATTGGTTGCTACTCAGTAATAAAAGAAAACTACTGATACACATAAAAGTGTAATGAAATGGGAGTCGGGCTGTAGCATAGCGGGTTAAGCGCAGGTGGCGCAAAGCACAAGGATCGGCATAAGGATCCCGGTTCGAGCCCCGGCTCCCCAACTGCAGGGGAGTCGCTTCACAGGCGGTGAAGCAGGTCTGCAGGTGTCTATCTTTCTCTCCTCTTCTCTGTCTTCCCCTCCTCTCTCCATTTCTCTCTGTCCTATCCAACAATGACAACAACAATAATAACTACAACAATAAAACAACAAGGGCAATAAAGGGAATAAATAAATAAAATAAATATTTAAATAAATAAAATAAAACAAAAAAAAGCAGTGATTACTTTAAAAAAAGTGTAATGAAATATCAAAATAACAACACTGAACAATAGAAGACAGAAAAAAAAAAAGCATACACTAGATAATATTAGTTACAGAGATTCCAGAAAATATAACTTATCTAGAGTAAACGGCTTGGATAACAGGAGGAAGAAATTACTAAGTCGAATGAGGAAATTTTTAGGGGTGATGTTTATCTTTACTATTAATTTGATTTTGATAGTTTTAGAGATGCTAAAACCTCTAAAATATAGAATTTAATTATATAGAGTTTACTATGTGGCTACACTTTGATAAAGTTATCACCATAAAATAACTTCTCAAGATACACACTGAAATGTTTTACAAAATAACTATTTAAGGACTGAAATCTGCTTCTAGAAAATGCAGGAGTAGGGTGGGAAGTAGGTGGTAATATCAGTAAAAGTGTGAGATAGAAGATGTACCAGGGAGATAGTACCAATGATATTGCACTAGACTTTTGTTCCCTAGCCTCTGATGTTGCCAGTTCAATTCCAAGCACCACCAAGAGCCAGAACTGAGCAGTGCTCTGGTCCTTCTTCCTTTCAGTCTCTCATTAAAATAAGTAAGTAAATAAATAAATAACCATAAAATAAAGAAAAGAAATTGTCTTTAGTAGATGCTGTTGGGAATCACTGGGTGGCCTCATGCCGCAGAAACAGCAGTACAGAAGTACTGACTGTTTTGTAGGAAAGAAAAAAGTGGGGGTAGGTTGTGGCTCACCCAGTAAAGTACACATATTACCATGAGTGAGGACCTCTGCTCAAGTCCCTGGTCCCCCTGCAGAGAGAGAGAGAGAGAGAGAGAGAGAGAGAAAAGGGAGGGGGTTTGTGTGTGTTGTGTGTGGTTTCATGAGTAGTAAAGCTGTGCTGCTGGTGTCTATTTCTGTCTCTCTCTCTCTCTACCTCCATCTCTACTTCACTCTCAATCTCCATTTTTCTCTCACCTTCTATAAAAAAAAGAATGAGAAAGGAAGTAAATAAAGAAGGAAAGAAGGAAGGGAGAGAGGGAGAAAAGAAGGAAGAAACAAAGGGAAGAACAAGTAAAGGAAATAAGTATAAAGAATAATGCAGTAGTGCAAGCAATGAGTCCCATCAATAAATCTGGTGGTAACAAAAAAAAAGAGACCTACCAAATGTCACTATGCACAAAAGTAGACTCAAAATGGATTAAACACTTAGATGTTAGACCAAAAACCATAAAATACATAGAAGAAAACATCAACAGAACATTATATGATGCCTACTTTGGAGAAGTCTTCAGAGACTCAAGTTTAATAGCAAGACAATAAGAAAAAAAATAATAAACCACTGAGATTACATTAAACTGAAAAACTTCTGTACAGCAAAAATAATCATCACCAAAACACAGAGATATCCTCCAAAAGGGGAAAATATATTTACATGTCATACATCAGAACAAGGGCTAATAAACATGCTATATAAAGAGCTCCAAGATTAGCGAGACAACATAATGATTATGTAAAAACACTTTCACGCCTGAAGCTCCCAGGTCCCAGGTTCAGTCCCTAGCCCTACCATAAGCCAGAGCTGAGCAGTGATGTGCTCTCTCTCTCTCTCTCTGAGTGTGTGTGTGTGTGTGTGTGTGTGTGTGTGTGTATGTGAGAGAAAGAGAGAGTGAGTGAGTGTATCTCTGTGTGTGTGTGTGTGTGTGCTTGTTTCTTTCCCTCTGTGGCTTTCTCTCATTGACACAAAATATAAAAACAGTTCCCAAAGACCTCATTACCCCACTAGAGAAATAGAAAGGCAGGCTGGGAGTATGGATCAACCTGCCAATGCCCATGTTCAGTGGGGAAGCAATTACAGAAGCCAGACCTTCCACCTTCTGCATCCCATGATGACCTTGAGTCCATACTCCCAGAGGGATAAAGAAGAGGAAAGCTGTCAAGGGAGGTGTTGGCCATTAAACCAGCTCCCCCTGCTCCATGCTGCATTGCTGATAGTATGGCCTTTTTACATAATCACTGTTTTGCCTGTTCTATCTTCTTTCTACCTTGAGACCCACCCTGCCTGCAGGGTATATTAATCCCACCAGTTAAAACCATCGCAACAGTTGCTAAGGACACTTCCACCTTCCCAGCATGCCTTTTGCCTCTCTCCACCCCCTTTCCTAGCCATTTCCAACTTGCCACTTCCAGTTTCATCCCATAAAACCCACTTCTGTTCCTAGTTTCACTCTCTTTTCTCTCCCACTTTCTGACCTGGAGAAGGGCTGGCGTGCAAACCAGGAGGTGGCCATTGCGGTTTGGCGCCACATGGCTTAAACCGCTGTGCTCACACCTGACTCTGGAGCTCTCTCGTGTTAATAAAGAATTGTATTACTATGCCACCATGAGTTGCTGGATCCTCTCTTCCACCTGCAAGACTAGCCCGGCAGGGAGGGGATGGGATACAGAGTTCTGGTGGTGGGAATTGTGTGGAGTTGTATCCCTCTGATCCTATAGTTTTTGTCAATGTTTCCTTTTTATAAATAAAAATTTAAAAAAAAAGAAACAGGGGAAAAGAGGTAGGGCAGTGAGCACACATGTCACCATGCACAAGGACCTAGATTTAAGCCCCTGCTCTTTTGCTTCTACAAGAGGGAAGTTTCACAGGCTCTGCAGGTATCTCTCTTTCTCTCTCCTTCTCTATTTCCCCCTCCCCTCTCAATTTCTCTCTGTCCTATCAAAAAAAAAAAAAAAAAAAGGAACAAATGGCCACCAGGAGCTGTGTATTTGTCATGCTGGTGCTGTGCCAGCTCTACAAATCCACTGCCCCTGGTGGCTTTTTTTTCCATTTTACTGGATAGGACAGAGAGAAATTGATGGAGGAGGGGGAGATAGAGAGGGAGTGGGAAAGAGAGATACCTGTAGATTTGCTCCACCATTTGTGAAGCTTCCCTCCAGCAGGGGAGGAGCAGGGGACTCAAACCCAAGTCCTTACATTTCATACTATGTTCACTTAACTGGGTTCACCATGTCCAGGCCCCCCAAGTTTTATTTAATTCAATAAAAATATGTATAGGTAAAATAGTCTATATGAATGTATGAAAATTGATTGTGGTATGAAACAGAATTAATTAATACTTAATTGAGGCTAGTTCTTTTAAAAAGATTTATTTATTATGAGAGAGGTAGAGACGATGAAAAAGCCAGAACACTGCTTAGCTCTGGCATAAGGTGGTGCCAGTGGCTGAAGACTCTGGAGCCTCAGGCACGCAGTAGGTGCTCTAACAAGGTCAGCTATCCCTTCTATACCCTGACCCTTCTGGCAGGCTGGGTTTTCTCAAATAAGACACATGGCAGAGGGGTGCAGGGGGAGAGAATTCATCCTTAAGAGTGGAGACTTGACATTGCCACAAGGCTGTTCTTAGGTAGCATTGTATAAATATGTCCAGTGTGTGGAAGTAGTGAAATGACTGAGAAATGTGAACAAAGAGAAAGTGAGCTCTAAGGCCAGCAAGACAATTCACCTGGGAATGAGCCTGCTTTGCCATGCTCATGATCCAGGTTCAAGCTTCAGGGAAAGCCTCTGTATTGTGGTTTCTTTTCCTCCCTCTAGGCTTCTGTCTAGCTCTTCTTGTCTCAGAAAGTCAGCCTGGAGCAGTGAATCCCCAGAGATGACTAAAAAATAAGTATATATTTTAAAGTAAACTCCAAAGTCTTCTTGGCACCTAATTATCCAAAAGTGAACATCATTATACTTCACCCCACACCCTTACAGGATCAACATTACAGTCCACAGTGGATGGAAAATTCCAAGCCTGCTAACAATTAGAAAAGTGCTCTTCTAATTAAAGGACCTGTCCATCAAATTTCCTTGGGTGTCTGGTGAGTTTTCCAATGTTAAACACTCAGGGGATTATACTACCTGTGAGGTATGATAGCCTTGATAGACTACAGTGAAACAGAAGCAGTTTGTAGACTTTGGTACTACTTGGTGAGCATTCACAGGGAGAAAGGGGGGCTAAGAAGGATTTGGGAACACTATTATACGGCCTTAAAATCTGTAAGAATAGCCAAAGAACACTGGTCAGAAAAGTAGATGGGTCACTTGACTGCTTAATCACACAAAACTTTATTTATATGAATCAAGAACCCTGCTAAATTTGTTTGATATGATCCTTTATAATTTCAGATTTGAATTGTATTTATATAAGAAATACCCCACCAGCAGTGGTTCCTTTCTTTCTTCCCCTTCTCTTCCTCCTCCTCCTCCCCCTTCTTCTTCTTCTTCTTCTTTTCCTTCTTCTTCTTTTTTTTTCTTATAATTGGCACCAGGGCTAGCTGGGGCTCAGTGCTAGCACTAAAAATCCATGACTACTTGAGGGCCATTTTTTTCCTTTTTATTTTTAATTTCTTTCTATTTTCACTTGATAGGACAAAGAGAAATTGAGAAGGGGGTGAGATAGAGAGGGAGAGAGAAAGACAGATACATGCAGACCTGCTTCACCACTCATGAAACACCCCACCTGCAAGTGGGGAGTGAGGGCTAGAAAACAGGACCCTGTACATGATAACATGTGCACTCAGCCAGGTATGCCACCTCCCAGTCCCCACAATGGTTTCTTAAATATGCTACTAGACACACACACACACACACACACGATGTCTGTAGTGTTTCAAAGGACGTTTCAAGAAAGTTTAAAAAGTCTGATCACATAATGGGAAAAATATTTGTAAAACATATATCTTACAATAATTTAGTACTCAAAATATATAAACAATTTTCATAATAGAATAGTAAAATAGCAAATATTCCTGCTGAAAAATATGTGAGGGCCAGGAAATAGCTCTCCTGATGGGAAGCACACTTTATTATACATGAGGACGTGGGTTTGAGCCATACAAAGAAAAGCTTCACAAGTTGTAGAATGGTGCTAAGGTATCTCTCCTCTGTCTCTTCCTCATTCTCTGTCTCTCAATATCTAGAAAAAGAAACCAATCCATCAAGAGTGGGAGGATTATACAGGCACAAAACAGTGACAAAGTTCTGATGGGAAAAGAGAAAGAAAGATGAAAGGAAGAAAGAAGGCAAGCAGGAAAGAGAGAGAGAAAGGATAAAATCAGATAAGGAGTCTGATTGGGCATATCTCCAAAGAAGATATACAAATAGATAGAGAATAAACAAATGGAAAAAATTTAACCCCATTATTCATTAGATAAATGCAAATCAAAACCATAGTGAGATGTCACTTCATGTCTGCCAAGATAATTAAAAGAAACAAATCAACACAAGTTAGGAAGAAATTTGACTTCTGAATACACTGTCAGTAGGTATACAAAATCAGTGCTGCTATTCCAGAAACATATTTAGCAGTTCCTCAAAGGAATAAACATATCAGTATTATATGGCCCAGAAATTCTTTCTACCCCTATGTAAGAGAACTGGCTACGCATCTATACAGAAATCTATTCCTAACTATTCACAGAAGCATTATGTATAATGGTAAAAAATTAAGACAGTCTGAATACCTATCAACTGATAAATGTAGAAACAATAATAGAATATTATTTAGATGTAAAAAAGAATGAAATACCAATTCATGTTAAAATATAACAACGGGAATGACGAAAAAAGCTCACTTGGATAGTGAGCTGCTTTACCATGTGCATGACCCAGATTCAATCTTAGCCCTCAATGCATTGAAGAAAGTGGCAGTGTTTTGGTCTCTATTAAATAAATAAATAATTTTTTTAAAAATGTATGAATCTTGAAAACATGTTAAAAGAAGAAGCCAACTCAGACAGTCACACAATTTATGGTTGTAAAGGGCTAGAGGAGATGACTGTAAGGATGACATTTAATAGATACAAGATTTCTTGGTAGACTGTGCAAATGGTCCAGAATTAGTGTTGATGGTGACACAATATTTTGAATATACTAAAGCCCACTGAATTATAAACTGTACTGAAGGGGTGAGTTTTATGATTTCAGAATAATATGTTTTCTAAAGAAAAGGTAATGGTCCAAAACTGAAAAGTCACAGAAGAATCAGCAGTGAAGTCTGTCTTCTTCAGACAGCAGCTAGCCATTGCTTCTGCAATCCTAGGTTGCCTTCAAATCCAGGAATTCATTGTTGTTCAACATGTATACCACACAGATCTCTCCAGTTTTTATATTCTACACAGTCCTGAGTATTTTAATATTTCTCTTGATGATTTTAAAATATTTTATTATTTTGTCTTAATGAGACACACACACACACACACACACACACACACACACACACACACACACACACACACAGAAAGACTAGACCACTATTCAGCTCTGGCTTATGGTGGTGCTAGGGACTGAAGCTGGGACTTTGGAGGCTCAAGCTCTCTCCCTAGCCTGTATTTTACTTTTTAAAAAGCATTTACTCTTTACAAAGACCTACTAATCTCTATATTATGCACATCTCTATTATATATTCTGAGACAATGCACTGTAGATTTTATTATAGCCTGAAAATTAACATGAGAATCCATCTATGACAAGTATATAGTAATGAGCTGTCATTGTATTATCAGCAGACAGAATTTAGATAAAGCAAAATTCTAAACAAGGAACCTGCATTCAGTAGTCTCATTCAGATTCAGGGAATCTGAGTCTTGACCAGAATATCCCAGCATTTGCCTGAAATTTTGACTTTCCTAGATTTGTAGTTATATGATTACACCGAAGATGTGCAATTAGGTGACCCCCTTTTTTTTCTTCTGAATATTTTTAATCCCTGAGGACCTAAGGAAACTTCAAACTTCAACTGAGTTGACAGGTGAAGAGACAGACTGATGCATCATTACTGGCCATCATCAACAAAGACCAGCCACACAGCCAAAGGCCCCATTTAGCAGAACCTGCCTGGGGATTGCAGAGCCTGAGATTTGTGCCAAAAGTCCCACATGAGTGCCCACAAACACCACAGCATGTGAGAGGTAGAAGAGCCAATGTCAGTAGAGCATTCTCTACTATTTTCCCCAAATCATAGTGTGCTAGACTTTTTCAAACCTTATAGAATTGGTCTTGGAGCCACTTTTTGTTCACCATTTTATTCATTGGCATTGTAGGAATATCTTACCTTTCAGGGGCAAACGCTAGAAGAAGAAGAAAAAACTGCCTTTCAGCCACCAAGTTGCTGATGCCACCATGATGTCATCCTAACCTCCTCATACAGACAACCTCACCAATGTGTCCTGGAACTTCACCTCTCCAGTCCTACCCCACTAGGAAAAGATAGAAACAGGCTAGAAGTATGGATCAACCTGCTAACATCCATGTCCAGTGGAGAAGCAATTACAGAAGCCAGAACACCCACCTTCTGCATCTCAAAAATAATTCTGGCCCATACCCCCAAAGAGATAAAGAAGAGGGAAGATTCCAGAAGAGGGGATGGGACATGGAACTCTGGTGTTGGGAATTGTGTGGAATTGCAAACTGTTACCTTCCAATCTTATTAATCATTAGTAAATCACTAATAAAAATTTTAAAAGAATTTGAGTCTTACTGTTTCTGTTAGAGATTCTACTTAAAGGGGACTTCCCTGACCCCCCCCACCCCCCACATACACAAAGTAAAAACTCTCATTCTCTAGTTATAAAGTTAGTAGGACACATACTCTGTGTGGTCTTTTTACAGACCTTCTAGTTACCACCCAGTGATTATCCTTCTATTCTTGAATACCACTGGCAACAGTAGCCTACAGTGATAGCAGGTTGCTCTTACAAGTAGTTGTTGATTAAACCCTGCAGGAGAGAGATACAAGAGGTTCTCACAGGGCTGGGCAAGAAATCATGAAAAGGAATATAATATACCCTGAAGGAGAGAGATACAAGAGGTTCTTACAGGGCTGGGCAAGAAATCATGGAAGGGAATACAATCAGAAAATATAATGAGATTTTCAAGCTGAGGAAACAGAATCAAGAACGGAGACTTTGAGTATTAACAGAACTGACCCTACAGCTTTGCAAGGATTAAGTGTAATAATGCGACCACATACCAAATGTGATTCAAACAGTTGTTGCTCAAGAAAAGTTGGCTTTACCAATAAGAGGGCAGAACAAACAGCTGCTTGCAAGAGAAAAAGTCCACTGAGGAAATTATTGTAGTGGTCTGGGAGGTGGCACAGTGATAAAGCTTTGGACTCTCAAGCATGAGATCCTGAGTTTGATCCCTGGCAGCACATGTGCCAGAGTGATGTCTGGTTCTTTCTCTCTCCTCCTACCTCTCTCATTAATAAATAAATAAAATCTTTTCTTTTAAAAAAAGGAAATTATTTTGCAGAAATCACAGAGGTCATCTGACCTCGAGAATGATTAAAGGGGCAATGAATAGTTCACTTGGATAGTACACTGTTTGGGTTCAAGCTCAACACCTATGGTATTGAAGAAAATTTTGGTGCTGTGATCTCTCTCACTCTCTCTCTCACTCACTCTCTACATTATCTGTCTCTATTTTTTAAAGAATATATTTAATGCCTAGAACAACTATTATTGAAATAGTAGCAAGGAATTCATTGGGCATAAAACAACAGCTTAGCAACTGCAGCAAAGACCCACCTGACTTTAGAGAGTCACAGTGGAGTGAATGATACCTATAGGCGAGTGCTTCTTGAAATGCTAGTTTTCTTAGTCACTAAGTGGACAAAACTATACTACATTACCTAAGTCATGAGTTTGTTATAAATCTTGTAAAGCAGGGAGTCGGGCGGTAGCACAGCAGGTTAAGCGCACGTGGCGCAAAGCACAAGGACCGGGGTAAGGATCCTGGTTTGAGCCCCCGGCTCCCCACCTGCAGGGGAGTCACTTCACAGGTGGTGAAGCAGGTCTGCAGGTGTCTATCTTTTTCTCCCTCTCTCTGTCTCCCCCTCCTCTCTCCATTTCTCTGTCCTATTCAACAACAACGACATCAATAATAACAACAATAAAACAACAAGGGAAACAAAAGGGAATAAATAAGTAAATATATATTAAAAAAAACACTTGTAAAGGTTGACTTTTACCCAACTCAAGATGAATACTCAGTGGTGGTAGGGGATGCATTGGATCGACCTTCTCGTGGTGCATCCCGTGAGTACCCATTCCTTGGGGAAACTGACGATCCTTCCTAGCCAACTGAATCCACATGGATCCCAGTCACTTTCAAAGCCAGCAACAAGCAGCTCCTGACAGCTTTCAACCTGACGCTGTTGACTGGCTACGGAAGAAGGGCAAACGCTAGAAGAAGTGGTGGTATAGGAAGTGATGATTCTTGGAAGATAGTATGAGGCTTCTTGTATGAAAGACAACTTTGTTGGTCAGATAAAAGATGTTAAAAGATGTGTCTATTTATTTGATCATATATATATATATATACATATATATATATGTATATATATATATATATATATATATATGTATATATATATATATATGTAGAGAGAGAGAGAGAGAGAGAGAATAAGACCAGAGCATCATTCATGCCTTGCTGGGGTCAAACTTGGGACCTCACAAAGGCAAGAACTGCACTCTATCACCAAAACAGCTTTCCTGTTTCTAGGCAGCTTTTTTGAGGAGTTTACTTGCATGAAGCTCAAGACTGGGTACAGAGAGTTCAAGGGACAGAGCCACTAGCTTTTTTGAGAGAATAGAGATTGCTCTCAGTTGTTCTGCATAAGACAGCAAGGAAAAGTATCAGAGATGAGATCTCAGTGAAAGTAGGAGTCTAGAAAATAAGTGTTCTTATCCAGTAGAGTGCTGGAGCAGCTAGCTATGGAGTACATGGGGTTAAGCTCTTCCTTGGTCTCCTTAATATCATCTGTAGTCTATATTTCTCACTAACAATTTTGGAAAAGTGGACTCTTTCTGTTATCTCCAAGAAAGCTGGAGTTCTGTATTGAGTTAGCCATTTGATTAAAAACAGACTGATCCTATGGATTCAAGATCCAGAAGATAGAAACTCTGACATCTGGAATACATCATTTTTGCTATGATTGCAGTGAATCTGGAAAAGGAACCAGTATTTAGGGACAGGATATTCAGATGAGTGTTAAGAGCAGGCTCAGTGAGGTGAGTTAAAGAACTCAATGACTATTCACTCCTAAAAACCCACAGAGAAATAGATCAGGAAAAAATAAGGATGGTGTAATCTCTACAGGGAGCAAAAGGATCTTGGAGTTACAAGTTAGACCATAGTATAGAAAGGACTTGAGCCAAAAAGCAATGAATATACTACCCTCATGGTCAAGGTTGTCAATTTCACTTAGATCTAGCTTTGAGTCAGATGTAGATAATCTTAGATGTGGATTAGGAGGTCTGGTATATGTGCAGTCTGCACTTTCAAAAGAAAGTGGTGGTCTTGGACAGGAAGCAACATCTCTTTAGCTCTAATGGTTGACATCTTCATCAAGGTATGAAGAAGGTAAGCTGACTTCATGTCTGAAGTATCAATTAGAGGAATCTAAACTGGCTACAAAGTACAGAGGTAAGAGGAGCTAGGAAGGCCTGTTTATGAAGCATTACAGGTAAATACAAGAGTATTTCTTGAGTGTATACTGTGTACTTGTCACTATACTCTTATTTCAAAAATGGAATTGTAAGACTCCTTTTATTCAAGCGATAAGTAGTCTGTATGTGTTTTCTATGTGTAGTTTCAGATTCTACACACTGAAGATGGTCCAGAATACCTGGAATGTGACTTCTCTCCTTCCCTTTGCTTCCTTGCAGCTGCACTTGATCTTGAAACCTATTTAAAATTCCCTTAGCATTAATTTTAATGAGGAGGGATAGGCCTAGCGAAAACCAGCATAAAACTTCATATACTTTTTGTGGATTTGAAAATGGAAAAACCAAGATGTAATCTTTCATGGTGGTTTATTGTATTTTTCCAGCCTGGCCCCACTGGTCCTGTGGAGAAGAAAATGTGATAGCTGTTTTTATTATTGTTTATATTTGTTTGTTGTTTTTGTGTTTTTTCTCAATAGTACCATGACTTTATAATATTAACCCAAACTAATAAAGTTGATAGGATGGTTTTTTAGCTTTTTTTTTTTTTTGGTAGCCAGAAGGCTGTGAAATCTGTGAGCCTAGCCTTGTCTTCTCACTTGGGAAATGAAGACTTTGCTCTCAGTGAATGCTTTAGGCTACTACTGGAGTCAATACAAATGGGCTTTTAAAAAATATTTTAGAGGAGAAAGAAATTGAAAGAGATAGAAAGAGAGAGAGAGAGAGAGAGAGAGTTGCAGATCTGCTTTACCATTCATGAAATTTTCCCCCTACAGGTGAGGACTGGGGGCTTGAACCCTGATCCTTGTGCATGGTAACTTGTGCACTCAACTGGGTGTGCTACTGCCCACCTTTGGATTTTCACAGTTAAACTGATTTAAATCAGAGATTTAAAATGGAGATTCTCTTCCTATTTCTTGCTCAGAGTATCTTTAAGTGTTTACTTGAGAGCCAGAGAGATAGCATAACAGTTATTCAAAAGATTTCCCTGCGTGGGACATTTAGGTCCCAGGTTCAATTCCTGGCATCACCATAAGCCAGAGTTGAGCAGTTCTCTGGTAAACAAAATGCTAGTAAAAATAAGGAGGGGAATAATATCAAAGGAGACTACCTGGGACTGCAACAAGACAGGACTAGAACTACTTTGGGAACCTACCAAATCACCAGAGCATCCAGAGACCACAAATCTGCCTAGACCTTCAGCTCTACTCAGTTGAGAAACTTCTCTAAAGAACAAGGAATATCAAAGAACACCTGAGACTGCAACAAGAAGAGACTGGGACTACTTTGGGAACACACTAAGTCACTGGTGAGTGAAAACATGTGTGGCTCGTGGACAGAGAGAAGCCTAAGGGTGACACCAGGGGCTAAAGCCCATATCTACTCCCAAGTGGCTGGTAACAGTCTGGCAGTTTGCCAGTTGAGGAGTCACCTCCAGTCTGTTTTACCAACAAAAAAGACTGCTTAAGGGAGGAGAAGACTCCCCTAAGATTCACCAAATTCAACTGTCAGTCTCCATTTGCTACTATCCTCAGAGCCTACAGACTATAAACAGAACTTGTTTAGAAACTCACAGGGTCCAGCAGTGCTGCTTGGCTTGATAAAGAAGTGAAATTGGTCCCAGAGCTTTGGATCCTTGGGGTGTGGGACTCTCTTTGCATAACGACTGTGCTCTCTCTCTCCCACCCTGCTTTAACTCTTGGTCAGGAGTGAGTGATTAAGCTAAAAAAACCTAATTATAGTTAAAAATCCCTCAGGCTACCATAGCCTACAGGGAAGAAAAAGAACAAAAGAAGTTTTAACAGCCACTGTGCTTCAACTCAGGAATTTAGATAATACTGAAACAGCTATTAATTTCCACAACTGTGAATTCTTTAAGTATCTTACATAGATACAAGTCAGTCAGGCAAAAGTGATTAGTGGGATGAAAAGTACTGAGAGAAGGACACTATAATAATGGTTAAACCAAGTAGAAACATTGGAGAAATGAATAAGGACAAAAGTCCAGTTAAAAGCCCTTCAAAGGTAGAAACACAGAAGAATGAGATCAACATCCAAATGCTAGTTAAGGAATTAAGTCACAAGAGTGAGGAAAAAATTTGAAAGAATTGTCATCTGAAATGTAGAAACAACAGATGAGACTCTGAAAGAAAGCACTACCTATCTCGAAGTAATTAGAGAGCTGAAAGCTGAAATAGCTGAACTAAGAGCACAACTAGTTGAACAAGCTAATACAGTATCAGAATAGGGTAACAAAATAGCTGAGCTACAGAAGACAACAGAGGGGAGAGAAAAATAGAATAAATGAGGCAGAAAACAGAATTAGCAAGATTGAGAATGAATTAGAGAAAACTAAGATAGAAATAAGGGATCTTAAAAAGAGATTAAGAGATATTGAAAACAACAGAGACATATGATATGACTTCAAAAGAAATAATATACGTGGAGGTGGAGCCAAGATGGCAACTTAGAAATACCTGGTGTGAGCTCCAAAAAGAAGCAGCTTACAATTCTCTGGAGAGGATAGGATATCTGGGTGTGTCCATGAAAGGGTGACACAAAAAGAGTCCTTTAACCCACTCTTGGTCTGGCAAGCACAGGCCAAAAGGACAAAGAAAGGAAAATCTTTGCCTTGACTATTTCTGAACTCACCCTTACCCCTACCCCAGAACTGGCCCCCACAGGCTGTCCAGCCACTCCTAGCAGGCTTCCTGTGGAGCTGTTTTCTTTACCAAGATTCCTGGTTCAGCAGGGGTGTCATTCCAAGCTTTTTTCTTTTCCTTTTCCTTTTGAAGGGTGCTGGAGCTCTAGCTGAGTGACAGAATACCTGCTCAATCAGGGTCTCAGCCCTGCCTGGGAAAGACTAGCTAGAGTTTTTTTGTTTTTGTTTATTTTGGATACTTCTTATAATTGGTTGTCTTTGCTTAGTTTAGGAAGGGGACCAGGCTGAATGCAGCCAATCTGGAGCAGTCCAAGCTGCAGACTGACTGTTACAGTTTTTTACTCTATTTTATTTTATTTTATTTTATTTTATTATTACTATTATTATATATGCATGTCCCTTTTCCCTCCTCTTCAGGTTGACCAAAATTAACTGCTGTTGCTTTTTCCATTGATAGGTGACTGGGTGTCTTATCCATTGTGGAAGGAACTTGTTTCTCTCTCCCTTTTCCCGCCACCTTCCTTTTTCCCTCCTCCTAGCTAATTGAAAAAAAAAAAAAACTTTCCTTTCACTACTATTTTCTTAAAATTCTTCCTTCTTTTGCTTTCTGAATTCACTGACACTCATTTGTGAATTATTTTGTGGGAGAAATCTAACTCAGAGTGGACTGTGTGTGTGTGTGTGTGTGTGTGTGTGTGTAGCTCTCTTTTCTACTTTCCTTTCTCCTCTTGCTGTCCTTAGAATTTATAGTGGACAGCAGACCTGCATAATTGTCTATTCTTTCTTTGCCTTTTTTCCTTTCTCCTTTTTTTTCTTGAACTGGAGGTGTTGTCTAGCTAACTGGTATTGATTGAACTGCATCAATCCTTGCTTCAGTTGCTATTGTTGTAATTTTTGAGGTTTGTGACTAAATTTGTGAACAGACTTTAGTATAGTGTGACTTGTACTCAAAACATAACAACTGAAGAATGACAGAACAGAAAAATACAAACCACATCAATAAAAAAAATGGTTAAACCAAGTGCAAATAAAACTGCTACCACAATGAATCAGGACAGGATCCCAGAAGAAACTCCAAGTCAGTCAGAAGTAACCATAGATAAGAAAAGTATGCAAGCAATAATAAACCTAATAATCATAGAAATGAAGACAGCTATGGAGGAAAGGGCTATCATAAATAGGGAAACAACAGATGAATCCCTCAAGGAAAATACTAGCTATAGATTAACAGAAGAAGAAAACAGAATTAGCCAGACAGAGGATGAGCTAGAGAAAACTAAGAAAGAGGTAAAAGAGCTAAAAAAGAAATAATATATGCATTATTGGCCTACCAGAGGAAGAAAGAGAGGGAGGGGAAGAAAGCATTCTACAGGACATAATAGATGAGAACTTCTCTAGTCTAGACAATATAAAAGACAGAATGGTTCAAGAAGCTCAGAGGGTCCCAAACAGAATTAACCCAGACTTAAAGACACCAAGACACATCATATTTAGAATGAAAAGGGATAAGGATAAAGAAAGGGTCCTATAGACTGCAAGAGAAAAAACAAAGAGTCACCTACAGAGGAAAACTCTTAAGATTAGCAGCAGATTACAGGCCAGAAGAGAATGGCAAGATATCTATCAAGTGCTCAATGAGAAAGGCTTTCAACCAAGACTACTATATCCTACTAGACTGTCATTCACACTATATGGAAGCATAAAAACCTTCTCAGACAAGCAACAATTGAAGAAATCAACTATCATCAAGCCTGCCCTGAAAGAAGTTCCGAAAGATCTCCTACAAATAATCAGATTACCATAAACATGTCATACATGAAAACATTATAAAAATCTACAATAATGGCATTAAAATATCTTCAATCTATAATATTAATAAATGTCAATGACTTGAATCCACCTATTGAAAGACACAGAGTAAGAAGATTGATCAGAAAACACAACACAACCATGTGTTGTCTGCAGGAATCCTACCTAACTCAACAAGACAAACACAGATTCAAAGTGAAAGGATGGAAAACTATCATAGAAGCTAATGGACCACAAAAGGGGGCAGGAATAGTTATGCTTATATCTGACATGATAAACCTTAAAATAGATAAAATTTAAAAAGATAAGGATGGACATTACTTAGTGCTCAGAAGATCAATCAATTAAAATGACTTCACGATTATCAACATCTATTCACCCAACAAGAAGCCATCTAAATACAACAAACATCTACTGTAAGAGCTACAGCAATATATTAACAGCAACACAAACATAGTAAAGGACTTCCACACCCCACTCTATCAGCTTGAAAGATAATCCAGGCAGAAAATCAATAAATAAACAAAGGAGCTAAATGAATAGATAGATAAACTAGAACTATTGGACATTTTCAGAGTAAAAATGATTTCACCATTTTTGGCCCATCTTGGATGGAGCTTGAAGAAATCATGTTAATTGAAATAAGTCAGAAGCAGAAGGATGACTGTGGGATGATCTCATTCACAGGCAGAAGTTGAAAAACAAGACCAGAATAGAAACCACTAAGCAGAACTTGGACTGGAGTTGGTGTATTGCACCAAAGTAAAAGACTTTTGGGTGGGGAGGTGGGGTTGGGGGGAGGTCCTAGAACAGGACCCAGAGAACCTAGTGAGGGTTGTATTGTTGTGTGGAAAAATGAGAAATGTTATGCATGTACAAACTATCGTATTTAGTGTTGACTGTAAAACATCAATCCCCCAATAAAGAAAATAAATAAAAATAAGGAGGAGTAGGGGCAGGCGTTGTCACACCCAGTTAAGTGCACATAGCACTATGCGGAAGGATCCGCTCAAGGATCCAGGCCGGAGTTGCTGTTCCCCACCTGTAGTGGGGACCCTTCTCAAGAGGTGAAGCAGGTTTGCAAGTATCTCACTTTCTATCTCCTTACATCTCCCTACTATCTCAATTTCTTGCTGTCCTTTTATTTTTCCATTTATTTTTCCAATAAAATGGAAAAAATTGCTGTCAGGAGCATTGGATTCATAGTGCAGGCACCAAGCTCCCCAGTGATAGATAACTCTGGAGGCAAAAAATAAATAAATAAAAATGAGGAGATGATAACAATGATGGAGAGCAGGAGGAAGGAGCGGAGGAGGAGTAAGAGGAGGAGAAGGAGGGAGGAGTAAGAGAAGGAGAAGGAGGGAGGAGCAGGAGGGAGAGGAGGAAGAGAGAGATGAAAAGGGAGAGGAGAAAGAGGGGGAGGAGGAGGGAGGTATTGGGAGGAGGTGGGAGGAGGAGGAAGAGGAGGAGTAGAACTAGGAGGAGGAGCAAGGGAGGAGAAGAAAGGTGGAAGAGTAGGAGGAAGAGGAAGGGGGAGGAGGAGGAAGAAGGAGAGGAGGGGAGGAGGGAAAGGAAAAGGAAGAGGAGGAGGAAAAGGGGGAGGAGGATCCAGAAGGTTGCAGAGCAACTAGAAAACCAGACCTGAACACATAAGGTCCAGAGTTTGACCCCTGGCAAGGACTTAACACTATTGCCAGTGCTACATTGCCCACTATTCCTAGGCTTTTGGAATCAGATTTAATTATACAGGTTTTCCAGCTTCCCAATAATGGAACTTCTAGGCTTCCATAACCAAAGGAGCCCATTCTTACAGTAAGTCCAGTAAATCTCATCTTTCTACCTACCGACCTCTCTCTTTATCTAACACACACACACACACACACACACACACACACACACACACACACACACACACACACACACACACACATCTGTTTCTCTGGAGAAGCCTAACTAATAAATCTGTTTCCCTCAGGAAAGAGGCTCTGAAAGTTTAGATTTCTCAATGAGGTCTTACTGTCTCTCAAGGGAGCTTGGAAGGTTTTGGAAAATGGGAGAATTGACCTTCATGGGGGAAAGTAGAAAGAGTGTGATTCAAAAAATGAATGTGACCAGGTGGTACATCTGGGTTGAAACTACTAGCCTTCACTTGCAGGAGGGAAGCTTCAGGAGTGGTGGAGCAAAGTTGCAGGTCTCCCCCACCTTCTCTCTTCCCCTTTCTTTTCCATTTCTCTCTGTCTCTATAAAATAATTGATTAGGCATGACCACTCAAGGAGAAGGTACTGCAACATGCCTAATTCTCAAAGTTGGACTCAACAAATCCTTTCTGGTTTGTAGCTTTGAAAAATGTACCTCCAAGCAGCAACAAACATTGGAGAGCTTGTAGGGGCAAAGGAACCCACCTGCACTGCTGATGGGAATGTAACTTGGTCCAACCCTTGTGGGGAGCAGTCTGGAGAACTCTCAGAAGCCTAGAATTGAACCTACCCTATGACCCTGCAATTCTTCTCCTGGGGATATATCCTAAGGAGCCAAACATATTCATCCAAAAAGATTTGTGTATACCCATGTTTATAGCAGCACAATTTTTTTTAGCAACACAATTTGTAATAGCCCGAACCTGGAAACAACCTAGGTGTCCAACAAGTGGTGAGTGGCTGAGGAAGTTGTAGTCTATATACACAATGGAATATTACTCAGCTATTAAAAATGTCGATTTCACTGTTTTCAGCCCATCTTTGGATGGAGCTTGAAGGAATTATGTAAAGTGAAATAAGTCAGAAACTGAAGGATGAATATGGGAGCAGACGCTGAAAAACAAGATCAGAAGAGAAAACACTAAGCAGGACTTGGACTGGAGTTGGTGTATTGAACCAAAGTTTTTGTATTGTTAACAAAATTGTATTGTTATGTGGAAAACTGGGAAATGCTATGTATGTACATACTATTGTATTTACTGTCGACTATAAAGCATTAATCCCCCAATAAAGAAATTTAAAAAATCCTAGTTTATATTTTTAAAAAATGCACCTGCAGCTCATTTTCTGGGGGAGTTCTGTGCTCTTTTTTCAACTGACATCACACTTTGAGGGAAAACTTTAGTACTGGCAGGTCTGGTGCCCTTACAGAGTAACAGAGGACTCTCGTGGGTCCAGTTGGAGTTGGGAGTTCCAGATTCCTCTCTTACAGATGGCCTGAGGTTTGGGATCAGAAAGGAAAATCACCATGAAACTAGGACAGTCCATGTACCTGGGCTACCAGGAGTAGGAAAACAGTCTGGGCCTTGTTTATTTCATGGTTTAACCAGGAAGGACAATCCCCAATCTAGCTCAGGACTGACAGCATACAGGTAGGAAGCAGGAAAGCAGGATGGGGTTCAAGAGACTTTCAAATTCAGGTCCCAAAACAAACAAACAAACAAACAAAAACAGCCCCCTAAGCTCAGAGAAGGAATTTCAGTTCTTCATCTTGCTGTGAAATCAGAATGGCTAAAGACTGTGAGCAAGTGTGTTACAATAAAGTAACCAACAATTGAAGGTTTTGCAGGATGTAGGACTTATCACAATGTTGATGGGCACTGAGATTCTACAGCCAGGAAAATGTAACTTGGTCACTTTGAGAGGGATCTGAAAGGGAGAGGAATCAAGGATACTATCTTTTTTGTGCTCGATCCATACTCTGAATCCTCGGGTAAAGCCCATGTTCTCACCAGGAGCACCCCACTGCATGAGGACCATTAACGCACGGTCTACATGATTGCCATGTCCAAACTTAACATGATACTGTCTCCTCCTCATTTCCCACAGGCAGGTCTTGGCTCTCAGCCCCATTCTGGGGCTCAGCTCAGTCCTCCAGAGGCAGCTTCTACATGAGACCCACGAGAGTCCTTTGCTACTCTACAAGGGCACCAGCCCTGTCAGCACTAATGTTTTCACTCAAAGTGTGACAACTTCAGTCGAAAAAGGAACACAGGATTCTCCCAGAAGATGAGCTGTAGGTGCATTTTTCAAAGCTACAATCCAGAAAGGATTTAAGTCTTGCAAAGTGCAATTTGAAAAACTGATATTTCACCCAGGAGGAAAGCACATCCTTAGTCTTCAGCTGTTCAGGTTAAAATAGCCCGTATGTCAGAGGTATACCTATGCCCCAGGGCAAACACTGACACATGCTCCTTCAGTACTTTCCTCATGCTGTGTGCTTCCATCAGGACTACAGTTACAGTGGAAAAGATAGCACAGATGATGGCCAAACCAATAAACTAAACACAAGATGAAAGGAGGGTCTTTTTTTTTTTTTTTTGCCCCAATCTGTGCCTGTCCAAGGTGTGAGAAAATCCAGCAGCTTGGGTTTGAAACCTGATTCATTCAGGGACGTTACTTAAGCTTCTAGGTTTTGCTTTCTTCCTGTGTCAAAATGGCACATTCAGAAGTTGCCCCGGGGCCTGCTATACAGCAGGTGTTCCACTGGAAGACACACCCTCCCAGGGAGTCACCACATAAAATCCCGCAGGTGTGTCCCGGCTGATGGCAAAGACAGCATTGTAAATCACGGCAGGACATTGGAACCAGGGCGCTCGAGAACACACTCAGTTACTTGTTTGCAGTTCTCCCCTACAGCAGTTGTCTGTTTCCAGTAGGACTTGCGTATATTATCAAAAAGGAAGTCACAGGGATTGCTAAAAGTTTATCTTTGCTCTTTTGTTGATTTAGTTCTGTTTTTTTTTTTTCTTTTTCAATTGTGAGAAGTTTTGTTTATTTGTTTCTAGGGTTTATCCGTGCACATATAGGATGTAGAAATCTAAGTCTACAGCTGGAGGGTATAAGAATCATAACCTGAGGCCATGTGGGGGTGCACCTGGTTGAGCACACATGCTAAAATGCACTAGAGCTAGGGTTCAAGTCCCTGGCTCCCACCTGTAGGAGGAAAGCTTCACACGTAGTGAAGCAATGCTGTAGGTGTCTCTCTATCTCTCTCCCTCTCTATCTCCTCACTCTCCTCTCTATCTCTCTCCCTCTCTATCTCCTCCCTCTCCTCTCTCTCTCCCTCTCTATCTCCTCACTCTCCTCTCTATCTCTTTCCCTCTCTATCTCCTCACTCTCCTCTCGATTTCTCTCTGTCTCTATCCAGATAGACAAACATATATATATATATATACTGTGCCTTAAAAAAAGAATCATTACCTTTAGGGTCAGTGAAATAATGTATTTAAATAATGTGCTGCTTTGTCATGTGTATGATCCAGGTTGAAGTCTGGCTCCCAGTGCATTGAATGACACTTCAGTGTTATGATCTCTCTCTCTCTCGCTCCATCATTCTCTCTGAAAAAAATAAAAGTCAGCCAGAGCAGTGAAACCCCAGAGATGATTTGTGTGTATGTGTGTATCTTATAGCCTTTTTATTTTGATGTGTAACAGAACATAATCTCCCCTTTGGGTCCTCATTTTCTTGCAGTGAAACTTTAGTCTCAGTATATTAAATTCATTCCCTGTTCCCCTGAGGTTGCTTCTGAACTTGAACCTGACAGCATTCTGATGAAGGAAAGACAGGCAATACTCACGCCCCCATAGGTCTGGCCTACTAAAGGGCAATCTCTTCTTCCACCCTCAACCACAGGATCTTTTATGAAGAGCCTCTCTCAGTAACTCCTGTGCCTTCCCAGGGTGAACAGCTGCCTGTAGGCTGAAACACCAGCCCCCTGCATGGGGTTCCTGGAGAGAGAGGAGGCCCATGCCATGGCTTTGAACCTGGATGTTAGTAGTAAATGACTGTGGGGAAAGCATGCTTAGAACAAAGAAAAATCCCCAATTACCCACCCACGCCTTTTTTTTTTTTTTTAACCAGAGCACTACTCAGCTCTGTCTTATGGTGGTACAGGGAATTGAACCTGGGACTTCCAGAACCTCAGGTATAGGAGTCTCTTTGCATAACCATTATGCTATCTGTCCCTGCCCACAAAGAAAAACTCTACCACTGCAATGATCCCCACTCAGATTGTAGGCAGGGTCAGAGAGTTACAGCCTATGCTGGTGTTTGTAAACTTGCAGTTGGACACAGGATCTAGAACATTCCTCAAAGACTCTAACTCGTTTCCAGAGAGGGCCGTGGGCCTATCAAACGTTCATCCATGAAATGCCCACCCTAGAACTTGCACTGCTCCTGGCTCCCCTGTTTCATGAGTGACAGGATTAGCATGAAGTTGAGGTGGCAATAGGTAGAAAGATAAATAAAAGAGCTAGAAAGAGGACAGTCTTTAACTGTAGTTATGAAGATGATATGCTATGTTTTCATTATTCTGTTCAAAAAAAAACCTCTTTCCAGTTTTGAGATTTCTGCTTTGAGCCATGGTTTAGTTAGAAGTATATAGTTTGACTACCAAATATCTAGGTTCTTCCAAAGTATCTTATTACTATTAATTCCTAATTTAGCTATGCGGTGGTCAGAGGACATGCTCTAAGATTTCAATCTTTTCCAATTTATTGAGACTTATTTTATGGCCTAACATGTGATTTGCCTTGACAAAAACTCTTTATGTGCCTGGAAAAAAACTCTGTATTCTGGGGGCCAGGCGATAGCATACCTGATTAAGTGCACACATAACGGTGCACAAGGACTCAGGTTCAAGCCCCTGGTCCCCACCTGTAGGGAGAAAGCTTCATGAGTGGTGGAGCAGGGCTGCAAGCATCTTTCTGTCTCTCTCTTTCTCTATCTCCCCCTCCCCTCTCAACTTTTCCCTTTCTCTATCCAATGACAAATATATAAAAATACTAAAAGAGAGAGAGAGAGACGGAAAGAGAGAGGAGAGAGAGAATATGAGTTGTGCAGTTGCTAAGTATTACGCTGTATAGTTTCTTCCTGTTTTCTCACCAGGATTTTATTGCAAAGACAGCAAAAGAGAGGCAGAGGCAAGAGACAGAGGGAGGGAGGCAAAGTTACCTAGCACTGAGACTTTCTTAAATGCTGGGAGGAGTTGCACTGGAACTTGGGTCGAGCACATGATAAAGCAGGTTCACTGTCCAGGTGAGCTATCTTACCAGTCCTAGTGTGTCAGGTGGCGATGGCTCTGCAGAGGTCATCTTCAGTTCTACTGATTTTAGGTGTAGGTTTTCTATTTATGACTGGGGGAGTAGCTGTAAACATTTCAAACTGTGAAGTGTGATAACTATCTACTTCTCTTTTTTGACTCTACCATTTTTGCTTTATGATTTCTGGAGCTGTTTTATTAGATGGCAACATTTCTTTTTTAATATTTATTTATTTATTCCCTTTTTGTTGCCCTTTTTATTGTTGTAGTTATTATTGTTTTTGTTATTGATGCCATTGTTGTTGGATAGGACAGTGCCAGACTAGCTTTGCCAGAGAGAGAGAGATGAGGAACTCGTGGCTGAGTGGGAACACAATGTAATGCCTTTATTGATCAGAGAAAATGCCTTTATATCTTTTGAAATGGAAGTGGCAGGTCGGAAAAGGAAATGGCCAGGAGTGGGGGTGGAGAGAAGAAAAGAACTCGAAGGTAGCAAGCTTCCATAGCAGCTGTTGCGAAGGTTCTAACCAGTGAGGATTAAATCAATACCCTGCAGGCAGGGCTGGTCTCAGGCAAAACAATGATTATGTAAATAGGCCACAGCATCAGGCAATGCAGGGGACCTGATGTAATGACCAACAGGACAGAGAGAAATGAAGAGAGGAGGGAAAGACAGGGGTGGGGGAGAGAAAGACAGATACCTGCAGACCTGCTTCACCACTTGTGAAGCGACTCCCCTGCAGGTATGGAGCCAGGGCTCAAACCAGGATCCTTACACAGGTCCTTGTGCTTTGCGCCACCTGTGCTTAATCCGCTGTGCCACTGCCTGACTCCCCTGATGGCAACATTTCTAACCATATGGTCATTCTTATGGATTCATGCATATCACTATGATATGTTGCTCTCTGTGTCTGATAACAGTCCTTAGCTCAAAGTGAATTTATCTGATACTGATGTAGGCAATGCAGCATTCTTATGCTTACTATTTCCTTGGTATTTTTTTTCCATTCATCTGTCAACCTATTTTCTTTCTCTTTAAAGTATATCTCTTATAAAAAACAGCTTTATTCTTTATGGCAATCCCTGCTTTTGACTAGAGTTCTTGGTTTATTACATCAAATGTGATCATTGATACATTTGAAATTAGGCTATCCAGTTTACAGCTTTCTTTCTTTTTTTTTTTTGCAATTTATAATTCTGTTTATTCTCTTTATAAATTATTTATTTAATTATTTACTTACTAACTTATTTATTTATTTATTATTTACCAGGGCACTGTTCAACTCTGGTCTATGGTAGTGCAGAGGATTGAGCCTAGAACTTCAGAGTCACAGACATGGAAGTCTTTTGCATATGCTAACTTCCCCTCCCAAGTTATTTTATTATATTTAGAATAACTTCTTTTTAAAAATTTTTAAATATGTTTATTTATTTTCCCTTTTGTTGTCCCTGTTGTTTTTCAGTATTGTTGTAGTTATTATTGTTGTTAGTGTTGTCATTGTTGTTGGATAGAACAGAGAGAAATGGAGAGAGGAGGGGAAGATAGAGAAGGGGAGAGAAAGATAGACACCTGCAGACCTGCTTCACTGCCTGTGAAGCAACTCCCCTGCAGGTGGGGAGCTGGGGGCTGGAACCGGTATCCTTACGCTGGTCCTTGTGCTTTGCACCACCTGAGCGCTTAACCCGACTCCCTAGAATAACTTCTTAATTTATCGATTGTCTTAAAGCTATACTTCTTTGAATTTTTATTGTTTGCCTATAGATTAAGATGCATTTTATCTATTTTTGTTTTTCCTCATGTCTATCTATGAGAGACTTGTGCTGCTTCATGTAAAATGTAGAAACCTCACAGATCCATTTATTCCAAACCCTATTCTTTACACTGTAATTTTCACATGCATTATATAATCTATAATTGCATAGTCGTAAAGTTTACATAATTACAAAGTCGATATAACAGGATCCTGAATTTTGCGTTTTGTAAAAGGTTTTAGAATTTTGACTAAACTACAGGGGAAAAATGTACTTTTACATCTATGCAAACATTCATCATTTCCGATAGTAACCTTTTCCTTCAACTAGAAGAATTTCCTTTATTTTTAAACTTATTTTGTAATGCATGTGTGATGGTGATGAGTTCTCTTACTTGCCTAGAATATATTTTGCCTTCGTGCTCAAGGAATATTTTCACTTTATTTAAATCTCTGTGTTGACGATTTTCTATTTTTGTGACACTTTAAAGATGTAGTTTTGGGTGAGGGAGATAGTGAAGCAATGGCTCACCAGAAACATGTCTGTGGCCCAAATTCAGTCACAGATTCAGTCCCAGGCACCACCATAAGCACAGTTGAACATTACTGCTGTCTCTCTCTCTTTTTTTTTCTTTCTCTGTTTCTCTCAGAAGAAATAAATCTTACATTTTTAAGTTGTTGCTTTATCTGGGCTTCACTGTTCCCCATGAAAAGCAGCAGACAGTTCCTCTACTTGTTGTAATAGATCATTTTTAGTTCCCTTCAAGCTTTTTTCCTTATTTTAAGAATTCAGCAGTATGACCTTACTTTGATTTTTCTGGTATTTTTTATTCTACTTGAGAAATTATGAACTTCTTAAAAATAAATAAAGTTTCCATTTATTTATTATTTTGCCACCAGGGTTATCACTGGGGCACTCCCAACAGCTATTCCCACCCACACCCTCTTTATTTTTTTTTTCTCTCTCTCCTTTCTATTTTATTTGATGGAACAGAGAGAAATTGAAAGGAGAGGAGGGAAAATAGAGAGGGAGAGAGAAAAATGGACACCTGCAGACCTGCTTCACTGCTCGTGAAGTGTTCCCCAACACCCCACAGGTGGGGAGCAGGAGCTCAAACCTCAGTCCTTGCATATGATAATGTATGTGCTTAACTAGATACACCACCGCCTGGCCCCCAAAATGAAATTCAATATATTAGGAAATTTTTTCCTGCCCTTTTCACTATCTTCTCTCCTTCTAAAAGTCCAACTAATCATATATTGTTGTTGTTGTTTTTTAAGAGTAAGCAGAGCACCACCTAGATCTGGCGTATTTGATGCCAGAATGTGTACATGTAATTTCTGTGCACTACCACTGGCTGTTCACAATGTTATATTTTCACACCAGTCCTTAAAATCCTGTTTGGTTTTTTATCACTCACTTTCCCTTCTGTATAATAAATCAGATTATTTCATTTGATCCAATTTTCAAGGTCAATAACTCTTCTCTATGCCATTACCATTGTGTTAACCTAAGTAGTAAATTTCTATTTTAAACAGTATTTTTTTAGTCTAAGATTTTATCTGGTTTTTAAAAATTATTTATTTATTCATTTATTAATATAAGAAGGAGAAAAAGACAGAGAGATTCAACCAGACCATGTGATGCTAGGGACTGAATTAAGGACCTCATCCTTTTAAATCCAAAATCTAGCCACTGTGATACTTCCTAAGTTGCTGGAATATATATATCCATATATATATGAACACATATATGTTCTATTTCTTTGATAATGTTTTATGACATTCCATGCATTTAGAACATCTTTAAAAGACTGAACACAAATTAAAACCAGATCTGCTAGTTCCAAAATTTGGGTCATCTGTCATTTTCTTCTTCCAGGTATTCACTGGTCTCCAAAATCTGCCTGTTTTCGTCTCTTTCCTTAAGTCCAAGGTTTACAGGTTTTATATTTAGAACAGCTGATGTGGCAAAAACTCAGATGTTCATCCAGAAATGATGTTCTTGACAGCTTTAAAGGATAGCTTTATTTTAATTTTTTTTAATGAAAATTGTCTTCTCATTTGAACAGAGTCTGTTTAGTCAAGTGTAAATAAAGCAGATGCCTCTGAGTTGGGAAGAAGCTGCAAATGAAAGTGCTTGTCGACACTAAAGTATTTTGAAACTACTAATCATGACTATTATTTTATAAATATATGCACATGGAAGCACACGTTTGTATTCTCCTTTAATCACTTATTTCCCCTCCTATATTCATTCATTAAGTCATCATCAGTTCTTTCTCAGAGAAATAATCTTATGTTCCTTATGTTTGGCTCCATTAGGATCACAGTATTTATTTCATTTTTATATCTTTATTTCAGAGTATTTAAATTAAATTCTAAAAATTAAAAAAAAAACATAGACAGAAGGCAATATCTGATGATAGCATAGTATGTCATAGTTTATCCAACCTCAGTTTTTAAAATTTCTCTATTGGAGGATTAATAGTTTACAGTTGACAGTAAAATGCAATAGTTGGTACATGTATAACATTTCCACATAACAATACAAGCCCCACTAGGTCCTCCTTCCTCTACCATCATGTTCCCAGGACCTGAATCTTCTCCCATTCCCATCCCAGAGTCTTTTACTTTGGTGCCATACACCAGCTCCAGTCCAAATTCTGCTTAGTGTTTTCCCTTATGGTCTTGTTTTTCAACTTCTGTCTATGAGTTAAGATCATCCCATATTCATCTTTTTGCTTCTGACTTACCTCACTTAACATGAGTTCTTCAAGTTCCATCCAAGATGGGGTAAAGACTATCCAACCTCATATTTCTGAACCCCAGAAATTTAGTCAGCTAAGTACTAAATCATTTAATGATCTGGCTCTCAGAGCATCTTTAGAATTTGTTATTTCTTTAAGTGTTAAATAACCTAGTTATCAATTTTGAAAGTGCTTCCTGGATCATTTTAGCTCCCAAGTCTAAAATAAAAAACTCAGTCTAAAGAACAAAACTAAGCACCTTCTAGCCATTGGTTGTAACACTTATGAATAAGTTAATGGTTTCAGTTTACTGCTTTGTTTTTTTTTTTTTTAAATCACTTATATTATTGTTTGAATTAAAGATTCTCTTGAAGTAAATTTTTAATTTTATTAACTATGAGAATCTTTTTAAAGATGCTATTCAGACTAGAATATTCGTATTTCTGTATATTTATTTTCAAACAAATTTCTGAGGAGTCAGCTGGTGGCTCATCTGATCTTGAAAGTTAGAAAGAAGGAAAGAGAGAGAGAGAGAATGGGAGAGAGAGAAGAAAAAGAAGAAGGAAGGAAGGAAGGAAGGAAGGACGGACGGAAGGAAGGAAGGAAAGAGGAAGATTGATTGATTTTCACCTGGCCTTCTTGACTTCACAAAGCTTTAGGAATAGATGGTTTCTTTTTTTTTTTGCCTCTAGGGTTATCACTGGGGTTCAGTGGAAGCCAGAGACGACCCGAACTGCCCCTGCGGCTCCAGACAGATTATGACCCACAGAGTCAACGACTGCCACCTCTCCAGATTCAAAGGAGGTCTCGAAACTTTACATCAGGCTCAACCTGACGCTGTTGACTGGCTACGGAAGAAGGGCAAACGCTAGAAGAAGAAGTGCCTGCACTACAAATCCACTGCTCCTGGAGGCCATCCCCCCATTTTTGTTGTCCTTGTTGTTATTATTATTGTTGTTTTTGTTGCTGCTGTTGTTGTTGAATCCAACAGAGAGAAATCGAGAGAGGAGGGGAAAACAGAGAGGGGGAGAGAAAGACAGACACCTGCAGACCTGGTTCACCACCTGTGAATCGCCCCCCCTGCAGGTGGAGAGCCGCGGGCTGGAACAAGGATCTTTACAAAGGTCCTTGCGCTTGGAGCCATGTGCGCTTAACCTGCTGTGCTACTGGCCAGTTCCGGTGGTTTCCTTTTCTATCAAAGACCTGTTTACATATCTACTTGGCATTTATACACCAGAAAGGATCCCTTGAAAATCTCTAGAGACCAGCTGGGCGGTGATGCACCTGGTTGAGTGCACATGTTACCATTTGCAAGGAACCTGGTTCAAGTATATGGTCCCCAACTGCAGAACCAAAGCTTCATGAGTGGTGAAGCAGTGCTTCAGGTATCTTTCTCTCTCCTTCTCTATCACTCCTTCCCCCCACAATTTCTCTCTGTCTCTTTAGAAAATGGTCACCAGGAGATTAATCCTGTAGGCATGGAATGCCATTGATAACACTGGTGTCAACTGAAAAATTAACTCATCAATTAAATTAAAATAAAAGTGGGACACTGGGCAGTTGTGCACCCAACAGAACACACATGTTACAGTTCACAAGGACTCAAGTTCAATCCTCCAACATCACCTGCAGGGTGGGAAGGAGGCCTCACAAGCAGTGAAACAGTGCTGTAAATCTTTCATTCTCTACCTCCCAGTTCCCTCTCAATTTCTCTGTCTCTATTGCAAAATAAGTAAGTATAATAAAATGTTATTTTTTAAAATAAGTGAACAAAAAATAAATAAAAAATCTCTAGACTCAAACCTAGTGGCTAAAAAATTTAGATGTAACATTACTCTTAGCATCATTTAACATTTTGATAGACAATGTACCACAGATATGATGGTGGCCCCAGGAGACTGTGCCATCTCTGTTTGTGCAATGTGCTGTTCACAGGAGGACAGACTCACCTAACAACCTGGTGCTAAGTGACACGTGACTATACTTTGGTCCAGCAAGAATTTTCCAAAGATCATATTCTAGCAATCATTAAGACTTACCAGTAAGGAAAATAATATTGACCACAGTGACATCATCATCATCACTAATTGGTGCTATCAAGTTTTGTCTAATTTTAGACAATTATATGCTATCCCCGACCTCATATAGTCCATTATGCAGATGAAGAAGCAGATTCAGGGAGAATATGAGCATCTCACGTGACTAATGGAGTTCAAGGCTCAGTCTGGGTAGGTCAACAACCCCTTTGTCTCCACTGCACCGCAATAGTCATCCCGGGCTGAGATGCCACCTCAGACCACAACCACGCTTGATAGTCATTTCCTCAAACAGGCCTGAGGATATATGATGATCTTTGATCATCATTTTTTAAAATTTTGGGTTATTTGTTCATGTTAGAAGTGGAGAAGATTTTTTTGTTTGTTCTCAGTAGTCCCAAATGGTAGCTCCAGGGTGTAGAGGTCTGAAAAGAAGGAGGTGTCCTCCTGAGTCCTTCCTGAGAATGGGCATGTGACCTAGCTGCCATCTTGCTAATCTCCACATTCCAGCTGTCAAGTAGATTCTTTATCCTCAGGCTTTAGTTATGGTGCTAGATGGAGGAAAGGAGTGTGCAAAGATAACAGGAAGTAAGAGAATGGACCAACCATTGAGGGTTTGATGGAGCCCAGTAACAAAGCACTTCAGGCCCCAAGTCTTAGCAGAATTCTGTGCTGCAAGCATTTGACCTATGGTTCCCGCCAGACAAGATTAGAACAGGAGACTCAGTAAACATGGCCACACAGAAGCTTGCTCATTTCTTGGAAAATGTATTTTCAAAGAGTTCTCGGATCATATAAATAGCAAGACCATAAAGACACAGGTGACCATTCAAAGAATGGAGAAGTACATTCTCAAAAATGACACTTGAAGCCAGAGTTGTGGTTCAGAAAGGGGGTTTTATGTTGTTGCTGTTGTTGTTTCAGTTTTGGCCTCAGAAAAGATGTGTTGTCTGATGTTAACAGCCTTCCATCAGTCTGCAAGAGGCACAATGAGTGCAGACAATGGCATGGGCAGAAAGAATAGGGCACCCATCCCAGCCAATATCAGGACACACTCAAAAGAGCCTTGAGTTGGAAAAGTAACATTTCTTTTTTAAAAGTAAGAATTGGGAGATGTGTCCAGACAATCTGCCATGCAGTTTTCCAGCTTGCTTTCTGTTGCTGGGATTCTCAGTATCAGTACCAAGAATCTAAGTCTACACTTGGGCCCTTACAATGCTGAGTATGTGTGCCTCTAAATCCAACCAGGGAGTGCTATTAATCCCAGAGCACATGGAGGCAAAACCTTCAGAGTCTATCAGATTGCTATCTGTTATCTGTTTAACTGCTGGGTTAACACCTGTACCTCAACATTGGTGTTCCCCATGACATCCTATGCTACCTGCTATGCTCTAAGACATGCCCTCAGGCAGCCTGTATACTTTCAAGGATTGCTCCGAAGACTGAAGAGCCTCAAAATGTGTTGCTGTAGAGGGACATGGTGCACTTGGTGGAGTGCACATTATTACCATTTGCAAAGACCCAACCAAGTTCAAGCCCCAAGCCCCTGCACCTTCAGGGAGAAATTTTCACGAGTGCTTTACTAATGCTTCGGGTGTCTCTCTTTCTCTATTTCCCTTTTCCTTCTTGATTTCTCTTTGTCTCTATCCAATATAATAAAAATAAATAAAATATTTTTAAATGTATTGCAGCAAAACTTTACCATCCCAATACACTCCTTTTCAGAAGAGACTCTTCTCATCTCTGGGAAAAATAGGCTCTCAGAGAACAATCGCTATGGAACAGGCCATGGCCGGTGCGCCGCTATGTTCCATCGCTGGGGAGCCAGAGACGACCCGAACTGCCCCTGCGGCTACAGACAGACTATGACCCACATAGTCAACGACTGCCACCTCTCCAGATTCAAAGGAGGTCTCGAAACTTTACATCAGGCTCAACACTGTTGACTGGCTACGGAAGAAGGGCAAACGCTAGAAGAAGAAGAGAACAATGAGGCTGACTTGAGATGATCCTCACTATTCTTGAGCAGTTGTTGAACCAGGAGATATACTTGCAGAGGAAGAAAGCCTCACTTGAGGAAGTGACCAGGATAGAGTTTTTATCCTGAAAATAGAGACCTGTCCTCCTCATAATCCTCTGCCCTGTTTTCCCCTTTCAATCAGAATTTCAGCTCCCAATGACAATGGACAGTTATTCAAATGCCAGGCACAACTGAGTGAAAATAAAGAAATAGCTAGAAGGAAAAATTTTTCTGAAGAAACTGTATCTGAATTACGGTGGCAGCTCTTACTGGGATAGAAAATAAGCTCCCTTCACCCATCTAAAATTTTCTGAGTCAGGATTTGGATCCTTTATTGGTGACAAGAAGCAGATGAAAAAGAAAATGTAAAATGATGAACCAAAGTACAAGATTTCTTGTCTAGCATGACCTGCTTGCCACAACCACTGACCTTGTACATAGGCACCAACACTCTGCTCTCATGGCCTTGACTGGTTCCTGACAGCTCAGCTCAGCTCACATACAAGTGGTCATGAACCTGGCACTAGTCACTTGGGTATCTTCCAAGTCAATTTATACAACATTAGCCTCAGTGGCATGATTATAAGAGTTCTTCAATGCAATGGGACAGTGGTCTACTGATCAGTAAGTTTATGGATTGATTATGAATTACCTACCACAAGGCTGAGAACTGGTGCATGGAGGTCAGGGTCAAAGTCAGTCTACCTGTGTGTAGTACTATTTGTCCTGGGTAGAAGTCCCATTCAAGTTGATTACAGCGAGATTCACAGGTTGGGTCTAATTATTTATCTTGGAAATTTTCTTCTAGATCACAGAACACAAGTGCTGATTTTAAGACTAGTTTTATATAGTTATCTAAATCAAAAATTTTAAAAATATGTTTTTAATGAAAGAGAGCTATAGAGAGAAAGAAACAGAGGACTGAGCACTGCTCAGCTCTGGCTTATAGTGGTGCTGGAGACTGAACCTAGGACTTCAGAGATTCAGGCATGAAAGTCTCTTTGCTTAACCATTATGCTATCCCCCTAGCCCACACCAGAAAAAAATTAAATAACGTTTTGATAAGTATTTAGGAACTTAGAGACAAGAGACATTCTCAGCTTAACTAGTGGTATAGCTATACTACACTAGTGGTATATTTAGCATATAAATTCCTTTTTGTTTTCTCTATTCTTGTTTGTTACACTACCAGTATCTTTCTTAACACCAGAGCACTTTGAGATTATGCCACAGTTTGTTCACAGATTTCTTATTTCAGCTGCATTGCTTATATCTGAGGGTTGGCTGTCAAGATACTGTCACAGTCACTGAGAGAACATTAGGATGATTGGGTTTTGCTTTCTTTCCTTGAGTTTACAGTGGTTTTTATGTACTGTGTGGCACCTTAACCATGTGGTTTTGAGAGAATCTTCAGAAGTCTGGGTTGTAACATTCAATTCTTATAATGGTCAGATTGGGTGTTAACTTCCTTTGCCTCCTAATAGTATACCTAAAAGTATCTAAAATTACTATCACCTGAGGATATTGGGGCCAGAGGTCTTTTTCATAAGATTCAGTACTTCAAAATAAATTACTCAAAATCATTCAACACATGTCCTGTATTTATGAGACGTTATGTGAGGATTTGCCTCTAATATGACTTCCTCTCTTCAGCAGTGGGAGTTTAGGAACCGAACCAAATCATGCCTTAGATTTAGATATAATGCTTCAGAAGCAGTGGGTAGAACAGTGAGAAGCAGAGGATGCCCGACAAGTTCACTGTGAAGATGGCCAGTGCTTTAGTAATCCTGAGCCTGGTGCGTAAAGGCCTCTTAAATCCAGGAGAGTCAGTGGAGCTTGGCTGGTCTGTCAGCTAATTATAGCAGAGATTCTGCAGGCCTAGGAGACAGAGGTTTGCCCATAACTGAATGGCAGAGGAACACCAGGCTGAAACTCAGCCCAGGTTTCTTAACTCAGAACATTTTCAGGCTAACTCTAACCCTTAAATATATGTGCTTCAAACTGTCACCAGATCTCAGGCAAGTACTAGCTTTGTCTGGGATAAATAGTAACCTCATGGCAAACCCAGTCATTACCAGATCGGCAACTCTTGTCTAGGTCTTGTGGCCTTTTTGAGGTTTTCTAGGGAGTCTTTCTCCCAAGTCTTCCCTTTTTCTTGATTGTGTTCACATAAGCATTCAGTAATGTAGTTTTCTGCATATTCAAATGATTTCCTTTGCCCCTCTGGATTTCCTTAGTTGGCAGTATCCTGTCAACTATTACCAATCAGCTGCTTCAACCTGTCCCCTCCCACCTTCTCCTCTTATTTCCCTGCTTCTCTCAGGGGGAAACCTTTCTGAGGGTCTCTAGGGAGGGAACCAGAGGTTCTTCCCTCAGGCAAACAGGGCTAGATGGATGACATAATCCCTTTTAAGTATTGGAAAAATAACTTGTGGCTCTTGGCTCCCTTGAGCCCTCATTTTGGTTGCCTTAGGGCACCAGACAGGAGGCCTGGTTGCCCAACCCCAGCCTAGAGACTTGCAGAGCTCCAGGGACAGACTGTCAGCTGCTATCTGTTTCCCATTTGCCAAGGACTTCAGCCCACAGAAGTTTACAACTCTTAGACTGGCCATGAGATTCCCCTTTTGTTCCCCAAGCCTGCAATTGCTTGATCACATACTGCTTCATAGTTACTTCCGCTTCCTCTTTTTCTGTGTGTTGACTGATAACTTAATGACTTGTTGACTGATAACCTTCCAATGTCATAAAATTGGGCAACCGCTCCTCTGGCCCTAGGAAAGGGCAGGTTTATGGAAGACTGAATGACTATTGTTCTGGGCCATCTTAATGAAAAGTGAAAATTTTTCAAGAAAAAAATGAAGACAAATACTGAAGAGTGCTAAACTTACAAAACAAGAAAAAAAAAAAAGCCTAAATATTCATGTGGAATGGAATGCACAATTTCTGACATAGTCACACAATGGATCAAGAAAAAGAACAGACTAAAAATGAACACATAGTGATGGGGGAAATAGGTTAACTAGTAGAACATCAGACTTTCAAGCCTACAATTCCCAGTTTGATCCTCAGCACCCTATGATCTGGAGTGGTGCTGCGGCTTGTCCGTCTCTCCTCTCTTCTCATGTAAAACGATCTCACATGTAGTCAATAAAACACATCATTGAAAATAGAACACAAAAACATGGGTGAATATACTAGGCTTCACGTTTGTAAGAAACCTGCTTATATTTACGTAAAGTTTTAGAAAAGGCAAATAAAACTCATGCTGGGGGGCAGGCAGAAGTGCAGCGGGTTAAGCACACATGGAGCAAAGTGTAAGGACTGGTATAAGTATCCCCGGTTTGAGCCCCTGGCTTCCCACCTGCAGGGGAGGTCGCTTTACAGGCAGTCAAGCAGGTCTGTAGGTGTCTATCTTTCTCTCCCCCTCTCTGTCTTCCTCATCTCTCTCCATTTCTCTCTTTTCTATGCAATAACAGTGATAATAAAGATGGGTGCTGTCTTTGTTGATCTCACAGCAGCCTATGACACGGTCTGGCACCGTGGTCTCCTAGTCAAGATCTCAAGATGCCTGCCTCCATGGGTGGCCAACACTATATCGTTTCTTCTCCAAAACCGAAGATTCCGGGTGCATCTGGGTGACAAGTCTAGCAGATGGAGACTTGTCTCAAGTGGCCTCCCCCAGGGCTCTGTTCTGGCTCCTACGCTATTTAATATTTACATCAATGACCTTCCAGAAACTTCTTCAAGGAAGTTCATCTACGCCGATGACATCTGCTGTGCAACTCAGGCATCCAAGTTCGACATCCTCGAGGAAACACTCACGAAAGACATGTCTCTGATATCTGATTACTGTAAAAAATGGCGACTAATCCCTAGCACTGTAAAAACAGTATCATCTGTTTTCCATCTACACCATGCCTTGGCCTCGCGTGAGCTTAATGTGCAGCTTGGCGATACGAGAATCCGGCATGAAGCCCAGCCAGTCTATCTTGGCGTTACTCTCGATCGCACTCTGTCATTTCACGAACATCTCATAAAAACTGCAGCAAAGGTGGGCGCGAGGAATAACATCATTGCAAGACTGGCCAGCTCCTCATGGTGCGCGAGCGCTTCCACACTACGATCATCCTCTCTGGTATTATGCTATTCCACTGCAGAATACTGTGCCCCAGTATGGTTCCGTAGCCCCCATGTCCACTTGGTCGATTCCAAATTATATTCCTCCATGAGGATAATTTCTGGAACCATCCGTTCTACCCCGGTTCCATGGCTGCCAGTTCTTAGCAACATCGCCCCGCCAGATATTCGTCGGGATGCGACATCATCTAAGTTCATTCCCCACGTCTGCGCTTGGACCTGCCAATATACGCGGATATCTTTGCCCACCCTGTCCAACGCTTGACGTCTCGTCATCCAATCTGGTCCCCTACGCCTACACTGAACTTCTCTGTTCCAGTCTCTTGGAAACAGAGTTGGCAGTCAGCTGAGGTAAAGAACAAACACCTCATCACAGACCCCTGCAAGCGTCAACCCAGCTTTGACCTAGCACGTTATGATTGGGCCCTCCTCAATCGCTATCGAACAGGCCATGGCCGGTGCGCCGCTATGTTCCATCGCTGGGGAGCCAGAGACGACCCGAACTGCCCCTGTGGCTCCAGACAGACTATGACCCACATAGTCAACGACTGCCACCTCTCCAGATTCAAAGGAGGTCTCGAAACTTTACATCAGGCTCAACCTGACGCTGTTGACTGGCTACGGAAGAAGGGCAAACGCTAGAAGAAACAGTGATAATAATAACAACAACAATGATAAACAACAAGGACACAAGGGGGAAAAATAGCCTTTGGGAGCACTGGATTCATATTGCAGGTACCAAGCCCCAGCAATAACCCTGGAGACAAAAAAAAAAAAAAAAAAAAGCAATGCTGATAGAGGCCAAGGTAACAATTACTGAGGAAGCACGGCACTTGACCAGGAAAAAATACAGGGGAGCTTCTGCAAAATGTTCCATTATCTCATATAAGGAGGTGATTAGAAATATACACATATATATACAGAAGTTCATCAAGCACTATCCTTAAACTTTTTTTTTTTTCTGCCTCCAGGGTTATCACTGGGGCTCAGTGCCTACACTAGGAATCCACTGCTCTTGGAGGCCATTTTTTTTTCATTTTATTGTCTTTGTTGTTGTTATTACTATTGCCATTGCAGTTGTTGTTGTTGGATAGGACAGAAAGCAATCGAGAGAGGAGGGGAAGACAGAGAGAGGGAGAGAAAGAGAGACACCTGCAGATCTGCTTCACCACTTGTGGAGTGATCCCCCTGCAGGTGGGGAGCTGGGGGCTCAAACCGGGATCCTTATGCCAGTCCTCTGGCTTTGTGCCATGTGTGCTTAACCCTCTGCACTACCACCCACTTCTTTAAAGACTTATTCTATTTATTTCATATGAGATGAAAGAAACCAGAGTATTGCTCCAATATTTGCATTTCTGAGAACTGAACCAGGAGTGTTAAATGAGCATGCAAGTCCTGCACACTGCCAGCTTGAGCTATTTCCCTTTATGCTCCCTCCATATTTATGTGCTTTACTGTATAAATATTACAGCTTTATAAAAAATTCAAGAGAATGAGGAGTCAATAGAGGAGAAAAGATGGATTAAGGCTGAGAAAGAGAAGGGGTATGAGAGGCAAAGAAAACTCATGGAACAGTTTGATCAAAGGACACTGGGGTTGCTTAACACAGAAAGACTATTGAGTCTCTGTCACTGGAAAATTACTTCTCCTGAAAGAACAGTTTTAACTGAATGAAAGAACAGGGTTCAAGAAGTTCCATGGATGATGATGTTCTTCTTGTTAAACATCTGAGGTGACTAGGTAAGTTCATATGCTGAAGAAAAGTAGTCACTGGAACAAAGAAGAATAGAGAGAGAGAAAGAAATTGAAGCAAAATCCTAGGGGATGAAACAAGGCCCCAGGAAGAAGCAATGCAGAGATTCCTGGGAACCAGAGAATGATTTGGGCATAGGAAGGAAAGGAAAGAAAAGGTGCCAGCAAAGCGCAGAGTCATTATGCTTGGAGGGTCTATTTCCCAGGGTCAGTAACACTTTGTTAGGGGTTAGTATCTTGTTGTTATGGAAGAGATAGAGGATTTTGAAAGAATACGGTTGACAATGAACAGCTGTTGTTGGAAATACAAACTCTTTTCAACAAGAGACTTATGTTAACAGTGAAGAGGTACAAATCTATAACTGATACCCCTAGGAAACCTCATTTTGGCCACATGCCAGCTATTTAAGACTCTTATAGATAAGGGTGTGCATGGAAATGATTATATATTGGATACTAAAAATGTAAACTTTAAAGATGATAATTCCAGAAAAACAAAGATAGGAAGACTCAGGGTGACAGAAAACCATGGTTTCAAGGCCATCTCATAACCTGGAGTTCGAGTCAGTGAATCCGTGCATTTTCACATGGGTACTATAGGCCTAGGCTTCCTCTCTTTACCATCACTGGCCTTCCCAAGAAGTATCCTCAAAAGAGCTCTTGTTTTTTTTCCCTGGCCTCTCCAGGACTTCACCCTCACTAAAAACTAGCAATGGTAAGGAGTGTCCCATCCTCTGAAGGGAGGGTAGATCACCTTAGTATCACTTAGGGAGGACTGGTCCTGAAATATGTGTAGCTTAGAATGCTCCACCTGTGACCATGGACTGCAAGCTCAGATTGACAGGGGTCCAGATAGTCCTACAGGGTCCTCTGCTAAATAGGAAAAAACATGGGCCCTGGGACAGATCGATATAGTATGAAGTTAATTATATTTCTATATCTTTCCAAGTTTGGGAGCCATGCTCTGCCCTAACTTGGCTCTCAAATTCTAATCTGCACCACTGACATCATCCTCCCAGACAATGTTTCTAGACCACCTTCAGGGTAGCTATTAAGCTCAAGCAAAGGCTACTAAAGGCCTGTGCTCCTAGGAACATACACACAGTAGCTATCCCTAGGGTCCTTACTCATGTTGATTCTACTCCTACTCCTTGGTCCCTGTTTATTAAACATTTTATCCTACTTTCTATATTACTTCCTCTCATCCACCAAATTCCAGATGTAATTATGAAGCTATCCTCACCTCCCTAGGCAGATGACCTACCTCACCAACCTGTCCCAGATCCTCACCTCATTAGAACCCTATCCTACTAGGGAAAGATACAGACAGACTGGTGGTATAAATCAACCAGTCAATGTCCATGTCCAGAAGAAAAGCAATTACAAAAGCCAGAACTTCTGTACCCCAAAAGTAATTTCAGTTCATACTCTCAGAGAGGGAAATTGTTAGGGGAGGGGATCTGAACTTTCGTGATATGAAATCTTTTGTTTTTGCACAGTCATGGAGAGAGAAGAGATTCTGGAGAACACCTGAGAAAGTTAAGCACTATTTCTCATATCTGAAAGGAAAGAAGAAAAAGGAAGGACAACTGTGGAATGATTTCACTCATAAGTAGAATATAGATAATTGAAATACAGGAACTTGAAAAAGTATATATAGAAATAGTCAACCAGAACTACTATCCTGAGAAAACTATGGTGGTTATCACAGAGGAGGTGGGGAGGCAGATAAAGTTTTGGTGGTGGGAACGGTGTGGAATTATGCCCATTTTATCTTATAGTCTCATAAGTCACTACTAAATCACTAATAAAAATAATAAAAATACTTGTAAAAGAAAATGATGGTTTCGTGTTTGCATTATCAAAATGCCAAAAAGAGAGGATAGAGAGTGGGGAGCGGAGAAAAGTATTTGAAGAAATAGTGTTGGAAAACTTCTCTAATTTGGAAAAGATACATAAATTTGCAGATCATAGGAGATTAAATAAAAGGACAAACAAGCATGTACTTAGACATATCATAATTAAACTGCTAATAATAAAGGAAGTATCTTGAAAGTAGTCAGAAAAAATTCATGTTGTTTTTAGAAGAATTATATAAAGGACCACAGATTTCTCATTTCAGGACACCATGGGGCCCTGAAGTCTATGAAATAACATCGAGAAAATAATCATAGTTTTATATGAAGTATTAAAAAATATGACTCTCCCAGGAGTTTTCCCCAGTGGTTAACCCCTTATCTAAGTATAATATAATATCAAATTCAGAAAACTGACACTGATATTAATAAAATGTGCATGAATTTGTGTGTGTAACTCACAATACTATTATGATCGCAGGCACAGATTCATATAATCACCAACAAAAATCAAGATACCATCCCATCACCACAGTTTCCCTCATGCTACTCTTTCAGTTTGCTAACATGTGGGCTCTATCAGGTACACTACTACCATGAACTATTCCTATTTTTCATTGTAGTTTATCTCGTCTGATAGATCTGTAGGAATACCCAATGGTATCTCAATTTGCAATTCTCTAATGGCTAGTGACACTGGCCACCATTTCACTTGTTTATATATTGTCCATTTGTCACTGTTTACTGAAGTATCTGTGTCTTTAATTCTAGTTTAGAATTAGATGGCCTATTTATTTTTATTGTCAAGATTTTATAGCTTTTATAAATTCTAAACATGAGCCCTTTCTTAATAATGAAAGCTGGAATTGTATATAAATACTTTCTTATCTGTAGTGTATCTTTTCATTTTCTTTTTTAAATTTGTATTTATTTGTTATTGGATAGAGACAGAGAGAAATTGAAAAAGGAGGGGGAAATAGAGAGACACCTGCAGCCCTACGTCACCACTCATGAAGCTTTCCCCCTGAAGGTGGGGACCAGGGTCTTGAACCTGGGTCCTTGTGCACTGTAATGTGAGCGCTTAACCAGGTGCACCACCACCTGGCCCACTTTCTCAGTTTCTTAATAGGACATTTCATCAAAAACTGCTCTTAATTTTCATAAAATCTAACTTAACAATTTTTATTTTATGAAACTTGTTTTAAAGTAAGGTCTACATTAGTTCTACATCCAGAAGATTTTCCCCCAGTTTTTTTTTCTGACAAAGATAATAGCTTTAACTTTTATATATATGCCTGCAAACCTCTAATTTTTTTTAAAAAAAAAACTCTGTAATAATGTAGAGTAAGTCATCAACTTAGGCGTATGTTTTTTCTCAGTCACTCTGGTATTGTTTATTGAGATGTCTGGATCATTATGTTTGTTTTGTATAGTGTCCAGGATTTTTATCTCTGTTCAACAAGAATAAGGGAAATTGTATAATCCTCCTTCACAGAAATAAAAGTTTTAAGCATTTTACATTTTAAACCACTAACCCAGTGAATTCTAGGATGCAGGGTGTGAAATGTGAAGAGGGCTGGCATGCTCCATTCTCTCAGAGGTAGCTGACTCATCTAGTTGTGTATGGAATCAGTGACTGGTCTGTACAAGAGCAGACTGTGTCCTAGGTTCAGGTATGATTGATGTCAGCTGGGCTGGTGAGAATGATGGTGTGGGTCATAATGGGCAGAGGATGGAGGCTCAAGGTGATAAAAACCACACGCACTGCCTGCAGTCACCAAGCTGGCAACACTCAGCACTAGAGTCTTGAGATGAGAGAGCCACTGCCAGATCCCTGAGGTCCTGAGGGGTTCTGGGTAGTGCTTGGCCTTGGACTGAAACAGCAGAAAATTCAGGTGTGTCTCTGCAGGAAGACAATGCTTAGAAATGTCACTCTGTATGCAATGTACTGTCATCTGAATGCTATGTCCTGAAATTACCCCTAGGAAGTCCTCCCCACAAAAAATAATTTATGTACACTAGCAGCTTAATGCTTCACCCCTCCAGATGCCATATTAGCATTTTAATAGGGCTTTCCAGTCCCAGACTCCAGGAGCCAGGGGTGTGCCACAGGCTGAGGCTGAGCGCAGAATGAGGATGGGGTACTCTCCCCAGTGGTTGATTCTGCCTCCAGGGCAGAAAGGCAGAGTGAACGCAGGAATGGAACTTAAGTCCATGGGGCTGGGGTGCTGTCCCCCTGGAGTGGGAGGAAAGGCAAAGCAGGCAGCACAAAGACAGAAATAGATTAATTTATTCTTCTTTCATGGATGAATGACTGTGTCTGCCCAGAAACAGAACAGTGTTCCAGAGCTGTGGCTGTGTTAATTGCCATTTGGGCAGGGACAGGGAGAAGGACACTGGGGTGGGGAAAGTTATTGATGGAGAGGTGTGGGTAGAGAGGCTGACAACTCTTTCATTTCTGGGTGGGGAAAAACGTTACTTGTGATTATGGTAGTAGATGTAGAGGTAGTGGGGGTGATGGTGTGTGTGTGTGTTTGTGTGTGTGTGTGTTCGCATGATTAGGAAAGAGTGATTGTGGTTGGGTCTGAGCATGAAACTAAATATTTATGTCCTATCCCTGGAAACTTTTTTTTTGGGGGGGGGGAGCTTTATGTCCATGCAACCTCACCATTTCCAGTCGATTCTCTTCTTTATTCCAGATAGAAGTTGAAAGAGGAGAGAGATAGAGAGACATGGAAAGACATTCCACCACATGTGAAGTTTGTGCTTCCACTGACTCCCAGACAGTTTCCTCTTATGTGTAAAGTGTGTATTCTATCAGGTGAGCTATCTCCTGCACATTGCTCCCTCCTCCAGTCCCACCTTTTTGCCAGCACCCTCCAAGACCACAGAACCTTGGTTCCCTAGCACTGATCTACATCACAAGTCTTAACCCCACCTTCCAGTTTCCTCACCCACCCCTTCCCCAACATGGCCTTGTGTCCACTCAGAAGCCCTGCTCCTGAGCTGTGCAGTGATCCCAGCCTGGCCAGCAAAATCTCCCCACAATCTCAGTTCTGCCTGCGCTCATTCAACTCCCAGGGCCATCATCCTCCGTTCCATCATCCTTGGAACTTGCTCCCTCATTTCCCCCGGAGCATCTACTTAGATGAGCATCTACTTAGAGGAGCACCATGCCAGGAGCAATCCTGCTGGGCCAGCTCAGGAAGCGGTGCACTGGCAAAGAAGAAAGTCAGTCTCACAGCTGGGGGAGCCCCACAGGCTGCAGGTGCAACAGGACCAGCACCCTAGCGAGGGAGCTGCCTCCTCTGAGGCCCCAGGCTCTTCTGTTCTCAGACATCCTCACCCCTCTCAGCAAAAGGTGCCGCCCTCCACATTCCTCTGGAACTGACTCTCCTTGCACCCATCTCTATGTTTCACTTTACTTCCCTCTCTACCCTCCTTTCCAGAAAAATAGAAACCTTGGATCAAATCCTGCCCTTTTTGCAGAACCAACTAGTCTCTCAATCAGCTGTTCCCAACCTCTTGTTCAGAAATTCTCATTTGCTAAAAGACAGTGTGCCAAACCCTAAATCTCACAGTGATTAATCAATTCCCAAAAGTCAGTGTGTTAAAAAAACAATTTGTGGGCTGGGGAGATAGCATAATAATTATGCAAAAGGCTCTCTTGCCTGAGGCTCTAAGGTCCCAGGTTCAATCCCCAGCCCACCATAGACCAGAGCCGAGTTGTGATCTGTAATTTTCTCTCTCTTTATGTCTCTCTCTCATTAAAATAAATATTTAAATAAAAACAATTTTATTTATTTTATTTTATTTATTTCTTTAAAAATAAATAAATAAACAATTTGCAGAGGCCTAGAGATAGCTCACCAGGTAGAGTGCACACTTTATCATGTGTGAGGACCTATGTTAAATCACTGGCACTTCGGAGGAATACCATACACAGGGAGAGCTTCATGAGCAGTGCTGTAGTGTCTCTTACTCCTCACCGCCTTGAAAGGAAAAAGGTGATGTCCACATGGTGTGGTAGAATCAAGAAAGAGAAAAAAAAGAAAGAAAGGATAAAAGAAAGAAAGAAGGAAGAGAGGAAGGAAGGGTAAGTAATTAAGTTCTGGCAGAACAAAAAAAGCAATGTTTATCATCATCATCATCGTCATTATTATGATTATTATTATTTTGCCTCCAGGATTATTGTTGGGGCTCAGTACCTTGTCGGGCTGTGCCCTGGTGGGAAGAAAAGAGACCGGAGACGCGGATACCTCAGAGAGAGAGCATGGTTCTGGCCACATGGAGCTAGCAAAATGGCTGCCTCCCACTAGGCGCAGCAACCCTTCTCTGTGTCCAGTCTTCGAAGTGAAAAGGGGCAAAAAGAGAGAGAGGGGCAGAAGTAGAAGGGCTTTTATGGGAGAAATTCCGGAAGTGACAAATCGGACAGGATTGGCTAGGAAACAAGGCACTACGGGAATAGAATTTCAACTCTCACAGGAATTGACAATATCCTGAGGGGACAACATGGTGGATGTGACCGCATCTGCACAATTTCCCAGCAGTGCCTGCACTATGAATCCATTGCTTCTGGTGGCCATTTTTTGATTTATTGGATGGGACAGAGAGAAATTGAGAGGAGAAGGGGAGATAGAGAGGGAAAGAGAAAGACACCTGCAGACATGCTTCACCACTTATGAAGTGATCCTCCTACAGGTGGAGAACGGGGGATCCTTAAGTAGGTTCTTATGCATTGTACTAATTGCACTTAACCTGGTGCGCCACTGCCTAGCCCTTTTATTTTTTAAAATGTATAATAAAATATTACATAAGACCTTTCAAATGCCATTAATGATACTTTTCAACATTGTGTGCCCTGGTTCCTATTTAGTTAGATGTTTTGCTTTTGGTTTCTCTACAATTCATTTAGATTGGCTTTATGTATAATTATCCCTATTTCAATGGATTACTAATTCTCAAAAGTTATATGAAAAGGTTTAAGTAGCTCGTGAGACTTTTTAAGTGCTCACCTTTGTTTTTCACAAAAGATGACTTTGCCCTTCAATTGTAATTTAATACTAATTTGTATCTTCTCTATTTTCTTCCAAGGGGTTTGACAGCAGAAATAAAAAATTATTCTGCATGTTAATTTTCACATAGCCATGAAAAGTTCTCTAATGGCAAAATCCCAAAGTGGGAATGATAGTCCAGTTTAGGCACAAGTCTAAGAAGAATCCAGCTTCTGAAATGTGCAAAACTGACATTGACAAGAGGTAGACTGAGACCCATAGCAGAATGTTTGGTGAAAACATATCTGAGAACCTGTAAACCACACTAAACTTCTAAATATAATCACAATGAAAACCCAGACCCATGGAAAAATCTTCAGTGCTATAGAAACCATAGCTCACAAACTGCTATAATTTTTCAAGCAATTAACCAAAAACAACTTCTGGATGATTTCCAGGGATCGTTTATCAGGGAAATTGATTCTTTAGCAAATTGATTTTTAGTAAATGGGTTTTCAGCTAATTGACTTTTGGGAAATGAGGGTTGGTTATTTGACCTATCTCTTCAACTTCTTTGGTTTTCCTGACCTTTCCCTTGGTTAACTTTGAGATCATGTGTTTGGGACTCCCAGGTTTATCAGTCAATGAAATGGACTGAGCCTACACCCTAATCAACCTGAAATAGGGACTCAGAGTGCCCAGTAAATACATTGACCAGATAGCTGGCAACTTCTCCTACCAAATCCTCCCTTCTGTTCATATTCTAATAAATGTGATTCTTTTCCTCTCTCCTCAACCTCATTTATTTAAGACCACTGTTTTTGATTAAGAAGGCCTCTGAGTTCTACTGAAAGGGTGATTGGGCATGAATGGCTTGACAGAGTTTGGAGGTTACTTAGTTAAGCAGGAACAGCAAGTGAAATCCTTGTCACCCCAGCCTGATGGCCTCTGGGCTATTCTCCAGCCCTAAAGTGTTATTCTATCACCCCTTCTCCTCTGGGCATGCCGCTTGGGTCTTTCCCTTCTACAAACCCCACCTTATGTTACTTACATTCCCCTCTCTCTCCCTGGTCCCTCTTAGGCCCCTCATGTTGAATTTCCCTATAGAACACATCTTCTGTCATCCCCTTGATTTCCACACAAATGGCAGAAAAACTTGCTTTCCAGAACTAAGCAGGATTCTAAAGATGCTATATATACCATGTCAGAGAAACCATAAAACCCCTGCAAGATGAAAGGGCTTCTTCCATGCATCTACAGGTACTGAAGTCTCCCTTGTCTACAAAACTATTCCTTTACCCTTATTTACCCTTCTCATGCTAACTTTTTTAATGAGCAAGCTTCTTATATCAGCTTGCTACATTTCCTTTGTCCCAACCAGTGGACACTTCCCAATCTTTTTTCTTAGGAAACTTTCTTGCAACATTTGACACAGTAGATAAATACCTTCTTCCAGAAACTCCTTTTTGTTCAACCGCTCTGGCCAGAGTTTCTTAATTCCTTTCAAATCATCCTTTCTTCCTGTTAAACTTTTAGCAGTCAGTAACACAAGTTCTGGTCTTTGGGTTCCTCTTCCATTAATAGCCATGGGTAATTCTTTTATTTTAATTTTTATTTATTATTGGACATAGAGAAAAACTGAGAAGGGGGAGATAAAGAGGGAGAGACAGGGAGACCCCTGAAGCCCTGCTTCACCACTTGTGAAGCTTTCCCCCTGCAAGTGGGGACCTGGGACTTGAACCTGGGCCTTTGCATACTGTAATGTATGCGCTTAACCAGGTATACCACCTCTTGGCCCCCAGCCATGGGTAGTTCTATCACTCCTGGACCTAGCCACCTATGGTGTCTAAGATCTTTCTCTTGGACTCTTTACAACTCAGGACATTACATATAGAACATTTCCTCAGAGTCTAGAATTAAGCATGTACAAAACTAAACTCATTTTCACCCTGGAAGGTGATGCAGTTACAAGAGTGCTGGACTTAGAGTCACGAGATACAGATTCTTCTCCCTGGTATCACATGTGCTAGAGTGATGCTTTGGTTCTTGCCTCTGTATGTATCACTAATAAATAATTAGATCTTAAAAAAGAAAAAAACAAATTAGATTCACCTTCTTTTCTCCAATATGTATCCACTACCTAAACCAGAAAGCTTCCTTTCCCATGTCACCAAATTCAAGTTGGGGATTATCTTCTCTTACATGCCACTGAAAGTCACTCCCTCCTCCCCACGCCACTGCTCATGCTTGGACAAGGTACTCATCACTTCTCCCTTGGTGTAAGGCTATTGTCCTTGACTATCTCATCATCTACACACTGCCAAAGGCACATTCCATAAATGCAGTTGTCATGCCCTCCCCTGGCTTCCTCGGCATGTTTCATGAGATGCAAAGCTACAAAATAGCATTTCTATCATAGAGGGTCATTTGTAATTTAATTTCTCTAATCCCCAAATTCAGCTTGGGCTCCATGACTTTTTGGGAAGCTGTCTTAATTCCACTCTTGCTCTGTGTCTTATGCTTAGCTAGGAAAATAAAAGGGGGTGGAGCAGTAGTGCAGTGGGTTAAGTACACATGGCAAGAAATGCAAGGGCCAGCATTAAGTATCCAGGTTGGAGCCTCTGGCTCCCCACCTGCAGGGGGGTCACTTCACTGGCTGTGAGGAAGGTCGTCAGGTGTCTGCCTTTATCTTCCCTTCTCTGTCTTCCCCTAGTCTCTCAATTTCTCTCTACCCTATCCAACAAAACGACAGCAGTAACAACAACAATAAGGGCAACAACAAGGGCAACAAAATGGGAAAAATGACCTCCAGGAGTAGTGGAGTCATAGTGCAGGCACCGAGCAATAACCCTGGAGGCAAATAAATAAATAAATTAAATTAAATACTCAGTCCACACTACTGTCATCATATATTTCACTGTGCATTCTTTTAGGTCAGACAGAGTCAAATTTGATGTCATTTCTCCAAAATCCAGCATTTGGTAGGCATTGATATTTAGCCAGCAAAATCTCAAACTTCTCAATCCCTGAAGTTCCAGGTTATGTCAGCACAGTATCATTTCCAGGCTCATGATCTTGACAGTATATAGGAAAGAGAGATAAAAAGAAGAAGAATAAGAATAAGAATAAGAATAAGAATAAGAATAAGAATAAGAAGAAGAAGAAGAAGAAGAAGAAGAAGAAGAAGACCTAAAAAAGGAATCTCAAATGTCCAAGGGATTGCCCAATGACTTTCAAAGACAAAGGCAATAAGGGTACAGGGGGAAAGGAGGTTATAGTCTTTTTTTCTTTTTCTTTCTTCTTTTGCCTCCAGGATTATTTCTGGGTTTCTGTGCCTATACTACAAATCCACTGATCCTAGTAACCAGTTTTTCCTTTTTTGATAAGACAGAAAGAAATTGAGAGATGAGGGGAGAGAGAGAGAGAGAGAGAGAAGTGACTGCCTCCCCATAGGTGGAGAGCCACAGGCTCAAACCAGGATTCTTGAACTTTGTATTATTTGCACTTAATCTGGCACTGCCCAACTCCCCAGTCTTTTCTCTTAATTGGGGAAGATGTCACTTCTATTTCCCCAGGACTCTTCTCAGGGAAACTTCTAGCGTTTGCCCTTCTTCTGTAGCCAGTCAACAGCGTCAGGTTGAGCCTGATGTAAAGTTTCGAGACCTCCTTTGAATCTGGAGAGGTGGCAGTCTTTGACTATGTGGGTCATAGTCTGTCTGGAGCCACAGGGGCAGTTCGGGTCGTCTCTGGCTCCCCAGCGATGGAACATAGCGGCGCACCGGCCATGGCCTGTTCCATAGCGATTGAGGAGGGCCCAATCATAACGTGCTAGGTCAAAGCCGGTTTGACGCTTGCAGGGGTCTGTGATGAGGTGTTTGTTCTTTACCTCAGCTGACTGCCAACTCTGTTTCCAAGAGACTGGAACAGAGAAGTTCAGTGTAGGCGTAGGGGACCAGATTGGGTGACGAGATGTCAAGCGTTGGACAGGGTGGGCGAAGATATCCGTGTATATTGGCAGGTCCGGTCGAGCGTAGACATGGGAAATGAACTTAGATGATGCCGCATCCCGACGAATATCTGGCGGGGCGATGTTGCTAAGAACTGGCAGCCATGGAACCGGGGTGTAACGGATGGTTCCAGAAATTATCCTCATGGAGGAATATAATTTGGAATCGACCAAGTGGACATGAGGGCTACGGAACCATACTGGGGCACTCAGGGAAACTGTTGCTCTGGTAAGTGCAGGTGGTTCTGCTAGAGGAGTATGCCATACTATACTATAGGTAGTCAGCAGTGCCTGAGCTGCATCCACATGCCACTAAACTTTGTTGACAAAACACACAATGTACATTTGACTCTAACTCAAGGCAGGGGATACACTTTGCATAACAATACATCCCCTCTGTCTCAGAGTTCAGAATTACAGAGACTTTGCCGCCCCCCCCCCACACACACACACACACATACATTCACCTTCTTAGCACTAAAGTGTCAAGCATGGGAAGCTAGAATAGAAAGATAGTTTACAGCCTTCTTGATGAAGTCACCAGCCCTTAAAGGACTTTACTACTAGGTGGCATCTTGCATGCCATTGACCTGTGGCCAAATATAGTCTAGGACGGTCACATATTTCTCCAAGTTAGTGTTCATTGGGCATTCTGGTTATAGATGTTGTAAAAAGGACAGAAAGTGACACCTGGTATCCAAGTATAGTCTGAGGGCTCCATTGCTCAAAACAAGGGAGATGAGTATTTAGTTCACCATGACAGGAAAGAACCCTTGATAAATCCCTTTTTGAGAAAAAAGGGAGTCACTACAAAAATAAAAATAAAAGTAAAGCTGTGTCTGTCAAATATGTCATTCCTGGCACCAGTGTTTAGAACTGATAAGTCTGCCAAGACTTTATAAACCGTGAACTGCCTGGCATCAGTTTCTAGAAGTGATGAGCTTCCATGAAAAAAAAAAAAAAGAAAAGAAAAAGGCTTTGAAGATACAGAAACCAAAGAGAAAGACAGCAGGACACTTATTAAAGAACCCTGGGGACTTAACTACTCTGGAAAATCATTCAACATCCATATTAGTAATAACATCAAAATATCACTGAAGAACCATGGTTTGGCTTAGTACATTAACAAACATTAACATTTCCATGAAAATTTGTAATGCTGACAAGGACATGGTGAAACTGCTGTCTTACCATTTTGCTCTAAATAGTATATATTTGTACAATCTCCCAAGGAGGGTAATTTATCATGATGTGTCAAGAATTCCGAGAGTTCACGACCCTCTCTGCAAAGAAAATAATCTCAAATGTGGAGGAAAGTTTCATCAGAGTTAATTGTCATTTTGATGGACATATAAAGTGCTCAAATTAGAGCTCATGACTAAACACTCATAAATGTTTTAATATTGTGTTATGTATTGAAATAACTGTGATCACAATGTAGTGAATGGAGGAGTGCTTGTGACACCAGCAGAATACAAGTCTCTGAATAAAAGGATAACAAGAGAATGAAACCATCTCAGGAAAGGAAGACTCAGGTTTATGTGCCAAAATGATTCTGCTCATGTCTGGATGTGGGACTGAAGAGGGGTATGTTTTCTTTTACATATTTAGTAAAATGTGATATAATGAAAAAAATTTTTTTTTCTGTGCTGAGCAAAATAAGCCAGAAGGAGAAAGACAAATACCAGAAACTGTCATTGATAGATGGGATCTAGAAACTAAAGCAAAGGACAAAAGAGGGTGAAAACTCCATGGACTGTAATCTATCACAACATATCTAGGGACTTGGGAGGCAGGAGGTGGGGACAATAAGAGGAGATTGGGAATCTAAGGTCCTATGGGGGAGCAGGATAGTGCTTTGGTGGAGGGTGAGATGTACTGACACTTACCTAGAGCAAATGTGGAAACACACCTTCAGGGTCTCACTATTGGGATCTTTATTCTTGTGGAAAGATATAGAATTTGAGCTGTCAGAACATTTCCTCAATAAAATGATACTGAAGTTGAAAAAAAAAAGTAAATGCATTTTTAGAAACTTTGGAATTTCCAATTGGAGAGAAAAATTTTTTAAAAGTTTGGTGGTAATTAAGAAGCTTCTTAGGTGGAAAGGAAGGAGTCTATGAGGAAGGTAGGATGGTCAGACATTCTAAGAACTGGGCTTTGCTTTAGTATAAAACAGGGCATGGGTGCAAGTTTAGACTAGATAGACTGCAGGCTGGGTGAAGAAGAGAAAACAGGTCTTAGATGTCAAGCATGTTCTTGGGATAGATACTAAGAAGTCAGAGAAAGTGACAAAATGATCTTAATTGGGCAAAGTGTGGAGACCTCACATTGGCCTTTTCCAGAAATACTTCTGGTCCTAAGACAAGCACTCTTGTGAAATTTGCATGGACCCCAGCCCCTACTCCCCATTTGCTGTGATAGATTATAGTGCACCACAGAAGAGAACTGCACAGATGATGACACTGACCCCAAAGAACTTGTGAGGAAGGAGATAAAAAAGAAAGGGTAGGAGTAGGGAGGACTCTTCTATGTACAATGACAATCACAACATCTGGACCTGAGGGTCCTAGAGAAGACAGTGTCTGACTTTGATATGTGTAGTGACTTTGTCTCCAGAGAGCACCCATCTAGTTGAAAGAGCTTTCAGACCAGATACGTAGAGTACACAGGTAGCTCAGACTGCTTGTAGTGAGATTTAGCTGAATAAGTGGATAAATGAAAGATTGAATGCAAGGGATTTTTTTTGCCAAGCATTGAGATGCAATAATATGAATCAGATCTAATATTATCAGATCAACCTCACCACATGCCACTGTAACTATATTTCCTCCTGATAACAATGTATGGAAACCCTGCTTCTTATAGGAGTTACAAAAGAAATCAAAGAAGGGGGTAGGCAACGGCACACTCTATTGAGTGCACAAATTACGAAGGATCAGGGTTCCAGCCCCCACCTGCAGGGAGGAAGCTTCATGATCAGTAAAGCATTGCTGCAGTGTTCTTTTTCCCTATCTCTCCTTCTCTCAATTTCTTTCTGTCCAATCAAAGAAAAGAAAGATGTTGGGTATTGGGCAGTGGTAAATATGGTTCCATCAAGTATGCAGGTTCAAGCCCCCAGTCCCCACCTGCAAAAGGGAAGCTTCATGAATGGTCAAGTAGTGCTGCATCTCTCTCTCTCTCTCTCTCTCTCTCTCTCTCTCTCAATTTCTTTTGTTGTTCTATCCAAAATACATAAATAAAATATTAAAAAGAAACTGAAGAGAGTTTTGTTCTGTAAGAGCCACTCCATCTACTTCCTTTTCCTCCCATGTAGGTTCTCATTTATTTGGCCTTATCTAATCTTAATCTTCTATTATGGCCAAAGTTACAGAATCTAGAGCATCATGTTTAGAATAGGCACAAATGGGATTGGGTGATGGTTTATCTGGTAGAGTACACATACCACCATGCATAAGTACCTGGATTTAAACCCTCAGTCCCCACCTGCAGAGGGTAAGCTTCATGAGCATTGATGTAACACTGTAGGTATCTCTCCTATGTGTCTTTTTCTCCCTTTCTAGCTCCATCTCTCAACTTCCACCAAAAAAGAAATAAATGGCCACAGGGAAAAGTGGAATCATACAGACTGTGGTGAAAAAAAAAATTGAATAAAGTGAACACATTAATTTGATGACTAACTAGTGCCCATCTACTTGCCTATGAAGTGAGATGCAAATAGATTTTAGGGCTAAGTACAGATAAGAACAGGCCTGAAATTAAAAGGAAGCCATTTGGTCTTCATTGTGTGAGTACTACATTCTCCTTTGTACTGGAAATGATTTTCAACTCACCAGTTCATTTGCATAAGGACAAAGAGGAACTTAAAATACTTTCATTATCTTATAAGAGTGAAGAGCCAGCTGAAAAGAATGTTCCTCCTAATGGCAATTAATCTTGGCCAACCTCCCCTATATTCCCAAGGTCACTGCTTTGCTGAATCATTTCTTTAAGCAGGCCCCTGGATACAGAACCTTGGACCATCAGCTCTCCTAAAACATGACAGCCACTCACAGAAATCTGCAAGTTTTAGGATCTCACAGTTGGGGGTCTTTACTCTTGTGGAGAGATAGAGAATTTGGGCTGTCAGAAAAGTCATGATGTATTTTTCTATGTTATTTATGCAAAGACACATAAATAACATAATTTGGGGTATAACATTTATATGACGTATCTGTTAGATGAAAATCTGTATTTAAGGCCGTGTTTGTTCTTTTTTTAAAACCTCTTTATTGGGGGATTAATGTTTTACATGTTTGGTCTTAGAACATGAACAAAATTGGCGTAATCTTGGAATCCAAAAAGAAAGTTCTTCCTTTTTATCTGATTCTTCCTTCTGCTTACAACCGTATTATTCTGTTTATGAAGATCTCCAAGTAGAATGTTCAGGTAGAAAATGGAAGTTATAAAAGAATAGGTATATCATAGTGCTGACTGTTAATACCTTACTAAACCATAAAAAGGCATGCTCTCTAAAGCTATGAATATAAAGGAAACCCATTACCAATAGTCTCCATTCTTATGATGTGTGATTATAGTACATTGAGATTATATTACTTTTTAATCAAAATCAGTAAAGACTCCCCCAACAAAGAAATTTTTTAAAAATCAGTAAAGATAAAAGGTGAAAGATGAACAGGCATTAAAACACTGCATGGGAGATTTTTCCTCCTGAGGTAATCTCTTCCTAGTTAAGGCAATTTTTATTCTCTTAGAACAATGTTTTCATTTCTTCCTTGTTTCTGTTTGTCCTGGAAATGAAGAAATTGGCTTGTGTCCTCCCTATATCAAAAGAATTATGCATTTGTTTTCACTTTTTGGTGTGAGAATTTCAGATATATACAAAGCAAAAAAGTAAAAAAAAAAAAAAAAGACCACCGTGAATCACTTATTTGTACCCACAGTCACCCACTTTGCCATTCTGCTTTTACTTTTCCTTCTGTCTCCTAGCCCCATCTCAACAAGGTTTATTTATATGTGATTCACCCTATATTGTGACAAATTGTATATGTTTTGTAATATCTTGACATTTAACTTCTCGAATATAAATATGTTTATATAACCCAAGCCCCCATCAAGATACAAAATATTCACCACTACCCCCTGCACCCCATGAAAAAAAAAAGTGTCCTTGTGGCTCATGAGCAAAGCACACGAGGCCAATATTTGAGCTTCGATACTGCACAGCAAAGAGAAAGTCGAAAGCAAATAAAATATTGAGTGTAGTAGAATAGCTCTTTGGTCTCTCTCTCTCTTTCTCTCTTTCTCTCTCTCTCTCTCTGTAAAGGTCTTGATTATTTTTCTTTAAAATATGTGCTTGTGGAAGTTGAAAAACAAGATCAGAAGAGAAAACACAAGTAGAACCTGAACTGGAATTGGCGTATTGCACCAAAATAAGACTCTGGGGTGGGTGGGTGGGGAGAACACAGGTCCAAGAAGGATGACAGAGGACCTAGTGGGGGTTGTATTGTTATACGGAAAACTGAGAAGTTATGCATATACAAACTATTATATTTACTGTTGAATGTAAAACATTAATTCCCCAATAAAGAAATTAATATATATTTAATTAACAATTAAATATATATTATAATTATATATATATATATATGCGCTTGTGGGGGTCAGGCAATGACACACCTGGTTGAGCACACATATTACAATGCACAAGAACCAGAGTTCAAGTCCCCATCCCCCACCTGCAGGAGAAAAGTTTCAGGAGGGAGGAAGCAATGCTGCATCTATCTACCTACCTACCTATCTATCATCTATCTAATCTCTACCTCTCTCCCTTTCTGTCTTCCTTTACCTCTCAAATTCCCTTGCCTCTTTATCCACTAAATAAATAAAATATTTTAAAAAGCAAAAAATGTATCTTAAATATGTATATATTAAATATATATCAAACATATATACAGATATATATTTATTTGTGTTCCTTCCTAGTTAATCCCTATCTAGTTTTCTCCAGAGCATTCATTGCTGTCTTTTCACCATAGTTAATTGAGCCATCTGTCCTTATTGTTTTTCAACATAATAAAGCTATTTCCATTATAAAAGCTATACATTAAAAAAGATTCTTTTGCCCCTGCAGTCCTTCCAGCATTTATGGTTATTGTCCTTTCTGATGTCTGATATTTTCACAGGAGTGAAATGGTATCTCACAGTTGTCTTTATTTGCATTTTTCTGGTAATCAGTGACTTTGAGTAATTTTTCATGTATGTTGGCCATTTGGATTTCTTCTTTGGTGAATATGAGAAATTGTACTCATACTCCAACAGCTGTACTATAAACCATTTATCTCTCGCTTTAAAAAAAAAACTATACACCTGCATGCTGCTCTCAATTCAAATCAAATAACCTAATCAACGCAACGAGTGCCACCACAACATGCTTCACTTCAGACTGTGACCAGAGACTTCAGGTGTGGAATGACAACCCTTCAGCTTCATCACTCGGGTGAGACCTTTCCTTTCATAGTATTCTCTAATTCCATTCTAGGTGGTCCACTCCCCAATAAAGTCCCCAAACCTAGATATAGTCCAGGTCCCCTGAGACAGAGCATAGGTTCACATGTGCCCATAAACTAGGGGAAAAATATATACCTGAAAGCAAAAGTACACAAGAGCATGCAGGGAATACCCTCCAACACTTCATCTGCACTATTCCAGTCTTTAGGTCCATGATTGTTCAACAGTTTGTTTGACTTTGTATGTTAACTCTCTTTTCAGCCACCAGGTTCCAGATGCCATCAAGATGCTGCCCAGACTTCCCTGGACAGACAACCCCATCAATGTGTCCTGGAGCTCTGCTTCCCTAGAGCCCTACCCTACTAGGGAAAGAGAGAGGCAGACTGGGAGTATGGATCGACCAGTCAACGTCCATGTTCAGTGGGGAAGCAATTACAGAAGCCAGACCTTCCACCCTCTGCAACCCTCAATGACCCTGGATCCATACTCCCAGAGAGATAGAGAATGGGAAGGCTATCAGAGGAGGGGGATGGGATATGGAGATTGGGTTATGGGAATTGTGCAGAACTGTACCCCTCTTATTCTATGGTTTTGTAATGTCTCCTTTCTTAAATAAAAAAATGTAATAAAAATAAAAAAGTAAATATAATGTCCTATATCTTCAATATATTCAAGTAAAACATTAAAAAATGGAAAAAAAAAACTATACATTAGAGAAAGTATCAAAGAAAAAAAATGGGGGAAATGGATAGTTTACTGCCTTCCCACTCAAAAGGAAAAAAAACAGTTTAATATTTGTTTCCATCTAGGTATTATTTTTGCTTCTTTATTTACATTTTTAAAATTATCTTTATTTATTGGACAGAAACAGCCAGAAATTGAGTGGGGGTGGTAGAAAGGGAGAGAGAAACAGAAAGACACCTGCAGCCCTGCTTCACCACTCATAAAGCTTTCCCCCTGCAGGGGGAGACCAGGGGCTCAAACTCAGGTCCTTGAGCTTTGTAACATGTGTGCTCAACTAGGAGTGTCACCACCTGGCCCCAACTTTTGCCTGTCATATATAGCTGTCATTGGTATGCTATTAAATTATATATTATATGGTCTTTTAAAAATGATTCATTTATTTATTTATTATTAGACAGAGACAGAGAGAAATTGAGGGGGGAAGAGAGAGAGAAACCTACACCCCTGATTCATCCCTTAGGAAGCTTTCCCCCTGAAGGTTGGGACCAGGGGCTTGAACTTGGGTCCTTCCACATTGTAATATGTGCACTTAACCAGGTGCACCACCACATGGCCCTGAATTCTATACTATATTTTCATCTTCACACAACTTATACAGTAATTTCCTATTATAAATATATGTCCTTCAATAATTCAGAGAAAACTGTCAAAGTGAAATTTAATACCCAACAAAGATAACTTTCAAAAATATAGAAGCAATGAGTATATACACAGACTACAAAAGCTAAAAGAATATTTTTACTGGAGTCATATAATAAGAAATTTTAAAGTAAGTCCTTCAGACAGAAGGAAAATGGCATCATCTAGAAATAATGATCTGCATAAAAGAACAAAGAATTCCAGAAATAGTAACCACATGAGTAAGTGCATAAGAATCCCATCCTATCATTTAATACTTTAAAAGATAATTGAAGACATTTAACTCTAACCACAACAAAGTCTCCACTTTTCTCCCAATTCTAGTTCTCTTACAACTAAGAAGTCCCCAACAAACCAAATACAGGAAGCTTTTGAAATGGGTAAAAAATAAAGTGAACTGGGAGTCGGGCGGTGGCGCAGTGGATTAAGCGCTCGTGGCAGAAAGCGCAGGGACCGGCGTAAGAATCCCGGTTCGAGCCCCCGGCTCCCCACCTGCAGGGGAGTCGCTTCACGGGCGGTGAAGCAGGTCTGCAGGTGTCTGTCTTTCTCTCCCCTCTCTCTCTGTCTTCCCCTCCTCTCTCCATTTCTCTCTGTCCTATCCAACAACAAAGCAACGTCAACAATGGCAATAATAACCGCAACAAGGCTGCAACAACTAGGGCAACAAAAAGGGGGAAAAATGGCCTCCAGGAGCGGTGGATTCCGAGCCCAGCAATAACCCTGGAGGAAAAAATAAATAAATAAATAAATAAATAAATAAATAAATAAATAAATAAATAAAGTTAACTACAAAAGTGCTGAAAGACGTGAGGTATAACAGTGCAGTGGGCTATTTCTTTTCTGTTGTAGTCATTGTTTTCTCTTGAATAGATCTGGATAGGTGTCCATATCCAAAACTGTCAATAGCTCAAGCAAAACAAACAAACAAAAAATTCCAAGAAAAATCTGCTTTCCTACTCAAATAATCAATAAGGTGACATAACAGAAGTGTATGTTTGATATGCTTACCTTACTCTAGCGAAGCGCCAATGGAAAACCTGTGTTCCCTCCACCCCCAGCTACCATTCCTACTCATAGGACTCAGCAAGGCCAAGCAGAAACATAAGATTCAATCCCTGTATGACTGAGTCAGGCACTCCTAACTCCTCCTCGGTGTTGCAGTTACAAAGTTTAGTAGAGACTCTTCACCCCTTAACTGACATCACTAAGACTGAGTGAAGCAGTATTCAGGAGGACTTGTTGACATTGCTATTTTATCCTCAGGTATCCATCATCTAGGCTCGAAAAAGAGCTGATGTTCTACCTCCACTGAACAGCAATAAAATAGGACAACGTAGTGTGGTGAACTCTGTGGATGGGACATAGAGGGAGCTGAAAGGGCCCATTCAGTGGCAACAATGTGAGTTGATATTTCATTTTTGATATACAGATGTCAGTTGGGTCAAGGGGAAAATTGATTGTACTCCCTTGCCAGAAACTATGTACTAAACAGGGAGACCACCTGCAAAAAAAAAAGGGGGGTCAGTGATGCACCTGCTTGAGTGCACACATTGCAATGTACTAGGATCCGGGCTCAAGCCCCTAGTTCCCATCTGCACCGGGCAAGTTTCACAACAGTGAAGTAATGCTGCATGTGTCTCTGTGTCTCCCTCTATATATCCTCCTATATGCATGTGTAATGTTTAACTAGCATCCAAAGTCACATGACATAATAGTTTAATTCTAAGGATATATAATCAAAGATCATTTGTCATACCAACAACCAAGATAGTCACAACTCAAATAAGTACATATAACCAATAAATGATTGCATGACTCAGTTTTGGGGATATTCTGAAAGATATATATATTTTTTTTCCTCCTCCAGGGTTATTGCTGGGCTCGGTGCCTGCACCATGAATCCACCGCTCCTGGAGGCCATTTTTTTCCCCCTTTTGTTGCCCTTGTTGTAGCTTCGTTGTGGTTATTATTATTGCCCTTGTTGACGCAATTCGTTGTTGGATAGGACAGAGAGAAATGGAGAGAGGAGGGGAAGACAGAGAAGGGGAGAGAAAGACAGACACCTGCAGACCTGCTTCACCGCCTGTGAAGCGACTCTCCTGCAGGTGGGGAGCCGGGGGCTCGAACCGGGATCCTTACGCCGGTCCCTGCGCTTTGCGCCACACGCGCTTAACCCACTGCGCCACCGCCCGACCCCCTCTGAAAGATATTTTAAAAGCAGTTATCATAAAAATCATCCAGTGAGCAATTTAAAACATTCTCAAAAAATTTGAAAAATAGAAAATCCAAGTAAAGAGGTTTTCTTTTCTTTCCTTTCTTCCTTCTTTTTCACTTTCCTCCTTTTTTCTTTGCCTGTGAGTATGCTTTGTTTGTTTGTTTGTTTGCTTGCTTGCTTGTTCTAACTAGAGCACTGCTCAACTCTGGACCTGGCAACTTGAAGCCTCAGGTGTAGAAGTCTTATGCATAACCATTATACTAACTCCTTGGCCATGTACTTTTTCTATATACCAGACATAATAGACTGAGTTTCATAGATGAATAACTTAATGTGGTTGTAAAGAATGGAGGAGGAACAGAATTTTACAGATCTATGATTAGGTCTCAGTGCCAGTGAGCATGTTACTCTGGATTGTGAACTTCACAAGTGTTTCCTAGTTTGCCACCTATTTTCCCTTAAGAGGAGACAGAGTATCAAGAACCTACTAAAGTTAAGTGGTTTACACTCCACATAGGAAGGTTAGAGTGGGTCAGAGTTGGGTATTTCCTTTCCCCAGATTGATTAGTCCCTGATTAATCCCTAATAGTTTAGGTTTTAATAAAACAGTGTCTCTTGAAGATAGATACTATTAAGAAGTACAGAATGTCCTGGATTATTTTAAAATAGATGCCCCACCCCACCCCTACCCCCTTACACGCAGACACACCAGAAGAACAAGGGAATTTTTCTCTGTTAATTGCCATGAGGACTTGACCAAGCTCCTGGAGATAATACTCACAGAAGAGTTTCTCATGAATGAGTTTGCCTGGAATGTTTGACTCAGATTTATCCACACTGAGCCTTCAGCAATGTGTCAATCATAATTCAGAATTTCCTATCCCAGAACTTGATTCTGCAGAGGTTTCTGCTCTCTTTTCTGTTCCCTCAAGCTGCAATTTTCTTTATTTGTTTGCCTGTCTTTCCATTTTGAGGAGCAATGTTTTGCCCTATACTTTGGCTTCTCTGACAGATCTAAGAAAAGTGGTTGGCTTTTCAATTTGTACAGCTTTTTGTTCATTGTTATGTTGGAGTGATGATTTCTAAACTTCTTATATGATGTACTGTTTCATCCCATACTCTTTTTTAAAATTTTTATTTATAAAATGGAAATATTGAAAAGACCATAGGATAAGAGGGGTACATTTCCACACAACTCCCACTACCAGAACTCTGTATCTAATCCCCCCCCCACCTTGATAGCTTTCCTATTCTTTATCCCTCTGTGAATATGGACCCAGGCTCATTATAGGGTACAGAAGGTGGAAGGTCTGGCTTCTGTAATTGCTTCCCAGCTCCTCAGACAATAACTTGAGCCCATCCCATACTCTTTTAAAAGTCCCAACTACTCTTTAGAAATGTAGTGAAATAAAGATATTGTCAAATGAAGAGAGACGAAGACTATGTTACCATAAGCTCTACAAGTAAGGAATGATTAAAGGAATTGTTACAACAAGAAATAAAATGATAACAGAAGGTTTTAGAGCATCAGAAAGAATGAATGAGAAGTAAATATTACTATAAATTATAATTGACTGGTAAGCAAAAATAAGAATGAACTAGAGTATTCTTTATAACATGTATGAATAAAGAGAATGACAACACACAAAGGTGAGGAGAGAAGTAGAAATTATATATGTATTAAGAAACACAATATATCACTTAAAGTAAGGTATGTGATTAATATGTCCTGAAGAATACTAAAATAGCACAACAAAGATTTATAGCAAATCAGACAAAAAGATGAAATTTAGTCCTAAAAATGTACAGTTAATCCAAAATAAGGAAAAGAAGAGGAAAATAGCAATAAATAACTGTGTGTATGTGGGGAGGGGACCCTAGATGACTACAGGATTCAACTTAAGTAGTTCAATAATTACATTAAATGTAAATGCTATAAACACTAACAATATCCAAAAGGCAGTGTTTGTCAAATTAGATTTTTTAAAAGTCGTTCCAGCTATATCCTACTTCTAAGAAGCATACCTTAAAATAAAGGCATAAATAAATTACTGGAAATGAGATAGGGAAAGGCTTATATGAACACACATACAGAGAGAATCCAGAGTGATTTTATTAAGATGAAAGTTTTTTCTGGCAGAGAATATCATCAAGAGTCAAGGAGATTTCAAAATAGTAAAGGGTTTGGGTGAGACATATTTAAAAGTTTACCATGTTCAAGACCCTGGGTTTTAACTCCCTGCACCACATGGGAGCATCATGCATGGCACCAGGAAAAACTCCATGACCTGTGGGGCAGTGCTATAGTATTCCACACCCCCCTCGCTCCCTCCTCTCCTCACCTTCTCTCCGAAACTAAAAGGGAAAAAAAGGTACACTGAAAGCAGTGGAATCACACGTGTAAAAAGGTTTGCTATAAATAATAATAATGAAGTCAGTTTTTCAAGAGAATATAACAATCCTAAATTATTAATGTAGTTAAAAACAGAGCTTCAGGTACATGAAGCCAAAACTGATACAAGCTATGAAGAGAAATAAACAAAACTGTAAACAAACAAATACAGAGATTTCAATATACTTTCAGTTATTGATAGAACAGAAAATAATCTAAGATATAGGATTGAACAACACTATTAATAAAATATACCAATGTAGACTGCTTTACCCAGAGAGAACACTTGGAATATTTTTCAAGGTGAGATATATTCTGAATCATAAAACAATGCTTTAATAAATTTAAAATATTCAGATTATTCCAGGTATGTTTCATGAACAACTTGCAACTGAAACAGAAATCATAAATAGAAATATATATTAATTTAGAAACTAATTTTTCTAAATTCATTTTTCAATAATTCAGATAAAAGTAAGTGTTAAATAATCAATAAAAAGTAAAAATACACATAGTAAATATTTCAAAAAAAGAACACATTATATAAATGTTTGTAAATTGCCACTACAGTAATATTTAGTAGAAAATCTATATCACTAAATGTCTATTTGAAAATGAAGGAAAAGTCTTGAATCAATGGCTTCATCTAATACTTGAAAGAAAAAAATAGGAAAAGAATTATTTAAGCCCAGTTAATCATCAATAAGGAAATAATAAAGACCACAGTGAAAAATCAGTGAAATAAAAATGGAAAAGCAATAAGGAAAAATCAATAAAAAAAATGCTAATTATTTAAGTAGATCTACAAAATCTGAAAACCTTTAGTCAGATTGATTAGGAAGAAAAATGGTTTAAGACACAAATTAATCACTATCACGAATGATAAAGGAGACATCACTTACATTTTAGAGATAGTGAAAGGATAATAATAACACAAACCCAACAAGACAAGCAATTTTAAGTCTATAAATCAGAAAACAGGTGAAATAGACAAATTCTTTTAAAGATACAAGCTACCAGAGCCCACTCAGAAAGAAATAAAATCATACTTCAGCACTTGTCAGTGTTGAAACTTGTAGAATTCAGCATTTGATGCATTTTGATGTATACTTGCTCAGCACTCAGGAGGGGAGTCCTCCATCCCTGCCTCAAGTCTATTTCACGGGTGTGAACTGAGGGACTCATTCACAGGAGGCTGTGGTGCCGGTGAGTATAGTATCTGAAGAGCCAGGCAGAACTGGGCAAGGTTCTGAGACACTAGGAAGTGACAAGAGCAGGCCTACTAGATCCACATTCACCGCTTCCCAGAAAGGACCAAATCTACATTCATAGCAGCCTCAGAAGGAGGCACCATTCTCCACAGAGCCTGGGACATATGAGCTCTCTGGTGTCCTAGGCTGCTAAGATCGCTAAGTAGACAGAAGCTAGGCCCCCTGGCCTGCCAGTATGAGAGCCAGGAGGAACTGCAACAGGCTCACTCAAGTGTCAGTCTTCAACAAGGCTATATCCATCTGTGCAAGGCACACCAACTGGCCTGGTGTCAGTTGCTTGCCTGTGCATACAGCCTAGGGTCCCTGAGAAAGTGTGAGACTGGCTCCCTGCAACAGCCTTGTATATAATGGGCCCTTCACAGGAGCATGTGGGCATTCTACAGCCAGAAACGTCTTTCATCAGTGTCTCAGCTCTGACTGGGTCTTGGTTCCAACAGCGGTCTTAGTTCCAGCCAGATCTCCCTGACAAGAAAGCTACACATGTGTTTTTTCTAGATCTGACATTTTCTTCAGTGTTTGTGTCACAGGGAAAAGGAGCAAGCCACTTTGCCAGCACAAGCAAGACAGTTTGGTTGCATATGAGAATGACCTGAACAACCAGCTCATGAACTCAGCCCTGTTCAGTATCCTGAGGACCTGATGGAAGCAGGGCACAACATGAGAAACAGAGGAGCAGAAGGACAGGACGGTCCTGCTACACCACATCACCCTGGTGGTCACTCAGGATTTGCTGGCCACTTCTCCAAGGCCCTACTTCGAGCCTTTACCTCAGAGCATTCTTACTCCTCTAGAGTAGATCATTAGATCATTAACTCCTCAGTACAAGTAAAGTGAAGTTGAATTTTATTCTATCCAATTAGTGGATTTTTAAAATTTATTCTTGTATAGTTCTAATACTTTGTATCATAAATATCAAGCAACCCCATCAATTTATAATTTGTCAAGCAAGCTGAAAATTATGGAGTTCATAAACAGATCATTTTAATTTTCATTGCTCCTTACAGGATAAATTTATTCAGTATTTATTTTTTGCCACATGTTGTGTCTTCTGGAACTAATTAGCAACTACAGATGTATTACTGTAATTTGAACAGGTCTCTATGTATGGAATAAATATATCAGTGAAGGAAACTTCAAGCTTATGTGATTTCATAATGAATTCTACCAAACATTAAGGAATAAGATGTACTCTTCACAAGTACTTAGAGAAAATTGAAAACAAATAATTTCAATTAACTTTATGAGTCCCATGTTATCCTGATTACAGGGTCAAACAAACAACTGAAAACACCTGCTTGTAAAAAACATTTAAAAGTAAAAAAAGAAAAAGAAAAGAAGTCACAACATATTAGGAGAGAATTTTTATGAAGCATATATCTGACCATTAACAGATATATTTTACCTCTGAACTCATAGTAAATAAAAACATAAAGCCCAACTGGAAATAAAATGAACAAAAGTTTTGAACTGACATTCCCCTCAAGAAGATTTGTGGATGAATATAACCGTAGAAAAAAATGCTCAACTCGACCAATATTTAGAGAATTGCAAGTTAAAGACAATATGATGATACCACTATACATTGTTTAGATTGGTTAAAATTTAAAAGTCTGCCATACTATGTACTGAGAAGTAAGTGGAGGAGCTGGACTCCTCAGTTACTGCTAGCAGAAATGTAAAATGATTCATTTGCTTTGAAAATACAGTTTAAAGCTTCTCAAAGAAAAAGAAAAAAGAAACACTAATGTAGCACATTTTTTAGTCATGCACATAAAGACTGTAAACAAACAGCTTTTATTTTTACTTTTTAAATCTGCAATTAATAGTAGGTTACAAGATTGTAAGATTTCAGGATACAGTTCCACAACACAGCCACCACCAAAGTTGTGTCCCCATCCTCCCACCTCCCAAAGATAACAGATAACTTCCATGACTCTCACAAGTCTTAGAAACAGTTTGCTTGGTTCTCACAAACAGCTTTTTTTAAATAGCCTTAACATGGCGCCAACCCAAATGTTTATACATAGACTAATGGAAAAAAACAACAATAAATTGTAGCACAGCTATACAATGAGATGTTAAAGAAAGGAAGGAGGGAGTGATAAAGGAAAGACGGAAAGGATTTATTGATAAGCACAACATAAATAAATCTCAAAAATAATCATGTTGACTGAAATAAGTCATACCCAAAAGGCCTACCTACTGTATGTTCCAAAATAAATAAAACAAACAAGTAGGAAAGGAGAAGAAAGTGGAAAAGAAATCTTGAAGGAGATTACAAAGGTTCACTAGAAAGAAAGATTTAGGGACAGGAGATGATTAATGGTTGGAATTGGTTTGTCTACATATACAAAAGTGAAAACCCACATTGTTTATTTTATATGATGCAGTTTCTTTGTCTATCAATTATACTGCAATAACTTCATTTTCACATGACTGTTTTCTCCTTAGTTTGCAAGAAGATGTGCATAAAACTACACATTTAACTAGACTACTTGACAACACCTTTGCAATATTATGCAAATCACTTGTGAGACAGACAATAATTATGTGAGAAAACACCAAAGTATGGTTATTTTCACATGCTTTTTTTTTTTTTTCCAGATCTGGGTTGACTATAGTGTGAGTTGCCAGTTAGCCCAACTTGGGACTTTTCTCTTTGGTTGAGAAAATCTGAAATTAAGCTCTGCTGAAGTTAAATCTGTGTGGTGGTTCCTGGACATGGAAAGTACCTAGAGCAGACCACAGACCACTGTTCCCTACAACAGTGTCAAAACTAACTCTTGTCTCTTAAGTTGCTTATTTTTTTAATCACACAGTCTTTATTTCAATCACTTTAACTATGAATTTATTTATTTATTATGAGAGCACTGTTCTGTTCTGGCTTATTATGGTGCTGGGGATTGAGCCTGGGGTTTCAACGTCTCCGGTATGAAAGTCTTTTGTATAATCATTTTATATAACCATCTCCTCAGCCTCCTTTAATCGCATTAAAACAATCTAAAAGATATAATTTTTTCTGTTCTTGTAGTTTCCTAACTTTTTTTTTAAATTTCATTATTGGAGAAGTAATGTTTTACATTCGACAGTAAACACAATAGTTTGTACATGCATAATATTTCCAAGTTTTCCATATAACAATACAATCCCCACTAGATCCTCTGTCATCCTTTTTGGACCTGTGTTCTCCCCACCCACCCACCTACACCAGAGTCTTTTACTTGGTGCAATATGCCAATTCCAGTTCAGGTTCTAATTGTGTTTTCTTTTCTGATCTTATTTTTCAACTTCTGCCTGACAGTGAGATCATCCCATATTCATCCTTCTGTTTCTGACTTATTTCACTTAACATGAATTTTTCAAGATCCATCCAAGATCGGTTGAAAACGGTGAAGTCACCAATTTTTTATAGCTGAGTAGTATTCCATTGTGTATAGATACCACAACTTGCTCAGCCACTCATCTGTTGTTGGACACCTGGGTTGCTTCCAGGTTTTGGCTATCACAGATTGTGCTGCTAAATGTAGTTTCCTAACTTTTAAGATCTTTTCTTCACTCTGTGGAAGATCTAGTTCTCATCAGAAAATGATTCCAACATTACACTGTCTCTTCTTCCCTTTGTACTTCTCTGACAAGGACACCCCACCCAACTGCTATTAACTGTGCCTAGATTAAAGGGCTGTTTTTGCACCCCAAACATGCAAGGTCTTGTTATTGAGGTGTCTCTATCTGGCCATGGCCATCTGAAATAGCTATCTACTTTTTGCTAGAAAATCTTATGATTTTGCAAAGCCTTTCCTAAAATTAGCCACACCGTGGTGAAGTGGGGAGGAAGGGTGGGACACCAGCAAGCCTGGGTTTCTAGAAACATACATCAGTTCTGTACCTCATCTCTGTTTTATATTATCTGTGGGAAACCACTAATATTTTTTCATCTATAGAAAGGTATGAAAGAGAAAGCACTGACTGTATTCTGGTACCTGTACTAGATGCTAATGTCAAAGAACTATTCCAGAAAATATCTAAGGACAGTACTGTCCAAAGTTACAGAAAAGACCAGAAGACTTCAGCAGGTCACACTGCTAAAGTCTTACCAGGAACAAGGCAAAACATGGATCTGAACCCAGAAAAATCTGGTCTGAAGGTCCATATGCTGTCCTCAGTTCAGCATGCTGCTTTACCACAATTGCCAACCGCCACCATTCATAATCACCATGTCACCACCATTTCCCATGACAGCTGGGTTACTACCACTTAACCATGACCACCATTTACCATGACCACTGGGTTACTACTATCACTTACCAAGAACACCTACTCCTCACACCACACAACTGCTAGGTCACCACCCCCATATTATTAATTAAAAAATTTTTTTTAGTTACTATCTTCTTTAGATACAACCAGAAATTGAGATGGTAAGGGGAGATACAAAGGGAGAGAGAGAGAGGGAGAGAGAGAGAGAGGAAGACAGAGAGAGAGAGAGAGACTATTGCTACCAGGGTTATCCCTGGGGCTCAGTGCCTGCACTAAGAATCTACCGTTCCTGGTGGCCACTCCCTCCCACCTCACCCTCCCACTTTTGTTTTTTCATTCTATTTTGTTTTTTGATTGGGACAGAGAGAAATTGAGAGAGAAGGGGGAGATAGAGAGGGAGAAAGACTGCAACATTACTTCACAACTTGCATAGCTTTCTTCCTACAGGTGGGGACTGGGGTCTCAAACCCAGGTCCTTGTGCAATGTAACCTGTGAGCTAAAGCAGGTGCACCACTGCCTGGCCCAAAATTATTTGTCACTACTGTTTCATAATCATATTTATAAGCACTGGTGGTGTCTGCTCATTAGTACATTCTACATAATTGATACTTCAGATCTTTGCTTTTAAAATGATACACTTACCACTAATATTTTCTGGAGGAGCTGACAACCCCAAACTCAACTGGATGCCTTTGCTATTTCCAGAGAGGTTTTGTAACTTCACAGGAATAAAGAAATCTGTTTTTAAAAAATGCATAGAAGTTGGACCTCTTGGATGTCTGAAATACTGTTACATATTCTGGGTTTCCCTACAGATAACCCCACTTTTTTTTAATGAAAGTCAAGGAATCAGCTAGATGTCTTTCATAGGAACCTTTTAGGATAGAATAAAGTTTTTAATTCCATATAAGATAGGGTTTTGTGCAGGAAGAATATGATTAGATCTGTTCAGAAAAGAAACTTAAAGATCATTACTGAGATCACTGCAATAGCCCAGGAAAGAGAGGAGAATGCCTTGTACTTGAGCAGGACTAGTAAAGGAAACAGATACATTCAGAAAGGTTTCTGTTGTCACTAGGGCTTTCTTGTTCCAGGTTGACTTTTTCAGATAGAGAGACTCAGGTAGTGTTATCTTGCTGGCCCCAGAACTTTTTTTTTTATTTATTTAAAAAAGGAGACATTAACAAAACCATAGGATAAGAGGGGTACAACTCCACACAATTCGCACCACCAGCATTGCATATCCCATCCCCTCCCCTGCTAGCTTTCCTATCTTTATCCCTCTGGGAGTATGGACCCAAGGTCATTGTGGGTTGCAGAAGATAGAAAGTCTGGCTTCTGTAATTGCTTCCCTGCTGAACATGGGCATTGACTGGTTGACCCATACTCCCAGCCTGTCTCTCTCTTTCCCTAGTAGGGCGGGGCTCTGGGGAAGCGGAGCTCCAGGACACATTGGTGAGGTTGTCTGTCCAAGGAAGTCTGGTCGGCATCATGCTAGCATCTGGATCCTGGTGTTTGACAAGAGAGTTAACATACAAAGCCAAACAAATTGTTGACCAATCATGAACCTAAAGGCTGGGATAGTGCAGATGAAGAGTTTGGGGGTGGGGGGGCTCTCCATTTGTAGATAGCTAGTAGGCATATTTTAGTTAAAGGGCCTGTGGCTATACTAGTTTTTTCTTTTTTTTTCCCCTGAGCCTGAAATCTGATATGCTGATGGATCCAAGTTATTGTCTGGGGAGATGATGTCATGGCTGGAAGAAGGACCAGAAGGCTGGATAAGGGAAGAAAGTAGCTCCCTAATATGGGAAAGGGGTATAAATATTGTTGACTGTTAACCCAATTGATTTGATTTGGTCTGGGGCCCATATTCAGCTTAGGAGCCTATGTGACCTCTTCATTCCTATAGATCTGAGCTCACATTCTGTGGTCATGAGTAGAAACATTCCAAGCTGCCCCAATATCAACCCATCTTCCTCAGGTGTAGTATAGAGTATATTGTTCAGCCTCCCTTCAGAGGATGGAACATTGTCTACCACTGTTGATACAACTTGAGGGTAAGAACCGATGGGGGGCCCACAAAGGTGTCTTTTTTGTTGTTCTTGATAGAGATGACCTGTAACAATGGAGAGAGGGATTTATTCGTCTAGGCCCATCATGTCTGTTTGGGAATCTCAGGACTCCCCAAATAGGGCCCCAGCTGATGGGGTGGCCTGATCTATGCCAGTATGCCAGTCTCTTGTGCTTATTCAGCTTTTGCAGTCCTTGGTTTTCTAAGGTTACCTTTGGAGTGAGTGAGTGAGAGCACTGTAATAAGAAGTAGGTGAGGAGGGTATCTAAATATAATTAGATACTATTTCATTAGGAACTTTATACTGACTCACTGCAGACTGTGTACTTTTGCTTTCAGGTATATATTTTGCCCTAGTTTATGGATACATGTGAACATATGCTCTTATCTCACAGGACCTGGTCTATATCTAGGTTTTGGGACTTCGTTAGAAAGTGAACCTACTGGAATGGAATTAGAGTATACTATGAAAGGAAAGGTCTCACTCGATTAATGAAGCTGAAGGGTTGTCGTTCCATACCTGAAGTCTCTGGACACAGTCTGAAGTGAAGCATGCTGAGTTGTTACTCAGTGCATTGATTAGGTTGTGATTGGTGGATGCAATATTATTTGGTATGAATTGACAGAAGCATGCAGGAAAGTGTGCCCCGCCCTAAGGTTCCAGGACTTGGGGAAATATAGGCTCTATAGTGGAAATGTGAGGTTCCTGCTGTCTTAGGGTTCAGGAAGACAATAGATAGTTATTGTTATAATCACATTATTTGGTAATTGGGTTAACTTTGAAAAAAAATCCCTTTGTTAGAATTTGCTGTATAATATCCAACATCACCATAATTTATGTCCTTTGACATTATTTGCATATAGCTGTGCCACTGGCTGCTTCTGTTCTCCCTGGTCTAGGCTTTTGAGAGAGTCAACATATCAAAGACTCAGCCTATATATTAAAAAAACTCAGTCTGTGCTTTAAAAAGTTTGAGACATACAATCAATTTTTCCCCTCTCATATTAATTAAATAGTACTTTATATGACTACAAATTAATAGGAGTGTACATAAACACCATTCCCACCATCAGGAGACTGTGTCCCTCTCTATATCCATCTCTCTATTTCTATCTGAAATTTATTTGCCAAATTAATGAGGCCCCCAGCAATGACAAAATAAGTAAATTAGAAAATAAAAGCTTGAATTACTTTGGGGGGATAAAACTATAATGGTTCATCTTTCTTTGTGAGATGATATAGAGTTTTAACAACACTAACAAAAATGAGGGGGAAAAGATGGACTAATAAAGAAAAAAAATCTCAGGAAGATCTTTAAAAAGGAACTTCTGGAGACGCGGATCAGCACCCTCACCCACGCCCAGCGTAGGAATCCCCCATGTCTGGGCACAGGTTGAGTGCGCCTGTGTCGAGAAGATGGTGGCAGCCATTAGGGTCTAGTGAAAATATGGTTCACTATTCCTCATCTCCATATGTAGTGTATCCTCCTGATAAGCCTTTTCTTAATAGTGATCTGCGATGCCCTACAAGCCTACATTTGCCCATCCAGAAAGCAACAGCAGGGCCATATTTTCTGCTCTGAAGAATCTTCAAGATTCAATGCTTGGAACTGGAAAGAATTCAGGCAGAACAAAGTATGAAAACCTTGCCTAGAGAAACAACTGAATAAAAGAAAGTCTTGCATGAGCAGATACAAGAAAGGGGGGATTCAAAGAATGAGGGGTCAAGACACCACCAAGAACTGTCATCTCAGTTATTAGCTGCAGAAAACAAATGTAATCTTTTAGAAAAACAGCTGGAATATATGCAGAATATGATCAGGAATGCAGAAGTGAAGAGGACATATGTCTTAAAGAGGCAGGTTTTGGGCCAGGCGGTGGTGCGCAGGGTTAAGTGCATGTGTAAGGAGCCATAAATATGCAGGGGCCATAAATAAGCCACCGCTCCCCACCTGCAGGGGGTAAACTTTACAAGTGGTGAAGCAGGTCTCCAGGTGTTTATCTTTCTCTCTTTCTCTACCTTCCTCCCTTCTCAATTTTTCTCTGCCCTGTCAAATAGAAAAAAAAAAAAAAAGGTAAAAATTGCCACCAGGAGCAGTGGATTCATTGTGCAGGCACCGAGCCCCATTGATAACCCTGATGGCAAAAAAGAAAAAGGGGGGAAGAAAGAAAGAAAGAAAGAAAGAAAGAAAGAAAGAAAGAAAGAAAGAAAGAGAGAGAAAGAGTAGTAAAGGAGAGAGAGAGAGAAGCAGGTTTCCCTGGAAAGAGAATGATAACATGATCAAACACATGTTCAGAGCCAATTTGAAAAATTGGATCTTCTTGAACAGGAATATAACAAATTCACTGCCAGGAAAAAAAGAAAAAGGAAGAAATGCAGTAGCTGGAAGCCAGACTCCAAGAAGAAGAACAAGGGAGGAAATGAATACAAGCTAAGGCTGCCAAGCTACAGACAGGTCTAGAAGCAAATAGACTTGTCCTTGTACACCCTCTGTCCCCAGTGCAAGAAGAATTGAAAAGAAGGCAAAACCACCAGAAAAGAAGTGCTCCATGAACTATTGTGCTGCAAAACTACATTCTAGGTTTTCTGGGTTACATGCCTGTTGTAGCTGGAAAGTCTATCCATGGTGTCTAGCCATGGTGTCGTGGCCAATGTTCAGCATGTCTTTCTTATACCTGGTGAAGCAGCACAGTAGTGTCCTCGGATTCTCAAAAGTGTTCCTTTGACTAAAGTGTCTTCCCTAACTGTTAAGAGTAAGAAGTAAGAGCAAGACGTCATCAACCCCCTATTCTAGCAGCATCAGTAAAGAGTTCTAAGAAATCTTAGATTCTACAAGACAAATTTGGGCAAATGAGCTTTGATCACCAGCAGCTTTCAAAACATATCCAAGACTCACTAACTGCTGAACTGAAGGACAACTTAGCTGAAGGTCTTAGTGGGAAGGATGGAGGCAAAGGCCAATCTAATAACAAAAGTTCCAAAATACCAAGCCAAGCTACAAAAGCAAAAGATGGAGAGACAACAGAAGGCATTAAGAACCAAAAAAAGACTTGATGGAGAAGGAAGTAGCAGGAGCCATTGCTCTGGAAATATAGGGGCCACAAATAAGAGAAACTTTGCCAAACTGAGGCCAGGAGAAAAAAGCAGGAAAAATATTCAGTTATTGAGGGAAATGAAAGCCATTCCAAATTTGTTACAAAGCAATGACTTGTGTTGGGAATACTAACAGCTACCAATTCATAATTTTTATTCAGATCATCTGTACCTTATCAATCATATGTTGACAGTTTATTTCTCAGGTCTCTAAACTACCTCGCTTGGAATTAATGAGCAGCAGGTGTTTAGGGACCCTGGCTTCATTACAGAAACTTCTTATGTTATGCCTGTCCAGCAAACATTAAACCATCTAACTGGGAACCACCACAGTTTTAAGAGTTAAAGGTCACAAGTACTCTGTCCCTTTGTCTTAGGTGAATTTACTGTGTTAATGTATTACACTTTGTAAAGAAATTACTGACATTTTTTTTACTTGTGGGCATGATTTTTTAAACAATAGCTTTTTATATAAATACAGATGAAATAAAGTTTAAATTATCAAAAAATGAAGCTGTCCTATAGTCTGTGTTTGCTTGAATGTCTAATTTTAATATCTCTAGCATCATTTGCCTATTTCTTACTCTCAGTATACCATTAAAATATACAATGTTCCAAATATTGATGGATATTTTCTATATTTAAATATTTATTTATATTTAAGAGTACTGTTTTTGTATACTCTTTGACATTTCAAATGTTTACAAGTATTTCAAATGATATACTTGTGCTGATTTTTATCCACTATTAACTTTTAGAAAGACCCACTATTTATTTTACTCTAACTGAAAATTATAAAAAGCATTTTAAAAGTAGAAGCAAACTGTTAGTGAAGTAAATGAAATTCCAGAATGTTGTAAAAAAGGGGCAAGTGTTGGAAAACACTTGCTATTTTTAAGTAATGTGCTTTTAATGTAATCATGCTATTCAAGCTCAAGGCACTGTGTTTTTTTTTCTCAGATATTTATTTATTTATTTATTCCCTTATGTTGCCCTTGTTGTTTTATTGTTGTAGTTATTATTGGTGTCATTGTTGTTGGATAGGACAGAGAGAAATCAAGAGGGGGAAGACAGAGAGGGGGAAAGAAAAAAAGACACCTGCAGACCTGCTTCACTGCCTGTGAAGCGATGCCCCTGCAGGTGGGGAGCCAGGGGCACGAGCCAGGATCCTTAAGCCAGTCCTTGCGCTTCGCGCCACGTGCCCTTAACCTGCTGCGCTACCGCCCAACTCCCTGGATTTTTAAAAAATCATATCTGTAGAATAACCCTTGGATATTTGCTTTTATTAATATTCATTATTAGTGCAATAGCAACTGTACACATGCGCCTGTTATTATGTTGATGTCATCAATTTAAGTGGATTGACATGTTTTATAAAGTTGCCAGTGAAGTCAACAAAGCAACTTTTTTAAAGGAAAAACTATCAAGAGGGACTTCTTGGGGGGAGGGCATGTATACTAGATGATGGTGTCTACCTCTGAATGATCTTGTGCTACTTTTCTGCCCACCACATTTGCATATAATATATATTTAATAAAAGGTAGGCTGAGAGCTGCTTGTCCAAATTACATTGTCTGACATTGGGTCTCAGAATTTCAAGATACAATATCAGATAATAACTGATTTTTTTCCCCTGGAAATATAATTATTGCAATGGATTTTTAATGCACAAATGACATATTTTACTAATAGAAAAGAGACAATTTATTTGACAGAGGATTCTTTATCCAGCAATTTATTTCCATAAGTTTCTTAAAAAATATTTCTCTATTTTTTAAATCATTTTGACCAAAGTTAGGGGTGAGAATGTTTCACAGACAACTATCATGGGGAGATGAGAAATTGTACAAATGATATTCTTATGTGAAAATTGTTTTAATTAACACTTGATATTTTGCCCAGTTAAAGATTTGAAAATTTTTAAATGGGGAGTTGAGCAGTAGCGCAGCAGGTTAAGTGCACATGGCACAGAGCAGAAAGACTGGAGAAAGGATCCTGGTTAGAACCCACGCCTCCCCACCTGCCAGGGAGTTGCTTCACAGGCAGTGAAACAGGTTTGTAGGTGTCTGTCTTTCTCTCCCTCTCTCTGTCTTCCCCTCCTCTCTCCATTTCTCACTGTCCTATCCAACAATGATGACATCAACAACAACAATGACTATAACAATAAAAAAGAAAAATTTTAAATGTCATATCTTGTTTAGACTATGTTATCTTTTTTCATCATAATAGAAGAAATTGGTGTCTTCAATTTTGATACTCAATACCATTAAGGTACTTTTTAACACTGAATCTTGTGTCTTTTCTTTTGTAGCTGTTGAAAAGATTATGATTTTAATGCAAAATAATCTAAAAGATAAAAGTATAACTCCTAGTAATTTTCATACTGTTGCCAGTAGAAAAGTAATAAACATTTCTTTGGGCATGAAAACTGTTATGAACAAAAGGCATGGCTGGCCCGACACTTCACAAAGGAGGATATCTAAATTGCCAGTAAGTACCAAGAAAATGTTCTCACTTCACTGTTCACCCTGGAAATGTAAAGCAAAACCACAATTGTGCTATCACTACTCACCCACTCAAATGGCTAAAGTTAAAGAGATGGACAAGACCAAATGTTGACAAGGGTACAGAATACAGGCACTTTTACTATAGACATCAGGAAAAGGGTTCAGTGTTTACAGTAAAATTAAACATTCACATCAGGTATCACCCAGAAATTCTACTTATTTGTGTAGATCAGAGTGTAAATGCTCACCAAAGTGTTTATAAGCTGTATTTATTTACTTATATAATTTAAATTATTTTTAAATTTCCACCAGGGTTATTGCTGGGGCTTGGTACTGGCTTGACGTCTCGTCATCCAATCTGGTCCCCTACGCCTACACTGAACTTCTCTGTTCCAGACTCTTGGAAACAGAGTTGGCAGTCAGCTGAGGTAAAGAACAAACACCTCATCACAGACCCCTGCAAGCGTCAACCCGGCTTTGACCTAGCACGTTATGATTGGGCCCTCCTCAATCGCTATCAAACAGGCCATGGCCGGTGCGCCGCTATGTTCCATCGCTGGGGAGCCAGAGACGACCCGAACTGCCCCTGCGGCTACAGACAGACTATGACCCACATAGTCAATGACTGCCACCTCTCCAGATTCAAAGGAGATCTCGAAACTTTACATCAGGCTCAACCTGACGTTGTTGACTGGCTACGGAAGAAGGGCAAATGCTAGAAGAAGAAGAAGAAGAAGAAGAAGAAGAAGAAGAAGAAGAAGAAGAAGAAGAAGAAGAAGAAGAAGAAGAAGAAGAAGGTACTGGCACAACAAATTCATCACTCCCAGTGACATTTTTTTTCCTCTTTTTTTTTTCTTCATTTGATAGGACAGAGAAAAATTGAGAGTGAAGGGGAAGATAGAGAGGGAGAGAGAAAGACACCTGTAGACCTTCTTTACTGGTCCTGAAACTTCTCTCCTGCAGCTGGGAAGGAGACTTTAACCCAAGTTCTTATGTATGGTAATGTGTGTGTTCAACCGGGTACATCACCACATGGCTTCCTATAAGCTTCATTTGTGATAGTAAAAACAATGCATAATCTATACATCTACTGAATATCTATCAAAACACAACCTATCCAAACTGCTGTGGAGCCATACAATGAAAAACGACTCTGCAAAAAGAACAAACTGATGATTCACATGAAACTGGAGGAAGCTCAAAAACAACATGAACAAAAGACGTAGTATGCCAATATATAGTATACTTTCATTTTCCATATATTTTAAGGACAGACAAAACCAATACATGATGGTATAAGTCAGATAATAGTTATAGTGGTGGTTGTTGGGGGCATAGGGGCCTGATAGAGTGGAAAGACAGGAAAGGAACCTCTCTAGTGACAGGGCATTCTGAGGTTTGATTTAGATAGTTGTTGGAAAGGGAATTGTATAGATGTGGCCTGTGCATTTTACTGCCTTTAATTTAGATCTTGATTTTTGAAGATGTAGAATGAAATAAAGGTAGAGACAGGGAACTATCCTCTTTCCATTTCCTCCCTTGTGTTGGAATGGAACTCTTTAGGGGGCGCAGGATCTGGCTCTTTAGAAAACTGGTCCAGGCCCAGACAGAATCAGCTTAGGACCAAAGTTCAGCTGCTCTTCTTGTTAGCCACTGAGCTTAGGGCTTCTCTCCACTTGACAGAGTGCCCAGCCTCAGCTTGGTGGCCTGCAAGTGATGACATATTCTCTGTAGAAAGTGCTGGAAGCTTGCCCCTCCCTTTGCAGTGTGACCGCCTCTTGGGCCAGCCTCCAAGGTCTCATAAGGCATTGATAGCACCTTAACCACTACCCAAGGGACTTTCCATGCCTGTCCATATCTATATAACTCCGGGGTGACCTTTCAGGGAGAGCTGGGCTTATTTTGAGACCCTGATTTGAGCCAGAAACAGCAACAGCCGTGAGAATAATTCTTATTTTGGCAGCTACTCTGAGTCAGTTTTCTTTTTCTCTTCCTTTTTCTTTTCTTTCTTTCTTTTTTTTTTGGGGGGGGAGGGAGAAGTATTCCATTGTGTAGATACACAACTTAATCAGCCACTCATCTGTTGTTAGATACCTGGGTTGTTTTCTGAATTACACTATTACAAATTGTGCTGCTATGAACATAGGTGTACATAGATCTTTTTGGATGGGTGTAGTTGGTTCCTGGGGATATATCCCCAGGAGAGGAATTGCAAGGTTATAGGGTAGGTCCATTTCTAGCCTTCAGAGAGTTCTCCAGACTGCTCTCCACAAGGGTGAGACCAATTTACACCCCCACCAGCAGTGCAGGAGGGTTCCTTTGCCCCACAACCTCTCCAGCATTTGTTGTTACTGTCCTTTCTAGTGTATGACATTCTCACAGGAGTAAAGTGGTATCTCATTCTTGTCTTTATTTGCATTTCTCTGATAATCAGTGACTTGGAGCATTTTATCATATGTCTGTTGGCCCCTTAGGCCTCTTCTTTGGTGAATATTCTGGCCATAACCTCTCCCCATTTTTGGATGGGGTTATTTGTTTTTGCTGCTGTTGTTATTGTTGTTGTTGCTGAGTTTGGTGAGCTCTTCGTATATTTTGGTTATTAACATTTTGTGTGATGTATGGCATAAAAAGATCTCCAGTTCTATAAAGAATATATTTAGGGTGGTGGTTTCTCTTTTCTAATCAAGTGTTTTCCTTCATATGCTAGTCAGTGCCTTTGACTCTCAGGACTCTTATTCCCAGGAATGTGGCACAAAGGTAGAGTACTAGACTTGTTTGTGTAAGATCCTGAGCTCCATCCCCAGCACTGCATATGCCAGAGTAGTATGATGCTCTGACTCTTTCCTTCTCTTATTGATAAATAAATCAGTAAATTTAATTCCCAGTAACAGTAGCCCTTCATACTAGAGTGCTGGGTTCAAGAGTCCAAACCTCTCCTTCCCTTCCTCTCTCCCTTGAAATCAAATTTTCCCTGGAGCTGATTTGACTCTGTGGACTACTTTCTCACCTCATGCATACATTCATGCTTTCAGAATAAGAGCATGTCTCCCAGGATTCATACCAATTACTCCCATGGCCAAGCATGGAAGTGGGGAGAAGGAATATGAGACTCTCTGATTGGCTAAGTGGTTTATATATCTACCTCTTTGATATCCTATTCTTTGCACTGGAAGAAAGGACAGAGTCAGACAAACAAGTAGGTGATGTTTGGAGTTTTCAGTCTACATTCCTAGAATTATTTTCACAAGCAGGTAATCACTTGTTTCAGCCCAGTCAAAGTAGCTGGAAGTAATGGAACTGAGAGACTTGAGACCAGACTCCTCTTAGAGCACAAGAACTGGAAATTTAGAAGCCTGTGTGGGGTTCACTTTTGGAAATCATGCCCCCAAGTTTGTGGTATCTTTGCTCTACTAAGATGGAAGCCAAGAAGAAAACAGAAATCTAGTCCATGGTAAGTGGTAATTCTGAGCTATGTTCAGAAGAATGAAAATCTAGTTTTGTTATCTTCCAGTTGAACATAATGAGCTGGGTTGGGGGCAGAAGATTCCAGGCAGTGGGACCGGAAATGTCAACAGCAAGTGTAGCCCTGTGAAGTGTTGGTTGTTTGCTTTTGTGGGAGGCAGACCTTGCTGAGCCCTTTGGGTTATGACACTCCCCAAATGATGAACTCATCTGGGGAGTGTCACACCTGCTCACCTACTGCTATTTTCCACCACTAGGATCACTATTAGCTATTGTTGTTATCTGAGCCAGGTATGAAATGAATGGTATTCTAACATCAAAAGAAAATGAAGGGGGGGGGGAAGATGAAGGTAAAAAAAAAATGCCAGAGCATATCTGTGTTCTGGCCTCACTCTCTTAAATTAATAAACAATTATTTAAAAGCAAATAAAAGAAAAGCTGGTGAATAGGTGGTCACAGGACCTTTGAAAAGTTCTGACTTAGTTCTAGGTATCTAGAATGTCACAGAGACTGAGGGGAGGTGGAAGCAGTATCCCTGGGTTTGAGGCCTCCCCATTCCTCCTCTGCAGGGAGGAAGCTTCACAAGTGGTGAAACAATGCTGCTGGTGTCTATCTTTTTATCTATCCCACTTCCCTCTTAATTTCTGTATATCTAAAATAAATATTTTTAAAGAGAAAAAAAATAAATCATCAAGGTCCGGGAGGTGGTGCAGTGGATAAAAATCAATCATCATAATAACCATGGAAACAGAAATAAACAAGGACATACACACACACAAGAAGTCAGTCTGATGTGTTGCACTTCATATCACATTCTGGGAAATAGTCACGAGCAACATGAGCCTGGAAAGGGTTCTAAGCAAGAGAATAAGATGAGATCTTTGGTACTTTTAAAAAGACAAGTCTGAAGTGAGGGTGGTCAACAAAAACAAGGGAGGTCAGAGGAAAGCGCAGTTAACCAATTGTCTGTTTTTACAAACAGATGCCCTGAAAAAATTTTTTTCCAGTCCATTAATTTATTTTTATGTACATGCTCTTAAAATCCCAGGTGACTCATGGGTAGTGCACAGAACTTAGAACTGAGTAAGACCTGATACCCCCATAGCATAAAACTGAACAAAGTTGAGCTGTGGCCTCACAGTGTCATCTATTCTCTAACAAATATGAACAAGCCTTAAAAAAAAAAGGGGGGAGTCGGGCTGTAGCGCAGCAGGTTAAGCGCAGGTGGCGCAAAGCACAAGAACCGGCATAAGTATCCCGGTTCGAACCCCGGCTCCCCACCTGCAGGGGAGTCGCTTCACAGGTGGTGAAGCAGGTCTGCAGGTCTATCTTTCTCTCCTCCTGTCTGTCTTCCCCTCCTCTCTCCATTTCTCTCTGTCCTATCCAACAACAACAACAACAATAATAACTACAACAATAAAACAACAAGGGCAACAAAAGGGAATAAACAAATAAAATTAATTTTTTTTAAAAAGCATAAATTCCACTTACAACTAAACTGAGCATTCCCTTAAGAAAGTCCCATTAGGGGACTACTGCTTCAATATTATGTACATCTGAAAAATATTATGCACATATATAAGCGCACGTGGTGCAAAGCGCAAGGACCGGCATAAGGATCCCAGTTCGAGCCCCTGGCTCCCCACCTGCAGGGGAGTCGCTTCACATGCACTGAGGCAGGTCTGCAGGTGTCTGTCTTTCTCTCCTTTCTGTCTTCCCCTCCTCTCTCCATTTCTCTCTGTCCTATCCAACAACGAACAACATTAACAATGGTAATAATAATAACCACAACGAGGCTACAACAACAAGGGCAACAAAAGGGAAAAAAAATGGCCTCTAGGAGCGGTGGATTCATGGTGCAGGCACCGAGCCCAGCAATAACCCTGGAGGGAAAAAAAAAAAAAAAAAAAGTCCCATTAAAAACAAACAACTCACTATCATTAGAAATTTGGGAAATTTTGAAAAAAATTTATTTTGTACAAAGCACTGCCTTTTTATGAAGGGCCAGTGAGTTCCCTACTTGGTCTTCAGGTTCCTCATTTTTTGAGACAGAAATATATAGTCTGAGCTTTCCAAGATTTTAGGGCATAAAAATAAGCGAAATTGTCTCCTCTCTCTTGAGTCTGAGCCCACCCAGAGAGGAAAGAGGAGATTTTTCTTTTCTGTAATCTAAGTCACTGAGTCAAGAAGACCAAGGGCACTTATTGAAGGATATTCATTCTTTATCTTTCCCCAAAGGGCTTAAACCAGACATTCCCTTCAATCCTGGCATAGACTGGTCTTGGGTGTCCTGAGTTGCATCAATAGCAGCAATCTCATGGAGAGATTTCACTGCAGTGATGGCTAATTTGCTAGTTTTTTTTTAAAAACTTTATTTATTTTCCCTTTTGTTGCCCTTGTTTTATATTGTTGTAGTTATTATTGTTGTTATTGATGTCGTCATTGTTGGATAGGACAGAGAGAAATGGAGAGAGGAGGGGAAGACAGAGAGGGGAAGAGAAAGACCCGCTTCACCGCCTGTGAAGTGACACCCCTACAGGTGGGGAGCCAGGGGCTCGAACTGGGATCCTTATGCCGGTCCTTGAGCTTTGCACCACGTGCGCTTAACCCGCTGCACTACCGCCTGACTCCCTAATTTGCTAGTTTAATCTATCTAGTTGGTCAGATACCAATTAGATGTGGCTTTGAAGATATTTTTCAGATGTGCATAATATTGAAGCAGTAGAATTTTGAGTAAAACAGAGAGTATCACCCTCAATAATCCAATGTGTTGAGGACCTCGGGGGGGGGGGGGAGACTGATTTTCCACTAGGAGGAAGAAATACACCTTTACAGCTGCAACATAGAAGTTCTACCTGAACTTTTAATGTTTGGGTTCAAGACTGCAACAGTGACTTCTGCCAGAATGTCCAGACTCCCCACCTGCTCTGCAGATCCCAGACCATGTACTTAGCTACGTATGTATGTGCATACATCGCTTGGCTCTGTTTCTCAGGGGAATCTTGATTAACACAATTGCCACAACCTGGGGCAAGTCAACTGCATAAAGTGGTTTCTTTGCTGTTGAGGGTGGCGCTTTTTCATCTATGGTCACCACTCCAAGATGCAATGGCTGAAAAGAAGCCATTTATTTCATTATTAATCCTGATTCCATGGTTGTCTACATTCAGCTGGATAGCTTTACAGTTCCGTGTGACGCTGGCTGGGCTGCTGTTATTTGGGATTCAGTTGGGGTGACGCTGACGAGAAGACTGCCTCCCTCATGGGACTGGGTGGTTGGCTCTTAGATGGACTGTTGCCGGTTACCTGGTCTTCTTCCACATGCTGTTCATGGAACTTAGGCTTCTTATAGCAGGGTTGCTGGGTCCCAGAAGGAAGGGAAGAGTTACAGAGGTATCAGTCACCATAGGACCCTGACTTAGGAGTTACAGAATGCTCTTCCACAGGATTCTCTTGGTCCAGGTATGATCTTGGGAGCAGTTGGTCCTCAAGGAACTGAGTGGAATAGATTCTACAACTCAGCAAAGGAGTAGGGTGTATATAGAGGAGCAGAATGAATTGATGGTGGCCTTGCTTGGAAACTTTCAACCACACCAAATGGCTTTTTCTTTTTTTAATTTATTATCTTTATTTACTGGATAGAGACAGCCAGAAATTCAGAGGGGAGGAGGAGATAGAAAGGGAGAGAAAAATAGGGACACCTGCAGACCTGCCTTACCACGTGTAAAGCTTATGCCCTGAAGGTGGAGTCTGGGGGATTGAACCCAAGTCCTTGTGTGTTGTAGCATGTGCACTCAACCAGGTGTACCACCACCTGGTCCCCCCCAAGTGTGTTTTTCTACATTTACCTAAAGAACCCACCAGTACTTAAATATCTTTGTTATGTATGTCTGTTTGGGGATGAGTAATACTACTCTGTAATAAAGAAATCAGATATTCATAATAAATTATAATAAACTTATACTTCCAAAGAGAATGTATACTAATTTTATGCAGATATGAGTAATACTGTTTCTCTCAAAACAAAAGATTAAAAAAACATACTGATATAGGAAAAATACAAGAAAAAAGACAACTGTTGGGGGCCAGCTGGTGGCATACTTGGTTAAATGCACATGTTACAATGCACCAGGACCTGAGTTCAAGCCCCCAGTCCCCACCGGCTGGGGGAAAGGTCTGCAGGTATCTCTCTGTCTCTCTCCCTCTCTATCTACCCCAAATCTCTCTCCATTTCTGATTATCTCTATCCAATAAATAAATATAATTTTTAAAAATAAGACAATTGTATAAAAAAAATTGAAGTTTTCACTGCAATTGGTTTCCCATTTCACTGAGGTCCTGCAACACTGAACAGGGAAAGTCCTTGCAAAATGTTATCATTTGACCGAAGGAAGCTAGACCAACTCAAGGGAAGGCCATCAATAAGTAATTTATGCTGTTTTTTTTTTAAATATTTAATGTAGGCTTTTTGTTGGAGCTTCATGTCTGCAGGATTCCATCACTCCGGGAAGACTTTCTTTTCTTTGAAGACAAAGGGTAAAAGATAGAGAGGAAGAGAGAGGGAGAGAGAGAGAGGAAGAGAGAGAGAAGGCAGCATTGCTTCACCACTTGTGTATGGTGCTCCTTTGTGGTGACTGGGGACTCGAACCAGGGTCCTCTCCTGAGGTAAAGTGTGTGCTCTAACAAGTTAGCTTTCTCTCAGCCCCCTGTAATTCATACTTGTAGTAGGAATAGAGCTTCTCTTATTTCTTAAGAAAGGTAAATTTTTTCCTTATTATCTTTATCTATTGGATAGAGTCACCCAGAAATCAAGAGGGAAGGGGGTAACAGAGAGGGAGAGAGAAAGAGATACACCTGCAGCACTGCTTCACCTCTTGCAAAGCTTTCCCCCTGCAGATGAGGACTGGGGACTTGAACCTGGGTCCTTGTGCACTGTGACATGTGCACACAACCAGGTGCACCATCACCCGGCCCCTCAAGAAAGGTAATTTTTTTAAGGAATAAATACTGGGTAAAGTGTCTTGGAACAGAGCTGAGCATCCTAACAAACAATTACCTCAGTACTAAGCAAAATTCTCCCATTTAGTGAAAATCTTCATGTCACGGCATAAGGATCCTAATAAGAAACCAGACTGATTCCTGAGGCTCCAAGTCTCTGGCTGAGAGCTGGATCCCAGCCTTTTAAAAATAGTCTTCATAACTATGGAGCACCCACAATGAAGAATCAGTATCCTGAGGAATAATTAGCCTGGGTCTGTACCAAGTTCTCTGCTCTCTAGCTCTTGTATTTACTGGCTGAGATGATTAGTGTCTTGAATGGCAAGCAGTGACTACCTGGCTCTGGGTTACTAGACAGTCTAACAAGCAGGTAGAAGAGATGAAACAGCAGTATGGGAGAAGGCAATTAACATGCACTAATCAAAACAGGAAATATCAGTGAGATGGGATGGGAGTGTGTTTTATTTATTTATTTATTTATTTTAACCAGAGCACTGCTCAGCTCTGGTTTATGATGGTGTGGTGGATTGAACCTAAGACCTTGGAACTCCAGACATGAGAGTCTCTTTGCATAACCAATGTTGGTCTGCTTCTAAATTCTGCTTCTAAGACCCCTTCTATTTCATTGGTTTAATCCCCCCAGCTTAACACTGTATTCTATTTACATAACCACTGTTAACTAAGCACTGCCCTGCCTCCAGGGCATTGGTTTAATTCTCACTGTTTTGCACGCTTTTTCCTTCTCCCCACCGCCTATCCTACTTACATCCTCTTCGGACCTGACTCTTCTGCCTCAGGATATATCAGGACAGGATTGTGATCAGAGATAGCTTAGATTGCGCTGCGTCCCACATGAATAAAGACTGAACTGCGTACCACTCAGCCATGAGTCCCTGGTCGTCTCTCTCTCCCGCCCGTGAAGCTAGCCCGGCACACCTCTACATGTTTTACTTCTATATGTTATTTTATCAGTATTCTCAATGTATGAAAATCCTTACTCAGTCATTAAAAGTCTTGTTGCAGAAATATGCTCAAGGAAAGGGGAAGTTATTCACACTAAAATGTTGATCAGAAAAGAAGTATATCTCATTTTGTGTGTTCACATAGCCACCTACCTATCTACCTATCTACATACATTCTATATATCTATAGAATCTATGTGTATTCACTCCAAGAATGTATATAAACTGTCAACAGGGGCTATCTCTGAATGATTATAGTTATTTTTCTAAGTTTTATGTGTGTGAATCATTATAGATTTCTTTTAAAAAAATGTATGGGCAGGGGTAGTAGTATAATGGTTATGCAAAGAAACTCTCATGCCTGAGGCTCCAAGGTCCCAGGTTCAACCCTGGACACCACCACAAGCCAGAGCTGATCAGTGCTCTGGTTATAAAAAATATATATATTAATAGTTTACAAGATTATAACATTCCAGAGGTTATAATTCCACACCTCTCTCACCACCAGAGTCCTCTATCTACCTCCTAACCCATAATCTCCATAGCTTGCACAGTCATAGAAAGGACACCCTTCTTTGTACATTTTTCATTAGTTGATTTTGTGGCAATTTAATATGTCAAATAATGCCAAATTATTGTTGTGGTATGTATTTCATTGATTACTAAGATGATTCATTCATTCACATAGAGATCTAGACACAGTAAGATGGAGACCACAGATGGGCACAGTTTGCACAGAGTTAAGTGATAGTCTGTGTCAAACTATTCTTAGCCAGAGCACAAGGTTAAGGGCTGACAGATAAATACTTACAAAGACAGAAAGACTGGGTACAAAGGGAATCCACCACTCGGTGGCTGTTCAACCTTGGACAAGTCACTCACCCTCTCTGAGCACCCACTCCTTATCTGAAAATAGAATACAGGCTACCACACCAGTCTCACAGGGTTTTTTAGCTGTGGTGAGTCAGTGCGCTCCAGGTCAATCAGCTCAGGATACAAAAGATCTGCTGTTGTCTGCGTCCTCTGGGCTTGCAGAAAATGTACGTAACTGCTCTAATGGACCACCAGTGCTGCCTGCCTCTGTTCTCACTGCCCTTGCTGGATTGCCCTTGCTGGATTGCAGCTTTCTGCTGGATTGCAGGCAGAAAGCACACCAATGGCTTGTCTGTTACGAGAGCTTTAAACTGTCTTAGCAGTGAGAAAAACCCAGCTTGTTTTCCTGAATAGAGATAAATCCAGCTCTTGCACCTCTGTGTGGGTCCCACACTACTCACATGGGATCCTTCACTTCTGGTGAATCCTTACTTCACTTCTGATACTTCCGGTCCTCAGAGGTGTGGAGGTTCTGCCCCCACCCCAATAATTCTCTGTGACACTATTTAGGTGTCAGAATTCACCTCCACTCCACTCCACTCCTACTTAGTTCTGACACCATCTACATGGAAACGGTCAGAGTAGGCCTTAGGCCTAAAAGACTATACCTGTCCCCCCCAGCCCACCACCACCACCCCACATCAGATGCCAGTTAAATCTAGATTGTTGCCTGTATTTCTAATCAACCAACTACAAGTGGGAAATTCCCTCCAGTTCCTCCATGTGTTCTAGAAAGGTATTGCAAAAGTACAGCTTGAGCTTCTGAGGAACTAACTAGAACTCAGAGGTCCCCAGATCCTCTCCATGGCTTTGATCAGTTTGCTAGAGTGTCTCACAAGACTCAGTAAAATAGCTGTGTTAAGCAGTTTGTTAAAGAATATGATAAAGGGGGGCCAGACAGTGGTGCACCCAGTTAAGTGCACATAGTACTAGGTGCAAGGACCCACCCAATGGTCTGGGTTCAATCCCCGTGCTCCCCAGCTGTAGCAGGGATGCATCACAAGAGATGAAGTAGGTCTTCAGGTGTTTTTCTCTCTCCTTCTCTATCTCCCCTTCCTCTCTCGATTTCTCTCTGTCTTATCTAATAAAATGGATTTAAAAACGGCCACTAGAAGTAGTGAATTCATAGTGTTGGTACCAAGCCCCAGTAATAACCCTGGAGGCAAAAAAAAAAGAGTATGACAAAGCATTCAGATAAATAACTAGATAAAGACAGATGGGACAAAGTCTGGCAAAGTGCAGGGTACAGGAACTTCTGTCCCTAGAAAACCTCTAAATCCTAAGCTGGGTTGGTGGTGTTTATGGAATCTACCACATAGGCATGAGAAGTCATTAACTCTGTTTCCAGATTCTTCCTTCCCAGAAAGTATGGACAGGCAGGGCTGAAAATGTTTGGCTTCTACTCATGTGTTGGTCTTATCAGGTCATCCTGGATGTCCAGGGCTCACCTAGGAGCTTGCCAGAGTTGCCTCTTAAAAAAAAAAAAAAAAGATACTACTGTTACCCTGGAAGTTATAAGGTATTCAGGACCCTCAAGTCAAGAACTGGGATCCAACACCAAATACTAGAACAAAATGTTCTATCAACGAGACAATTACAAAAGTTTAGGAGCTCTGTATCAGGAATGGGGGCAGAGATGAATATGTATTTACATTCACTCATATCACAGCAGTATCATCAATAGTTGATCTTTAATGTGTAAGAAACAGGGAAGATTATAGACCAGGTCCCATGAGATGGAGCATATGTTCACATGTATCCATAAATTAGGGCAAAATATATACCTGGAAGCAAAAGTACACAATAGTCTGCAGTGAGTCAGTATAAAGTTCCTAATGAAATAGTATCTAATTAGACTTAGATACCTTCCTCACTTACTTATTACAGTTCTCTCACTCACTCCAAAGCTAACCTTAGCAAAGCAAGGCACTGCAAAAGCTTAATAAGGGCAAGAGACTGGCATACTTTAAAGATGACTCTTTAATCACTATTAGGCCACCCCATCAGCTGGGGCCCTATTCGGGTAGTCCTGAGATTCCTAAACAGACATGTTGGGCCTAGAGCTCGAATAAATCCCTCTCTCCATTGTTACTGGTCATCTCTATCGGGAACAACAAAATGGACCCCTTTGTGGGCCCCCCATAGGACCTTGACCTCAACTTGGATCAACAACGGTAGAGCATGTTTCATCCTCCGAAGGGACAATGGACAACATACTCTATGTTCCACCTGAGGAAGACAGGTCGATATTGGGGCAGCTTGGAATGTTCCTACTCATGACCACAGAATGTGAGCTCAGATCTACAAGGATACAGAGGTCACATAGGCTCCTAAGCTGAATATGGGCCCCAGACCAAATCAAATCAATGGGGTTAACAGTCAACAATATTTATAACCCTTTCCCATATTAGGGAGCTACTCTCTTTCCTGATACAGCTTTCTGGTCCTTTTCAAGCCATGACATCACCTCCCCAGACAATAACTTGGATCCTCTTGCATATCAGATCTCAGGCTCAGGGTGGGGAGGGAAACTAGTATAGCCACAGGCCCTTTAGAATTTAACTAAAATATGCCTACTAGCTATCTACAAAATGGAGACTTCCCCCCAACACTTCATCTGCACTATTCCAGCCTTTAGGTCCATGATTGTTCAACAATTTGTTTGGCTTTGTATGTTAACTCTCTTTTCAGCCACCAGGTTCCAGATGCTAGCAGGATGCCGACCAGACTTCCCTGGACAGACGACCCCACCAATGTGTCCTGAAGCTCCATCTCCCCAGAGTCCCACCCTACTAGGGAAAGAGAGAGGCAGGCTGGGAGTATGGATCAACCAGTCAACATCCATGATCAGCGGGGAAGCAATTACAGAAGCCAGACCTTCTATCTTCTGCATCCCACAATGACCTTGGGTCCATACTCTCAGAGGGTTAAAGAATAAGAAAGCTATCAGGGGAGGGGATGAGATATGGTGGTGTGAATTGTGTGGAGTTGTACCCCTCTTATCCTATGGTTTTGTCAATGTTTCCTTTTTATAAATAAAAAATAATTAAAAAAAATAAAAAAGAAACAGGGAAGGTGGAATTAGGGCAGAGACTGACGTGAAACTCTCCCAAGAGCCCCACCTCCAGAGTTAATTCAAGTATATTCTTTTTCCCCGCATTGCCAGAGTATCATTTCTCCAGCACGACTTTTCCAAAGAGAAAGAAAGAGAGAAACAGAGGGAAAGAGAAAACCAACACTTTCTATGGTCTGGTGGGGAACCACATTCCAACCTGGGTCACACACAAGGCAAAGCAGATGCACTCTCCTGGTGAGCTATATTATGGGCCCTAATTCAAGTTTGTTTGTTCGTTTTTAGTAGGAATTGTAGTCCCACCCCAGGAGAGAAGTTAATCAATTTAAGAACAAATGGGTCGGATGTTGGTAGGACTCCTAGATTCCAACCAAGGAGAAGACTACCAAGTCAGACAAGGTAGGGAAAATGACAAGGGACCAAGAAGCTGACCTAGGAATATACAGGTCTGTCAGCTTATGTAAAGTTCAGGAAATCACAGGGCTAAAACTTCTACCCCACCCCCACCCACCCCAGGACTCTGATAGTCATCTCCCCAGTGAGCCAGTTCAAGGAAGAAGAGTAACTCTGCCTTTGGTCACTTAACCTGAAGAGATAGAGAAAGAGAGAGAAAGGACGTTTCATTTCAGGAAGTCTCTCAGGCCACACCAATGTCAGTCTCTTCCCCTGTCAGTGGAGTTGGACTGAGGTTTTATAATGGACTAAAAATAGCTGAAAATCATATCCCTCTCTCTCTGGCTTGGCCTGGAAGGGATTTGGATTCTGGCATCATAAGTGTAGTGACAGCCACAGGCGGAGCCTTTTCAGTGCCTGTTTCTGCCTCAGAGGCAAAAGCTGTGCCCAGGCACCTGCAGTGAGCAGTCCACCCTACCTTGGCACCCAGCCTCCCTGGGGCATGACTACAGGGAACAACTGCCAGGCTGTGTTTGCTTCTTCCTTTTAAATCAGTATTTTTTATTATCTTTATTTATTGGATAGAGACAGCCAGATATTGAGAGGGCAGTGGGGGATAGAGAGGAAAAGAGACAGAGACACCTGCAGCCTTGCTTCACCACTCAGGAAGCTTTCTCCCTGTAGGTGAGGACTGGGGTCTTGAACCTGGGTCCTTGTGCATTGAAACGTGTGTTCAATCAGGTGTGCCACCACCTAGCCCCTAAATCTGTCAATTTTCTTTTAATTGAGTGTGTGGTAACCATAGAATTTTTTTTTTTTTTGCATTTACATGTGTTTGGAAAGAAAAAAAAATCCCTGCTGTGTGTCTGTCTGGTGTGTGCAGTTTTGAGTTGTAAGCCACCATGGGAAGCAATCTGTATATGGTGTATGCGTGGGGTTGGGGGGTGGTCTGCAAAGCCTCTGTCTTCCTCCTACAGGCAGAGTCAGGCTCTGGCTTCACTGTCTTAATGACCTCACAGGAGACTGTCAAAAACAAAGACATCAGGGTTGGGATTATAGTGCAGCGAGTTAAGTGGTCACGGCGCAAAACTCACAGATCAGCCTAAGGATCCTGGTTCAAGCCCTGGGTTCCCCACCTGCAGGGAGGTCGCTTCACAAATGGTGAAGCAGGTCTACAGGTATCTATCTTTCTCTCCCCATCTCTGTCTTCCCCTCCTTTCTCCATTTCTCTCTGTCCTATCCAGCAACAACATCAATAACAACAATAATAATAACCACAACAATGATAAAAACAAGGGAAACAAAAAAATAAAATAAATAAAATATTTTTTAAAAAAGACTTCCCCACCCCCATATTCTGACTTGAAGTTTATCTTGTGGTAAGCTGAGGTTATGGTATAGTCATTCATATCGTCATTGCCATGCCAATGGTGCTCCCATCCTGATGTCCAGTTTATAGATGAGGAAACTGAGGCCAGCATGGCTAAGACACATGCCACAAGTACTTAAAGTACAGGAACCAGGCTGTATCCCAGGCTGTGGATCTTCTCAGCCTATATCCACAATCAATTAGCAAAGTCCAATGTATCCAACGTAGCCTGCTCTGCCTGTCTGCCTATTAAAATTTTGCAGAGATTGGACTCTTTTGCCTTTACTATTGGAATCTCTCCGTAAGCAGAACTCTGTACATCCACTTCTCCAAGCATTACTTGTGAGGATTGGCCATGCCTATGACCACTTTATGGAGAAGGATGCTAAGGAGTAATGTTAGGTTGAGGTCATGCCAGAATCTGAGACTGCTGTTCCAAGTGAAAGGGCAGTGTGACAAAGGTACCAATGGTGATGTGGGGAGGGATCTGTCTAGTGGCTCCAAGATGAGAGGGCGCAAGCCCAGATGCTATAAGTTAGTGGCCAGTACTTTTAATGAGTGAAAAAGAGGGAACAGAATTTAAAAGGTTACCCCAAAGATTTTTGCTAATGTGTGATTTGATAATGGAGTTGAGGCTGCCCTCATCAGACCCCACCTGTCTCTTCTCTCTCTGGGTTCCTCCTTTTCCCAGGTTGAGGACCCCATTAGGGCATGAAGCTGTCAACCAAAGACTAGAGCTGCCCTGAACCCTCTTCTTCCTTCTATCTCAAGATCAAGGGCATGAGATGCTGCCATCAGAGCTAACAGAACAGCCCACATGGGGAGGTTCTACCTGGATCTGCCTTCTCTCCTCCTCAGTCTCTCTTTTCCTTACTCTTTCCCTTATCTTCTTCCCTTCATTCTTTGCTCTGCTTCTTCCTCTTCCTGCTTTGCAAGGAATCCTCAGCAGATCTAAGCACATCCCTGCCACCACCAATGGATCTTGATTTTTCATTCCTTTTATGAGCACACATTTCCTTATTTTGCTAAGTTTTTACTGCCTTTGCTTTTGTCCTGTGCTTCTGACTCAGTGAGAGAGGGGAAAGCAAGGGAAGTTAGAAAACAGTGGGAGATCACTCTGCTAATGGAGGAAGGGTAGGTAGCTCAGATGGGGTTGGCAGGGGGAGGTGCCTTAGTTAAAAGACATGCAGGGGCACCTGGCTGTGTGGGGTAGAGGAGCTACACTCCCCCCGCCCCCCAGCTAGAAAGCTACCTTGAATGCACCCTCAGGTGCCTGACTACCAACATCTGTCACCCGGATATTTCAGCTCAATAGGCTCTGGATCTGGGAGATTATTCTGTGTACTGGGGGAACCAGTGTCTCAGAATATTTATTCTTTTATTTATCTAGCAGGTTGTGCAAAACAGCAGTCTAATAATCCCTTATTACCTGCACAAGAGCCCAAGGCCACACAGACCCTCCAGAGTATTATGGTCAAGGGGTCCTAACTACTTGTTCTCAGCCAGGGTCCCAGGAGGCAAACCTGCCTATAGATTTTCTTCCAGATGTTGACTGCACAGTGCTCTCTGGAGAGGAAATAGGACAGAATGAGAGTGCTCATGTCACATAGGACCTTTCCTCTACAGGAAAGCCTGCAGGGGTATTCCTCATGGCTAGGCATTTGGGTGAGGTTTGCATCTCTAGGAGAGGCTTATAATAAGGGAACTAATTAGCAAAGAGGCCATCAGCCCTTACCCCACCACCATCACCACCACCACCACCACCACCACCACCACCACCACCACCATCTTTACTCCACTGCAAAGCTCAGTGGCCAAGAGCAAGGTCTGGGATATGTCTACTCACTGATGGCATGAGCTCAGCACATTTCTAACCTTGCCTAAGCCTTACTTCTTCATATATAAAATAGGACATTTCAAAAAAAAAAAAAAAGATAAGAAGCATAGCATACTTTTACTAAGTATGCTATGCTTGTCTTGCACACAATATCAGAACAACTCAGTCACTATTATGGTCACTATTTTTTCTATTGTTGCTATTATTATTCACATTAGCATAAATTATAATTGGAGATGCTTGGGGTCATTACAAAAGTATCTGATTTATTCAGTGAAAATGCAACACACTCTTCCACCTTGTCAGGTGAGGAAAGAGAAGCTCAAAGAAGCACAGACAGCATGCCCAAGAGCCCAGTTTGGGAGGCCAGGCAGCAGGTGGGATGTGTGCAGCACCTAGCTTACCTCTTTCATGCTTCCTTTCAGAAAGGATCCCCCACCCCTCCACACACACAGCAAATTCCATCTGTAATGCTTGCCACCATGTCTATTATAACTCATGACAGCTTTATGAATTCCTTGTTGACTCCTAAAGACATAAAATTCAAGCTTATCAAGCCAAAGTCACACTTAGTCCTGCTGCCTTGAGTGGTAAATCCTACAACTATCTATGCCCTCCAGCCCCCACACAGAACACTTAAGTTTCCTATGGAGCTGGTGGCAGGCTTCCAGGGTTGACCTTTGGAGCCAGAAGCCAGCCAGGCAGGGGCAAATACACAGAGCCTACCCCCTAGCTGGCATCTGGAATAAGGTTCTAAACCTCTCTGAACCTCAGCATCCTCATCTGCACAGCAGGATTCTTGATAGGAGACTTCTCATCAGCTGATGTCAAGAATTAACCAGCAGGCTGGGCGGTATTGCAGCAGGTTAAACGAACATGGTGCAAAGCACAAGGACCGGAGTCAGGATCCCGGTTTTAGCCCCCCGGCTTCCCACTTGCATGGGGGGTTAATTCACAAGCAGTGAAGCAGGTATGCAGGTGTTTTTCTCTCTCCGTCTCTGTCTTCCCCTCCTGTCTCGATTTCTCTCTGTCCTATACAACAACAATGATAACAATAACAATAACAACAACGATAAACAACAAGGGCAACAAAAGGGAAATAATGGCCTCCAGGAGCAGCGGATTTGTAGTGCAGGCACCCAGTCCCAGAAATAACCCTGGAGGCAAAAAAAAAAAAAAAAAATTAACCAAACATTATGTATGATAAAGCATTTAGAGAAAGGTCCAAAGGCCCAAAGGTCCCAGGTTCAATCCCCAGCCTCACCATAAACCAGAGCTGAGCAGTGCTTTGGTATAAAAAAAAAAAAGAAAAAGAAAAAGAAAAAAGTACTAGATAAAGCTTTTAGCTTACTATGTGACCTCTGAGAAGTGCTTACTATCTCATGACACTTGAGTTATATAGTCCAGTAAGTGCAGAAGACCATTCAACCTGCTTTGGCACAAGCTGGCACTAGCCCAAGTTCTATGCCAGGCTCAAGTCTTGGGGATGAGGAGGGAGAGGCATGTTTAATGGGGAGGAATGGGGAGATAAATGGAGCCTATGGCTGAAGAGCATAGCTCAGAGAGAAGTTCCCATTAATTTTATCCACAGCTCTCTGAGAAACTCTCGATAGCTTCAGCCAAGTGACCTTCCGGGGGGGAGGAGGTTCTTTGAAGGATCCAGAGGTGGATTCTTGCTCATGTCACAGCTTTGTCTAAGCTTAGGCTGGGCTCTTCGGGGAAGATAAAATATGGTGTGAGATAATATCCAACAACCTTTAGAAGGCCCAGCTTATTGGGAAGGGCTGGTTATGAGGTTTATTCATCGTTTCCATGGACTCTTCTGAGAGTATTATAAAGTTATGCTTTCTTCTTTTTCAAACAATAAAGAAGGAGAAAGAGAACTAGGGGGTCAGGTTAAGCACACCTGCTTAAGCACACACATTACAGTGCATAAGGACCCACATTCAAGCCCCTGGTCCCCACCTGCAGGAGGGAAGCTTCACGAGTGATGAAGCAATGCTGCAAGTGTCTCTCTGTCTCTTTTCCTCTCTATCTCCTTTCCCCTCTCAATTTCTCTGCCTCTGTTCAATAATAAATATTTTTTAAGAAAAAAAACTTCTAAAAAGAGAGAATTAAAGCATCGCTGTGGCATGTAAGATGCCAAGGATCTAACTTAGGAGCTCATGTTTGAAAGTCCAATGCTTTATCCACTGTGTCACCTCCCAGGTCTATGCTTTCTTCTTTCCATAATTCCTTGTCACCCAAATTGGGTGTGGAAATATGAGCTGAATATAACATGGAACACCTATGGGTGTAGGCTTTGAAGAGTCAAGACTACACTACCATTAAAAGGCCTGGTTTCACTCCAGATGGCCTGGGCTCTGCTATTCTGTATCCTAGAATGAGGGAAGGGTAGGTAGAGCCTCCCACCATCCAGTGTGGGCTTGTCAAAGAATCCCAAGGAAGAACTTTAAGCCTAATTCATTCTTTCCCTCAACTCTGGGGAGGAAACCAAACCAACTAACCAAACAAATAAGAAACCATCCTTCCTAAGTCTATGCCAGATAGAAAGACTCAGAGTTTGGGGAACCTGTCAGATTCTTCTGAGCCTTTGCCTTGGACTTAGACCTGCCCTCAGTACCATGAAATCACCCAAAGGCCATTCCAGAACTTTGGAGAGCTCTCCTTTCAGCTATGCTAGTCCTGTGGAGTAGTGTGAAAGAGCCAAGAGGGCAGAAGGTGTCAGTGGTAGAAGAGGATTGTCGGTCATTATGCCAGGTCCCCTGCATTGCTTGATGCTGTGGTCTATTTACATAATCACTGTTTTGCCTGAAACCCACCCTGCCTGCTGGGTATTGGTTTAATCCCCACTGGTTAGAACCTTCGAAACTGCTGCTATGAAAGCTTGCTACCTTCACGCTCTTTTTCTCCACCCCCTCTCCTAGCCATTTCCTTTTCCCACTTGCCACTTCCATTTCAAAAGATATAAAGGTGTTGTCTCTGATCAATAAAGGCATTGCATTGCGTTCCCACTCAGCCACGAATTCCTCATCTCTCTCTGGCAAAGCTAGCCTGGCAGAGGACTAGAGGAGATAGCACAGTGGCTACACAAAGAACACTTTAATGCCTGAGGCAGCAAAGATCCTTGTGTACCAGAGCTGAGGAGTGCTTTGGTAAAAGAGAAAAAGGAAAAGGTAAAGGGAGAGAAGAAGAGCAAAAAGAAAAGGCAAAGAAGAAAAGGGAAGGGAGGGGAGGAGGAGAGGAGAGGTTTGGAGAGGAGAGGAGAGAAGAGGAGAGGAGAGGAGAGAAGAGGAGAGGAGAGGAGAGGAGAGGAGAGGAGAGGAGAGGAGAGGAGAGGAGAGGAGAGGAGAGGAGAGGAGAGGAGAGGCGAGGCGAGGGGAGGGGAGGGGAGGGGAGGGGAGAGGAGAGGAGAGGAGAGGAGAGGAGAGGAGAGGAGAGGGGAGGGGAGGGGAGGAGAAGAGAGGAGAGGAGAGGGGAGAGGGGGAGAGGAGAGGAGAGGGGAGGGGAGGAGAAGAAAGGAGAAGAGAGGAGAGAGGAGAGGAGAGGAGAGGAGAGGAGAGGGGAGGGGAGGAGAAGAGAGGAGAGGAGAGGAGAGGGGAGAGGGGGAGAGGAGAGGAGAGGGGAGGGGAGGAGAAGAAAGGAGAAGAGAGGAGAGAGGAGAGGAGAGGAGAGGAGAGGAGAGGAGAGGAAAGGAAAGGAGAGGGAAGGAGAAGAGAGGAGAGGGGAGGGGAGGGGAGGGGAGGCGAGGAGAGGGGAGGAGAGGAGAGGGGAGGGGAGGAGAAGATAGGAGAGAGGAGAGGAGAGGGGAGGAGAGGAGAGGGGAGGAGAAGAGAGGAGAGAGGAGAGGAGAGGAGAGGAGAGGGGAGGGGAGGGGAGGAGAGGAGAGGAGAGGAAAGGAAAGGAGAGGAGAAGAGAGGAGAGGAGAGGAAAGGAGAGAGGAGAGTAGAGGAAAGGGGAGGAGAAGAGAGGACAGGAGAGGACAGGAGAGGGGAGGGGAGGGGAGGGGAGAGGAGAGGAGAGGAGAGGAGAGGAGAGGAGAGGAGAGGAAAGGAGAGAGGAGGAGAGGAGAGGAGAGAGGGGAGGAGAAGAGAGGAGAAGAGAGGAGAGGAGAGGAGAGGACAGGAGAGGGGAGGAGAAGAGAGGAGAGGAGAGGGGAGGGGAGGGGAGGGGAGGGGAGAGGAGAGGAGAGGAGAGGAGAGGAGAAGGAAGGTTTTGTTTATAGAGGGATTATGATGAGCCAGCATCTCACTTGATCCACACCATGTCATTTTGCATATAAGAAAGTAGGCTAGAACCCCCCACACCTATGGACATCTCATCTTTGACAAGGGGGCCCAAACTATTAAATGAAGAAAGAAGGGCCTCTTCAATAAGTGGTGCTGGGGAAACTAGGTTTAAACATGCAGAAGAATGAAACTGAACCACTTTACTCACCAGAAACAAAAATCAACTCCAAATGGACCAAGGACCTGGATGTTAGACCAAAAATATTGGCAGGACACTTTTCCATCTTAATATCAAGGACATATTCAATGATAAAAACCCAATTTCAAGGAAGACTGAAACAAAAATAAGCCAATGGGACTACATCAAATTGAAAATTCTTCTGCACAGTAAAGAAACCATCACCCAAACAAAGAAATTCCTCACAAATGGGAGAACTTTACATGCTATACATCAGATAATAGACGAATAACCAAAACATACAAAGAGATCACCAAACTTAGCAACAAAAAGCAAATGACCCAGTTCAAAAGTAGGGAGGGGATATGAAGAGAATAATCACTACAGAAGAGATACAGAAGGCCAACAGACATATGAAAAATTGCTCCAAGTCACTGATTGTCAGAGAAATGCAAATAAAGATAATAATGAGATATTACCTCACCCCTGTGAAAATGTCATACATCAGAAATGACAGCAGCAACAAATCCTGAAGAAGTTGTGGGAACAAAGGAACCCTCCTGCACTGCTGATGGTAATGGAAATTGGTCCAACCTCTGTGGAGAGCAGTCTGGAGAACTCTTACAAGGCTAGGAACGAACCTTCCTTATGACTCAACAATTCCTCTCCTAGGGATATATCCTAAGGAGACAAGCACACCCATCCAAAAAGATGTGTGTATACCTATGTTCATAGCAGCACAACTAGTAATAGGCAAAACCTGGAAACAACACAGGTGTCCAACAATACATGATTGGCTGAGAAAGCTGTGGTATATATACACAATGGAATACTACTTATCTATTAAGAACAATGAACCTACCATCTCTGACCCATCCTGGATGGAGCTAGAAGGAAATATGTTAATTGAGATAAGTCAGAAAGAGAAAGACAAGTATGGGATGATCCTACTCATTAACAGAAGTTGAGAAAGAGAACAGAAAGGGAGACACAAAGCAGAAATTGACTGAGTTTGGAGTATTGTGCCAAAGTAAAAACAAACAAACGAACAAAAAACAATACTGGGAGGAAGGGGAGGGTAGATTTTCAGCTCTACTATAGGGAGTGGGGGTAGGGACACAGACCTTTGGTGTCGGGAATGGTGTTAATATATATTTAAAAGGAAAGAGAAGGCTGGAGGTGACCACAGTCACAAAGCTGAGGCCTCATCTGTTCCCCACTAATGCCCAACTCACCTGACAGGTCAATGAGACAGACCATGGGAGAAAAGTGAAAGCTGATCACTAGACGGGAGTATGTTAGAGGAGAGAGGACACTGGGAAGAGCTGAGTGAGAGCTCCAGAGGATGATTGATGGGTCTGGGTCTGAAGGCCAAGTGGGCAGCATGAGGGAAGGTGGACATGGGGGCACAGAAGGGTCTGCCCACCACTGACTGAAGCTACCTGGAGAGAGGCAGGGGCTGTTGTGGAGAAAAGGAAAGGGGTACAGCTGAAGGGTGAAACTGCTGAGTTGCTGGAGGAGAATCCCCAGCCCAAGTAGAGTTGTCTCTTCACCAGCCTAGGAAGAAATAGAGGAGGGATTTGTCTAGGCAAAATTTTTTTCCTTTTCTTTTCTTTTCTCTTATTTTCTTTCCTTTCCTTTCTCTTTCCTTTTTTCTTCTTTCCTTTGTTTCTTTCTTTCTTTCTTTGTGTGTGTGTTTTTTATTTTATTGTTTTATTTATAAAATTGAAATATTGACAAGACTATAGGATAAGAGGGGTACATTTCCACACAATGCCCACTCCCAGAACTCCATATCCAATCCCCTCCCTTGATATTTTTTAGTTTGGTGCTGGGAAGGTAAGAGCTTCCTTCTCAGCAAAATTAAGGAACAAGTTATCTTGGCCTTGAATGGAAAGCACAGGGGTAGGGAAGTCATGAGAGCAAAAAGAAGAAAGTGAAACTGTCATTTGGAAGAGGGAAGATGGCAGGCAGAGAGAGCATTGGGACTGCTTGGCAGCCCTGAGGCCAGTGTGAAGGCAGAGCTCCCGAATGCTAACCAAGAGTGGGTCCCACAGTGTGAACAGGTGCCAAGGCAGTTAGCAGCTTTGGGGCAGGCATGGAGTGGCAAGCAGGAAGGCTCGCCTTAGGTTGAGATTGTACCAAAGGAGAAAGACGCATTGTTGCTGAGAACATTCCTGATGACGCTAGGGCTTTAAGGAGACTTAGTGTCCTCATGATTCCTCTGCTCTCAGTGGATTGTTGTTTTTTTTCCCTTTCTGTTTCAAATTCAGAGGGAGATAAAGAGAAACAGAGAGACACTACAGGACTGCTCACTCCATGTTTATGAAATATCCCCTTTGCACAGTGCTCCCACATGGTATCAAGGACTCATAACCAAATTTGCAAGCATGGTGAAGTGTGTACTCTACTAGGTGAGCAACCTCCTGAACCTCAGCCCTGCTGTTTCCCTCAAGCAAGAGCTATGCCATTTCAGACATCCCTGAAGCATCTGCTATTGCTAGGGGTGCATGATATGGGGGAGGGGCTTCAGGTTACCCTTATCTTCACAAAGCATACAGCCCTGGACTTGCCAGTCAGTGGAACCTCAGAGATTAGTACCTGAGTACTTTCCAACTGTTCCTTAGTGATTCCAAGTTCTAACATACAATAGAGCTAGAACTTCAGGCATGTGGCCAAGTCTTACTACCCAGAGAGGAACATTAAAGGTGAGGTGACCTGGGGAAGCTACACTGGGTAGGTGGTATTTGAGCAGAAATATGAAGCTACTAAAATGTCAACCCTGTGGCTATCTTAGGGCATTGTAAAGAGAGGAGAAAATGAGGGCACAACACAGTGTCGAGCTTACGAGGCACCAAAAGGCATTCCAGGAAGTCTGGATTTCTTTCCCTGATGTGTTACTTCCTCGAGACTTTCTTATCCTAACTAGCAAGTTCAGACAGAACTAGGCCACCTTAGGTACATGTCGCAGAGTTGCAGAGAGGCTGCATTCTTTGTGAGGTTGTTCATCGTTGTTCTCTGCAAGAGTTCAGGTAAGAAGTTCCATAGCTCCAGTGTCCTGGGCAGTAGCTTTGAAAGGACTTCAGTAGAAGCTAGTGACCCTGGGCTGAACAGGTGTGCTGGGGAAGGTGGAAGGGACTACCATAAAACTAAAAAAAGGAGCCCTGAAAATCTGAGCCATTTTGCCAAAGGTTGGGTATGCCTCTTTAAAAAGTAGTTTGTGCAGGGGATTCGACGGTAGCACAGGGGGTTTAGTGCACGTGGCACAAAGCGCAAGGACCAGCATAAGAATCCTGGTTCAAGCCCCAGGATCCCCACCTGTAGAAGAGTCGCTTCACAGGTAGTGAAGGTCTGCAGGGGTCTATTTTTCTCTCCCCCTCTCTGTCTTGCCCTCCTCTCTCCATTTCTCTCTGTCCTATCCAACAATGATGATATCAACAACAACAATAATAACTACAACAAAAAAACAAGGGCTTGTCATCAAAACTGCTTGGTACTGGAACATGAATAGACATACTGACCAGCGGAATAGAATTGAGAGCCCAGAAGTGAGCCCCCACACCTATGGACATCTAATCTTTGACAAAGGGGCCCAGACTATTACATGGGGAAAGCAGAGTCTCTTCAACAAATGGTGTTGGTAAGAATGGGTTGAAACATGCAGAAGAATGAAACCGAACCACTGTATTTCACCAAATACAAAAGTAAATTCCAGGTGGATCAAGGACTTGGATGTTAGACCACAAACTATCAGATACTTAGAGAAAAATATTGGCAGAACTCTTTTCCGCATAAATTTTAAAGACATCTTCAATGAAACTAATCCAATTACAAAGAAGACTAAGGCAAGTATAAACCTATGGGACTACATCAAATTAAAAAGTTCCTTCACAGCAAAAGAAACCACTACCCAAACCAAGAGACCTCACAGAATGGGAGAAGATCTTTACATGCCATACATCAGACAAGAGTTTAATAACCAACATATATAAAGAGCTTGCCAAACTCAACAACAAGACAACACCATCCAAAAATGGGAGGAGGACTTGGGCAAAATATTCACCATAGAAGAGATCCAAAAGGCTGAGAAACACATGAAAATATGCTCCAAGTCTCTGATTGTCAGAGAAATGCAAATAAAGACAACAATGAGATACCACTTCACTCCGGTGAGAATGTCATACATCAGAAAAGGTAACAGCAACAAATGCTGGAGAGGGTGTGGGGTCAAAGGAACCCTCCTACACTGCTGATGGGAATGTAAATTGGTCCAACCTCTGTGGAGAACAGTCTGGAGAACTTTCAGAAGGCTAGAAATGGACCTGCCCTATGACCCTGCAATTCCTTTCCTGGCGATATATCATAAGGAACCCAACACATCCATCCAAAATATCTGTGTACACATATGTTCTTGGCAGCACAATTTATAATAGCCAAAACCTGGAAGCAACCCAAGTGTCCAACAACAGATAAGTGGCTGAGCAAGTTGTGGTATATATACACAATGGAATACTACTCAGCTGTAAAAAATGGTGACTTCGCTGTTTTCAGCCGATCTTGGATGGACCTTGAAAACTTCAAGTTAAGTGAAATAAGTCAGAAGCAGACGGATGAATATGGGGTGATCTCACTCTCAGGCAGAAGTTAAAAAACAAGATCAGAAAACTCAAGTAGAACCTGAACTGGAATTGGCATATTGCACCAAAATAAAAGACTCTGGGGTGGGTGGGTAGGGAGAATACAGAAGGATGACAGAGGACCTAGTGGGGGTTGTATTGTTCTATGGGAAACTGGGGAATGTTATGCATGTACAAACTATTGTATTTACTGTTGAATGTAAAACATTAATTCCCCAATAAAAAAATAAATAAAACACGAAAAACAAAAGGGAAAATAAATATTTTTTTAAAAAGTAGTTTGTGGAAGCTTAGGGAATAGTTCAACTGATAAAGCATCCAATTTGCATGCTTGAGGCTTTTGGTTCCATCCTTAGTACCATATGCACTGGAGTGACTGTCATCTATCTGTCTGTCTGTCTATCTATCTATCTACCTATCTATCTATCATTTATCTATCTATCCCTCCCTCCTTGTCTTATGTGAAATTCTCTCTCCTATGCAGTAAGACAAATAAGTCTTTCAGGAGAAAAAAAATGAATAAGTCCAGTGTTCTCATTACTCTTTTAAGAGGCAAAAACTACCAGTCATGCCAGGCAGCCAAGAACAAACTTGGCTTTCACAGAAGATGATCTGCCATGGAATCCTAATGAGACACTGAACTGCCACCCACCCAGCCCACAGTCATGTGTTGAGTGTTTGCTCAGTTCCAGGCACCACGGCAGACCCTGCAGACTCAGAAGATGTTGGCTTAACCCTCCCTGAGAGCAGAGAAGTCAGATTTCAGAGATGACAGTTAAACCCCCCCCCACCTGAGAGATTAAGAGCATTTACCTGCTGGAAGACCAGCCATAGCATTCAGGAACTGGAGTCTTGCTCAGGTCCAGAGTCATCTAGGAGCTCCACTCACTGGAATCCTCAGCCTCACCATGCTAAGTAGACAGCAAGCAAGGTAAACAAAGGAGACAAGTTTGTGTCTGTGGAAGAGTGGACAGAGAACTATTTACAAAAAAAAAAATTATCTTTATTTGATGGAGACAGCCAGAAATTGAGAGGAAGGGGGGAATAGGGAAAAAGACAGAGAGACACCCGCAGCACTGCTTTACCAATTGTGAGGCTTTCCCCCTGTAGGTGGAGACTGGGGGCTTGAGCCCAAGTCCTTGTGCATTGTAACATATGCACTCAACCAGCCCCAAGATAACAGGGGTATAATTCCATTTTTGATATTTTAACTTTATTTAATTTGATAGGACAGAGAAATTTAGAGGGGAGGAAGACAGATTAGAGAGACACTTATAGCACTGCTTCACCGATCATGAAGCTTCCTCCTGCAGGTGGGGGTTGGGGGGCTTGAACCCAGGTCCTTGTGCACTTAAAGAGGTATGCCACCATCCAGCCCCAACAGAGAACTATTTTGGGTGGACTGATGTGGCCTCTTGAAGTGCTCTTTTCTGACTAGGGCCAACATGGGCTGTGGTCTTTACTCCCTATTCTGAGAGCCCCTCACATACCCAGGCCCACCCAGTTGTGGAGAACAAGGAGCAATATATGTTCAGCCCACACCTTTATCCATCTGCTTCTCCACACCTGGGTTTCATTGCCACTTCCCCTATAGCAAAGCCCTTCCAGCCATTGTCCCTGAGTCTGGCAGTAGGAGTCTTTCCCACATGATTGTCCGCAGGGCTCTGCAGGACACACAATGGGGCTGCCCCAGCTACACCTTGGCCTGCCTGCCTTGAGTCCTCCAGCACACTCCATGCCCCCCCCCCCCAGATTTGGCAGGAGATGTTCCCGTGGGACAAACTGACAGAGAAAAATAGAGATGGATTTAAGATTTTTCAACAGAATATCAAGAAACAGCACACTATTAGGTGTCATCCTTTGGAGAATTCTTCCAGTGTTGCTGCTGATAGTACGTGTGTGTGTGTGTGTGTGTGTGTGTGTGTGTGTGAGAGAGAGAGAGAGAGAGAGAGAGAGAGAGAGAGAGAGAGAGCACTGCTTCAGTATCTGCAGTGCTAGAGATTGAACCCAAGGTCCCACAAATCCAAGCCCTGAGTTTTATTGCTGAGCCATTTGACTTTTTTTTTTTAAGTCTATTATTTCTATTCTATGCGTTAAAATATTTTCTATGTCCTTGTAATTTATCAGTTGTTTCCTTATTTCATTTAACAGTTACAAGTATCTTTTAAGAAACTGAATGAGAGAGATACAACACCACCAGAACTTCCCCCATGGCAGGGCTCCTCCTATACGATGCCAAGGCTCAAATGTGAGCCAAATGCACAGGCAGGTGTCCTACCCAGAAAACTCTATCCCAGGCACTGTAACTTGCCCTAAACTCTTCTTCAGGAAAGCTACATAGTCCCAGTACATTTGTATTTCACCCCCAGAGATTTTGTCTTGCCTGATCAATGAGTGGCCATTCTCTAGCCCCTTATTTCATTGAGAATGTTGTGGAATTATAATACCTGTTATCTTATAATCTCATAAACCAATATTAAATCATTAAAAAAAAAAGATTGCCTATGAACTTGAGTGTGCTGAGCTAAGCAGCAGCAGCCTCTTTGCCTGAGCTTTCTGTGTAGACCTTCAATAGAATTGAAGGCTGCAGGATAGAATCCTGGCTGTTTACCCAGGAGCTGTAGTGTCTGGGATTTGTGTACTGACACTACTCTAGGTGTTTAGATGACTAGAGGACTGGCACCAGTATGGCGCAGAGGACAAGGAAAGGGGAAGTGGAGATAGGGGATAGTGGTTACTATCAGAGGGCCACAAATATGAGCCTCCTGAGGGGTTGCTGGAGTCTAAGCTAAAGGAATGAGAGCGGCAGGCACCCACTGGGTTCCCCAGAGGGGCTTCCCCTGATGCTTCATGCTGTGAGCACTCAGCAGTGTCTGGGTCTGTTCTATAGGTTTTGCTGCCTGGATCTCTGGCTGTATCTTCTCTGAGGATCTGTACTCTCCTCTCAGTTTATCACCTTAGTCATTAGAAGTGCAGGCAGGATGAAAACCCAGCATCTTTACACTTCTACCACCTTATTGGAATTCCCGTCCGCGCGCCTGTGCGTGTTGGGGGTGGGGAGGATCTGATAGAATCTGATAGAGGAAAAATATTTGGGAGTCGGACGGTAGTGCAGCAGGTTAAGTGTACATGGTGCAAAGCGCAAGGACCGGCATAAGGATCCCTGTTCGAGCCTCCGGCTCCCCACTTGCAGGGGAGTCACTTGACGAGCAGTGAAGCAGGTTTGCAGGCGTCTATCTTTCTCTCCCCTTCTCTGTCTTCCCCTCCTCTCTACATTTCTCTCTGTCCTATCCAACACTGATGACATCAATAATAACTACAACAATAAAACGAGGGCAATAAAAGGGAATAAATAATAATAATAAAATCTTTAAAAAAAAAAGAAAAATGTTTTTCAAAATATCAATGACCAAAGAAAATTTGACCCCCTGCTCTCCTCTCCCAACTGTTTAGATGTCAAAGGAATTGATGTACTTTTTAAGATATGCCAAATTTTCCCATCTGCAGCTTTTGAGTCAGACTTTGCAGCAGCAGGAAGTAGCACATATTAACATGAGCTTCATGGTTGAGTAACACCAGGAACAGTTTCTAACCAAGACAGACAAGTTTCTTGGAATCCACTCAAGGGGCAGAGATAGTTCTCTATCCTGTTAGCTGGCTTGCTGAGAGAGGCCCCTGACTTACTTAGTGAGGACTGGGTACCCCAGAAGGACCCTAGACACCCTCAAGCTTCTGCAGAGATGGTTTCTGTACCACAGTCCAGGGTGCAAGAAAACAAGTTGGGATAAGCCCAGGTCTTGGACAGGATAAGCCCAGGCTGTGTGTGTGTGTGTGTGTGTGTGCACGCGTGTGGTTGTGTGTGTGTGTGTGTGCGTGTGTGTATGTATGTGTGTGTGTGTGGTTGTGTGTGCATTTAATAGAGATCTATAAGATAGTAAGATAGGGTAAAATTCCACACCACTCTCACCACCAAAGTTAGGTGGTCCCACTGCCTCCAACATTAACTACCATAGTTCTCCCAAAGTCATAGATATGGGTTGGCTATATATACATTTTTCTTTTTTCAAGTTTATGTTTCAAATCTCTATGTTCTACTTGTGATTAAAATCGTTCACTCGTTGTCCTTCCTTGTTTCACTAATCATACTTACTGTCAGTCCTATCCATTTAGTCCCAAAAGACACATTATAGTCTTTATAACTACTAATACTCTATAGCATATATGCCCCAAGACTTTTTTTTTATTCATAAGACTACATTAGTGATTTTTATGCCATTTTTAAAAGCTTCTTTCTCCCCTGATTCTATTATTCACAGGTCCCCTTCCCCACTCGATATTTAAACTTTTAATCAGGAAAATGAAGAGGCATGCACCAGAGAAGCACGAGTGCCATTTGGGCAGAGATGGCTGACCCTGTGTGGAAGTTGATGTCCATTTTTAATCATTTCTAAGGTCCCTACTTCACTTCCTTTCTAAGCCACACACACCTATGACAATTTCCAGGTATCCTTCATTCTTCTTCTGTCACAAATAAGGGAAACAGAAATGACTTCCTCAGGTGTTCTTTAGATTCTCTTCCCTCTCAGTGATGGTGCAAAAACAAAGGTTCCTGGTAACACAAGTTCTGGGTCCTAGTGCAACTGGGTTTGATAGCACTCTATTTATCTTCCCCTAACATTTCTGCCTCTAGGAGTATGAACCAAAATTCTTCTTGGGGGTGAAGAAAGAAGGAGTTCTGGCAGGTTAGAAGTGGACCTACCCTTTAACCCTGCATTTCCTCTCCTGGGGATATATCCTAAGGAACCAAAAACACTTATCCAAAAATATTTGTGTATATCTATGTTCATAACAGCACAATTTGTAATAGCCCAAACCTGGAAGCAACCCAAGTGTCCAACAACAAATAAGTGGCTAAGTTGTGGTCTATATACACAATGGAATATTACTTAGCTGTTAAAAATGGCGAATTCACCTTCCTCACCTCATCTTGGAGACTGAAGTGAGATATGTCAGAAACAGAAGGATGAATATGGTATGATCTCACTCATAGAAAGAAGTTGAAAAATAAGAACAGAATAGAAAACACAAAGCAGAATTTGGACTGGAATTGGTGTATTGCACCAAAGTAAAAGATTCTGGGATGGGGGTGAGGGTTCAGGTCTTGGAACACGATGGCAGAGGAGAACCTAGTGGGTAATGAACTGTTATGTGGAAAACTGAAAAAATGTTAGACATGTACAAACTACTGCATTTTATCGCCAACTATAAATCACTAATTCCCCAATAAAGAAAAAAAAAGTTCTGGCTTCTGTAATTGCTTCTCCACTGCACATGGACAATTGGCCAGCCAATCCATATACCTACTTGTTTCTATCTTTCCCTAAGAGTAGAACTCTGGATATTGGCCTCTCTGGAGACAATCCACAGCAAACAGGCAATAGCAGCATGACTTGGTATGGTAGCACAGGTAGCGCTGATTTATTTAAGAGCAACAGAGGCATATAACAGGGTAAGGGATCTAGAGAAGAGGCCTTAAGTCATATAAACAAAGTCCCAGAGGACTTACCTGTTCTTAAATTTTGACAAGTTTTTACCTTTACTGGGAAGGTAAAGAAAGGAAGAAAGCAGATTAAGCACACGTAGTGCTAAGTGCAAGGACTGCTGTAAGGACCGGCTCCCCACCTGTGGGGGAGTCGCTTCACAGGCAGTGAAGCAGGTCTGCAGGTGTCTTTCTCTCCCCCTCTCTGTCTTCCCCTCTTCTCCATTTCTCTGTCCTATCTAGCAATGATAACATCAATAACAATAAGAAAGAAAGGAAGAGAAAGAAGAAAGGAAGAGAAAGAAAGAAAAAGAAAGGAAGGAAGGAAGGAAGGAAGGAAGGAAGGAAGGAAGGAAGGAAGGAAAAGGGAGCCAGATGGTAGTGCAGTGGGTTAAGCGCACATGGCGTGAAATGCAAGGACCAGTGTAAGGATCCCTGTTCCAGCCCCTGGTTCCTCACTTACAGGTGGTCACTTCACAAATGGTGAAGCAGGTCTGCAGGTGTCTTTCTCTCCCTGTCTTCCCCCTTCTTCTAGATTTCTCTCTGTTCTATCCAGCAACAAGAGCAGTAACAATAAATAACAATAAGGGTGACAAGGGCAACAAAATGAAAAAAAAAGTAAATAAAGTGAAACCATTATAAATTTTAAAAAAAGGAAGAAAGTTGAGTAAACCTTAGATTTCTTAAGGAAAAAAAAAATAGCAGCTTTTGTGAGTGGTCTGTCATACATTCCCCCTCCTTCATGTAGCCAAGTCATTATCAGATTCCTGACCAGATAAAACAACATAGTATACTTAATGACTGTCTTCTCAAATACAATTTTTCAAGAAGTTGGTTGGCAAAATTGGTCAGTTGGATAATGAGCTGCTTTGCCATCTGTGAAGCCTAGATTTGAGCTGGCCCCCACTGCACTGAAGGAAGGTTCAGTTCTGTGGTCTCTGACTCTTTTAATTCTACTAAAAAAAAAAAAAATCTAGGAAGTTTAAGTGATTCTAAAATAAAATAGGCACCGGATGGTGGCGCACCTGGTTGAGTGCACACACTACAGTATGCAAAAGTACCCAGGTTCGAGCCTCCAGTTCCCACCTGCAGGGGGAAAGCTTCACAAGTGGTGAAGCAGGGCTGCAGGTGTCAAATAAAAAAATAACAAAATAAAATACAATAAAATTTAGAGTGGCCATGGCAATCTTGGAAAAGAAGGCTAAGAAGTTAAAAACTATAGACTGTAAACAAAACAGAAATGGAACCATATATATAATTTCATAAATGTCAAGAATCATCTCAGGCAAGGGGAGAAAAAGAGAAAGGTATTAGCTATCTATGGGGAGGATGGGATAAAAGTGGATTCCTATTGCCTATCATTAAATATTTCAAACTCCAGGAGATGAGATAAATACTGTAGGAATAAAGCATAAAAGAGTATATTTAAGGAGGTGGGCGGTAGCACAGTGGGTAGCACATGGTGCCAAGCAAGGACCAACATAAGGATCCTGGTTCGAGTCCCCAGGCTCCCCACCTGCAGAGGAGTCGCTTCACAGGCGGTGAAGGAGGTCTGCAGGTGTCTTTCTCTCCCCTCTCTGTCTTCCCCTCCTCTCTCCATTTCTCTTTGACCTATCCAACAGCAACAGCAGCAGCAACAAGAGCAACAAATTGGGAAAAAAATGGCCTCCAGAAGCAGTGGTTTCATAGTGCAGGCAGAGTCCCAGCGATAACCTTGTAGGCAAACAAATAAAAATAAAAGTAAAAATAAAAGAATGTACTTAAAACATTGGCATACGGAAAAGTTTCTTAAGACACAAAATTCAGAAATGCAGTAAGACTTTTAATTCTGACTTTTAAAAGAGACACCTACTTTTAAGTATATCATAAACAAGTATGCAGCCAAACAAAATGTAAATATAAAGGACATGTGAACAATAGTATTCATAGCAGCTTTGTCCCACATGGCTAAAAGTCGGTAAGAATTCAGGTGTTTATAAACAAGGCAATAAACAAAGTCTGTTCAAATGATAGAGTACTACTCAGCAAAAAAAAAAAAAAAGGGGAGGGAGCTATTGATAATGGATTTCAAAACTGTTCTGCTGAGATTAATTTAAAAAAGGAAGTAAGATGGGGAATGAAACACTTGATTTGCATTAGCAAGTTACCATTTTAAAAACAAAGCTCAGCCACTGTCTTGTAACTTTTTCAGCAATTATTTCAGAGAAGTGGCAAATTATGATATTGCTTCTCTAGAACTTAACCTGTCTTCCCAAACTGAACTTTTGATTCCTCTCCATCATCCGTAAACCAGCCCATGCCCACCTTGCAGCAGTGGGTTCTCTGTGAGGATAAATTCATTCACTTAGGGGGCTTCAGTCCTTGCTGGCAACTCCCTGGGCTTAGGGCCAGCACTACAGACTCGTCCTTACAACTAGTCAAACCACACCCCATCCCTTTTCGTTTTTTTTTTTTTTTTCTTCTTCTTTCCATTCACCTATGAAAAAAGGTAAGATGGCAGGGAATCTAACTATTAATCAATACATTTAGAGCCAGCTCCTAATAGCCCCAGGTGCTGAGTCATATCTGACTATGTGGGCAGAAAACAGTTGTTGGTCTCACCAGCCAACCACTTCAAAAATCTGAAGAGTTGTTTGCTTTTAAATAAACTACATAGGACTGCCTTCAAGCAAGAATTCGTGATTATCTACACCTAGGTCAAATATTCGATGACTGATAAAGGGCAGAGGTGTGGGCGTGTATGTCATTCATAGAATTACAGCTATTTCTCTACCATTCTGTGAAACAAATCAAACAGCTCACCAAAAACTAGTTAAAAGTTTTATTTATATAAAATTCATCAAGAACATAAAAGATTGAGTTTTTTTGTTTTTTGTTTTTTAAAAATCTGCAGTTATTTACAGCAGTATTGCACAAGTAAAAGTGGCAATTACCCTGTCAAATTTCATCAGTGCAAAACACAAGTAAGCCAGGGAAACTGCAATACAAATGCTACATACGCTGGGTCCTAAAAAACACAATAGCAATGAATTAATATACAGACAGCTCAGTGCTATTTATAAATGGGTACCTGATGAGTCAACACAGTAACTAGTGGTCACAGAATCTGCACATAAAACTTAATGATTCTAAAGTCTGAAATTCCAAAATAAAAGTAGTCAAGTTACTTATTAGCTGGGTGCTTTGAGAAGGCTCCTTGCACACAACAGTTGGGTTGGGTGGGAATTACCTCAGCTGGTTTAGCGTCACATGTGGCCACATCCCTGCACACATCCATGTGCTACGTAGACACACTTAGGCACCAGGCTAAATCAGCAGGGGTGACTGAAAAATCTAGAAAGAACCATGAGAAGTCTTGCTAACGCTTCCATTAAGCTTTCACACTGAACACCCAGTACAGTGGGGCATGCCAACCTCTCTCAAAGGTGATAAGAGAAACAGAAAGAGGGCATCAACCTTTGGTAGCAGGCTGCCTGACTGAGGGAACAAATGGTCCTGGGTTTAGGAGGGGGAGGAGTCTATACAATCAACTCCTTAAGACAATTCAGTCCATAGATCAATGCACAGGAAGCCACACAACAAGCGGTAGAAATAAAATTTACTCACCAATTGCCAACAAGAGCAGTGGCAGGTGGTGGCCCTGAAGTCCCTCTCCAGGCAAATGCAACCAGTCCCACCTGCCCTTCACACTGCCTGGTCCAACCCTTCCCCCAAACAATTATCATGGTGGCCCCACCAGAAATGGACACATTTTTATTTCCTTGAACACTGAGGTTTCAGGGATAACTTTCAATGGAAAATCTGAACAGAGTTTGCTTCTATGTGAAGCTAGCTGCTTTGGAACAATAGAAAGACACTGGGTATTCATTCCTTGGAGTAGATTCTGTAGTCTGCAGAGTTTTTCATGGTGTCTAAACCACATGGTAATAAGATATGTCTTAAGGACAGCAATGTCCAAGAGTCCAAACCCATTTGAACAGAACTACAAGGAACCAAAGCTGAAAGGCTACCCAGGGAAGACCACATGACTTGCAGGGAACTGACCAGTTACCACCTCAAACTAAAAGCAGTAAATGGGGTGGTGGGGCAAGGAGGACAACACTTTTCAGAACTTAAAAGACATTAAATAAGCTGGAAATAAATATACATTTCTACAAGTTACAGCATTATGAAACAGTAGGACACATTACACTGAAAGAATCTACAATATTTACAGTTCTTTGATTTTGAAAAAGCTTAGAAAAACAGTGATTTGTTTACTTATGAATGCTGTACAAAATTTTACAAGAAAGGTAAAGGAAACACAATTGCACACAGACATTTGGCTCAGTTGATAAGTAAAGTATGACCTAATCTAATAAATAGTAAACTATATACAATATTAAGAAAGAAAAACTAGAGAAAACTGTATTCTACTGTGTACATTTTTTTGTTGTTGTTAAATCAGAAGGAATTTTTTACTAGGTTTCTCCACAAGCCCCCTCCCCCCAAAAAAGAAAACTCTCTAAAATGATTTCTAGGCAGAAATACAGGTCATTTAAAAAAAAAGTCACTCATGAAGTTACTTTGTGTGTGTTTATTGCATTTCTGTGATAAGTCACAGGATATACTTTCTACAAACCTCATGTGAGAAGAGGTGGTAAAGGCACAAAACCTGCATTAAATTTTCAAAAGGAGATCTAGTTATGTCTTTTGTAACCCCCCCCAAAAAAAATCAAATGTAATCAGGTCTACTTTCTACAGGGAGGCATCTTGAAAAACAGATCCATACAGTACAGAAACATCCAGTAATCTCAAGTCCTGGTGCAACATCCTGTTCTTTAATACTTCTATAATTCATAGAATCTCTTATTTCCTCATGAGCTGCTTTCCATGGTCAGCCTGGAGGCCCAGGGGCTGCCAAGCCAGAGGTAAACTTCAGATGTGGTGGGCACACAAGCACACAGCCTTCACTCCGGGGCTGCATCGTGGCACTTCCAGAGAGCCACAGTATTGAAGAAACAGAGTAAAGTGCTCCAGTCAGAGAGACTGGCACATGAGGATGGAGATCCTGGGAGGGAGGGGTACCCAGAACCAAATACATCTTTGGTGTGTGTGTCCAACAGGTCCACGGCTGCAGTTCTGCCACCACTTCACAACCTTGTGGACTTTCTGACCCCACAGAGGGGCTCAAGACACATAAAAAACATGAGCTGAGACAACACAAATTAAAAAATAATCACAATCCCCACAGAGATATTGGGGGGGGGGAAGTTTTTGGAAAATAATATTATCTGGAATCAAAACTATCTAAAGGAAAAAAGTATATATGCAATATATATATATTTATATTGATATAAAATTATGAAGACACAAATGAATGGATCATCCCATTAATTTGATATTGTGAAAACACTGTTCCTTCATAGGCCAAAAACAAATACAATAGTTGTTGGCACTGCTGAATTGCTTGAAAGTTTATTTTCTTTAAAAAGCTGTTTAGTGACCTGAGGTCTCAAGAACTGTACATTACAAGGCTTACAGAATGAATCCTGCCTCCCATCTTCCACTGCTCCCTCATTTGTCTCTTTCTGAAACCTGCTTTTGAAATGACTGGCCAACTTATTGGATTCACACCCATTACAATACCCCTGGGGCAGGCCCCCAATAGCAGATGGATGCATGAAGGGTGACCTGACACAACCTAACTGTCCGGAGAGCAACAGACTAGTTACAACGCACGTCTTTCAAAGGAACAACAAGGGGGATATTTCAGAGGAGTGGAAGCCCAGGTGTTAGGCATCAAAGACCAGATGAACTGTGAGCTGGCTGGAAAGCCAGGATACCCAGGAAACAAGTCACCCAAAGTCCCGCCTACAGCCTGCACCAATCCCCACGAGGACAGATGCTTGCTTGGCTGCCTACAGCTAAGCACAGGTTTCACTGCTGAGAGGGCGTCCTGTGACAACAGGAAAGCCTGCACAACTGGAAATGCCAACAGAGCAGAAGGGCAGGACACTCTGTTACTTCTACTCAGCACAGAACCTATTCAGAACACTTCTCCATGACAGATCCATCAAAACCTAGTGAAAACCAACACCACATCAAGCTACCTGGAGACAGAATGACTGAGCTGTGTATGATACCGGCAGGTACTGACTCACATGCTGACCCAACTACCAAGCATCATAAAAATGCAAATCTGTGCATCTGTGTCCAGGTAGGCTAGAGGAGTATCACAGAAGATAAGAATAACACACCAAAGAGTCTAAAATTTTGCCACAGATGCTACTGAATTTGAGGAGGTAAATAAATATTTACAAAATGGGTGTGGCAGGTTGACATAGACCCTTTGCCCCTCTTATCAGTTCCATTTCATAAAAGCTTTTTTTTGGTATTAATAAGGATTTTTTTAAAAGTCAAAAAGCAATGGCAGGGAAAGGAAGGGCCCATTATCATACCTCTATAGTTTAAAAATTCTGTACAGAAACTCCTAAAAATAAACTAAGGCAGCTTTATAAATTAGCTGGCTCAGTTTTCATTGTAGAGTTTACATAATCCTCTGAGAGTAGGCAATATGTTCTTAAAACTTTTAGTATAAAAATCATTCACAAGTTGGTTAAAAAGTTTCCATTTCCTTTTTGAAAACGCCTGTTCTTATAAAGAAGGTGGAAAAAAAAAAAACACACTGCATGTAAACACCATTCTTGAATAAAATCCTGCTCCAAAGAACCATGATTTGTACATTAAGAAAAAAATCTTCCTTCGTTTACATTCACAACAAACTTCCAATGAGAAATTCTGCCATATGGTGATGAACAGGAAGGTCAAGTCCACATGTAGCTGGGTGTCTTGGGGCATGTGTGGGCCAGCTGCTCTGCACGTCCTCTCTGGAAAGGAACCACAGGCTACACAGCAATGGCACCAAGAGCTTGTGGTGCTAGGCTCGTCGGTTTGAACAAGCAAATGTCTGCACACATCTTGGCTCTGCAAGAAACCTGTTGTCACTGCAGTCTCCATATCAGACGGATGATGTAACGTAATAGTCGTAAGAAAATCATCTGAGGGTGAGCCTCTGCTGCTTGGTAATTATTCAAAAAGACCTGAAACAACACAAGGAAAGCTGCTTAGTTTCTAAATTTTTTAATTTGGGGAGGGGGAAGGTGAGGGAGGGGGCAAGGGATCCCCATATTCAATGAACAGTCAGTCCCCTTTAATAGCTATGGAAGGCATCCCTGATAGAGCAGTGGGTCACTGCAATCTCCCCTGAGACTGAGAAGGGAAGTTTTCTTCTACTTCCCCTACAAAGGAAGAAGTCACTATATAAAGAGCAGGCATAACAAGTGATTTTCTCCTTAAAAGAAGGCAACTAACAAGACAAAACAAAAAGAAAGCAAATCCCCAAATCTTAGTTTGGTCCTTGGCCCTCAAAGAACATACATTCTTTTAACAGATGATGCCATCAGTACCCAGAGAATTATCTTGAGCAGGAAAAGGCATCAGTCTCTGGAAATTGAATCCCACACCACCTCTGTGTAGAGAGGATCTACCCCAAGTGACTCGAGTTGGTATTGTGTGTGTGTGTGTGTGTGTGTGTGTGTGTGTGTGTGTGTTTGTGCGCACGTGCACACGTGCACATGTGGGGGTAGGGATGGACGGGGGGACACATACACAGGCATGATGGGTGCAGAAGAGGAGAACTGAACTTGGCTGATGCCAAGTAACTCTCTTACTGCTCAAGTTACTGGCATTCAAATATATTTCAGAATCCCCCAAGTGAATTTCTAGTAGCTGTAATTTACTTGAGGAACCAGTGATTTGGGATAATTTGCCCTAAGAAGCTAATAAATAAAGTGTTGTACTGATGTGCCACCAAGCCTCTGGCTGTTGGTAGACAGCTCCACTGGGTCAACGCTGTGGACTCTGCACTGCACAGAGTGGGAGATACGGGCCCGGGGGTCAGACCCCAACACCCACCCTCATCAAGGACTTCTTGTAAACAATCACCCTATGTTTACAACACGCTGAGAAATTGCCACTGCTTCAAGGTCCCTGAGATCCTCTGGTCCTCCTGAGTGCCTGTCACCTTTGAGTTCTAAGTGCTCTGGGGTAAGAGAGAGGAAGCGCTAAGGTCCAGAGCAGCCCAAGTGGAAAATATACCACATGTGCTTCCCTCATCCCTCCCCACACACCAAATTGGAGGTGACAAGCCCATTTCATAATTCAGGTCTGAAATCCACCCTGGTAGTTCCCTTAATGAGTAATGAACACCTGGCAAAAGCTCTTTGCTACGTGAATCGCTCCATAAACCTCCTTCCTATTCAGGGCTGGGGGGGCTTCCAACATGACCCATGAAATTCACTGGCTACTGGACAGGCTGAAAACAAGTGTCCCTTCTTAAGAGCCACAGGCTGTCGATGGACACCAGCTACAAGTGTGGCTCCCGTCGTGTGACTGTTTACACAAATTCTCCAGTGCTTATTTGACAGAACGGGATTGTGATAAGGCCAGGGCATTTCCCCTTTCCCTTCCAGAACCAGACTGGAGGAAATCAGCTTTATGTAGGCGATTCCTGTAGAGGCACTCCGTAACCACAGTCTGTGATTTTTATCTGCGCTACACACAAGATTGCTTTGTTTTGATTTAACTTTCAAAATTACTTTGCTGCTTCTGTGTGAAAATAATTGAGGGGAAGGTTAATTTTAGTCAAGACTAATATTAATAGGTTGAAAGAGGCTTATTCAGAATTAACCCATGTGTTACTAAAATTAAGAAAGTGTGTGTGTTGGGGGAAGGCTAGGTCAAGCAATCATTTCAAGGTAGGAAATCTCATGCCAGGCAGGTGACACTGCCACTGTACAGTACTGCACAGAAACCCTAACCAAGGGACAGAGTCGCACTGGGGACAAGCCCTTAACTATTCACATACAGCTGATTTTATATTCCAGAACCGGCAGCAACTGAGGGTAACACCCTCCAGTCACCCTCTGAGTTCAGCAGGTGGACAACAGTGGCTATGACCACACCAGGAGGAAGCCCTGCTGAGCCACAGCAGCCCTTGACCAACGAGAAGACGCTGTGATAACTCAGTGAGCAGCAACACTGGGACGACTGAACTTGCAGACAGCATGTGTGACAGCATGGCACGTTCTTTTAAGCTAGTGAACAATTGCTTTTGGACCACATTCAACTGAGGAAGCCATTACCACTGATTCCAAGAGCTGTGCCAGCCCAGAAAACCCTTGACAGTTGGCACGGCAGACTGAAGTGTCTGCCGGTTCAGAGCGCACAAACCCACACCTCAGAAAGCCAGCTGAAGGGTGGCACTGCTACTTCTGCTTCCGGCAGACTGGACGTCCTTTTCACACCTGCAGCCACACAGGCGAGTGTGCTGCTGAAGCGCCTGGGTGGGCCCAATGATGCTAACACAAGGCAAGGGACACAGCAGTTGAGGCCAGATGAGGACATCCAGCAGCAACAGGCTACTGTAGGCCAGATCCTCCAGGAGTGTGAGAAAATCAGTTTGTATTGCTGAGGTCCTCCAGCCTGCCCTATTTTCTTAGAGCAGCCCTCGGAAGCGAACACACCTTCTTATTCTTGGCCCTTAGCTTTCAAATGAAAGGTGACTCTTCTTACATCAGAGATGGGTAAGACTGTTTAAGTCATAAAGCTACTTTAGAAAGATGTATTATGGGCTGGGAGATAGCATAATGGTTGTGAAAAGTGACTTTCATGTCTAAGACAAAACTGAGGTCCCAGGTTCAATCTTGGCACCACCATAAGAAAAAGAAAGGAGAAGGCAAAAGTGAAAGGTACATTACCATGATTATTTGGATAAGAGATTATTTAAAAACCACTAATAATGCTACTAAGTATGGTGCAGGTATTCTAATTAGCTCATCATAAGTGTATGTGCATGTGTACACCCCCCCCCCACACACACACAAGTATAGACCTTTATCCTATTACTATTCTTACCACCAGTTCTTCATTTGGGCTTCACACCTGTGAGATTTCACTATGCCTAGAGAATCTTTCTCTCCTTTTCCAGATAAATGGTAAAAGACAGAGATGGAGCGACAAAACCAAACCACAGCTGTACTCTACCACTTGCAGGGCTTCCCTCTTGCATGTTGTTCCCACGTGGCCATTGGGGCTAGCTGAGACCCGAGGCCTAGCGCACGGCAAAGTATGTGTCCTCCACTAAATGAGCTAGCTTCTTGACTCCCTCCCATTGTGGAAATAAGGATCTGGATTACATAGGCGAGCTGGTTCTCATACCCATGTTATTTGTTTAGAAACTGCCTCATGCAAATCTAGATTTTTTTTTTTTTGGTTTCCCTATAAGACCCAAATACTGAGAGCACATGTTCTTCTCCCAGTGAGGGGACCCAGCCCTAACCCCCCCTGTAAAGAGGGCAAAGTACTGACTGCATCCAGCATGTACAGTGTGCACTGTGTATCATAGCAGTGAGGACAGGAACAGCAACAGCAACACACAACCCTTCCTTGTGCATGATAATGTGTGTGCTCAGCCAGGTACGCCACCAGCCCAACCTTGCACACTTCCTAAGGAGCCCACTGAGAAGAAAGCTTTGGGTGGGCCAGACAATGGTACATCCAGTTGAGCGCACACTTTGCAAATGCGCATGGACTTGCGTTTGAGGCCCTCTTCTCTCCTGCCAATGGGAGATGCTTCACAAATCAGGCCTGTGCTTATCTTTCCATCTCCCCTTCCAGCCTCAATTTCTTTCAGTCATATTCACATAAAATAGAAAGAAAGGGGAAAAAAAAAAAAAGGCCACCAGGAGTTATGGTTCACAGTGCTATCACCAAGCCCCAGAGATAGCCCTGGTGGTAATGACGATAATAATAATAATAATAATAATAATAATAATAATAAATTAAATAGAGAAAAGCGTGTAGGGAGACCAGTAGGAAGCCAGTACACTTCCTGCCTCTGGAATAAGGAGGGAAGCACAAGCAAACGGCCACACTCTAACCATGCCCATGAAATCTGAGGCCTGAATCAAACTGCAGTTCTAACACTGAGGGTCCTTGATGGCCTAAGAAGAACATTACAGTGCTGACTTTGGTGGGGTTTCCAATGCTGGTGAGACAGAGAGCAAACAAGAGGAATGCAGAGACAAATCAAATGACAAGAAAGGAGCACCTGCTGAAGAAAGGCAGGAGACACAGAACCAAACGGCACCTGAGCAGAAAAGAGCTCCCTGAGGGACTGGAGGAGACAGGGTTCAGGAGGAGAGCCTGAAGTGGTATGGGCACAGTACTGGGAAAGTGAACAGTTCAGTGAATTCCACATGGTGAGTATCTGTTTTCCCTTAGTCAACTATGTGCTCACTCACATTAGACTGGAGGATATGGGCTCACTTGAAGTGGCAGCTGGGATGGGGGTTATGCCAAGGGAGCACCCTATGTGGAGTCCAAGCTGACTTGCCAGGGACAGAGGTGCCTCAAGAAGTTGCAGCAGCAACTGAAAAACATAGTATGGAAGTGGTACTGTGTGTGAGAGTGTGTGCATGTGGGGGGGGGGGTGTGGGTGAGCTCTGCTGGAATCTGGATCACATCAACCACCATGTGATTAAGTTCATCCAAGCAAAGTACACTTTACCATGATCTCTGGCTGTCAAGGTAGTAAGAGAAATAGGATGCTATTTCTCTGTCCTATCAGAGAGAACTAAACATCAGTTCTAAGCCCAAGAGCAAGGCCTACTGACAGAACCCTTAGACTCGTAATATTTTAACTTGTTTATGACAGAATTTCAACAGCGAATGTCTTAAGATGCCAACTATCTTTTAATGAAAGTTATCTTTAAATGGGATCATGTTATAAGACACTGAATTCTGGATTGTGAAAGCAGGAAGGCCTTTGCCAGGGGACCCAGGCTCCAGGCTCAGGCAAGTGGAGGTGCCATGTGAGTCGGGGTGGGGTCTGCTCCCCCAGGGACTGTGAAGGCATCTTCTGGGATAATGCTGAGTACGATATAATCAAAGGTGGCAGGGCGGGATGAAAATCAGGATGGCTTCAGTGATCCTACCAGGCTATTCCTCCAACCACTCTTAACTCTGCCACATAAACAGTATTTCATATGACGAGAGAAAGCTAGAAAGGAGAAAGCTTGTGTGTGCTGCACACAACATGGGCATTTTTGGGAAGATCTGTCTCTCCATGCAAATGGCATCTCAGTTGTGCAGGTCCGCCACTCACTGCTGTTTCCAGGTGTCAGACCAGTGCTGCTGCAATGCTGCCCAGACACCAAACTCACTTTCCATTCCTCACCAAGGCAGCAGGGGCATTTGCATAACTAGTACTTAATGCGCTTTGATGTCAACACAGCTGTGGAAAGGGTGCCAGGCAAACTCAACCGGACGCAATGCTCCCACACAAAAGCCAAGAGGAGAGAGTTCACACCACCAGCGCTAGGACTCTGCCCCTGGTGATCATGGAACTTTCCTCCTAGTTTTTCATGCATCAATTCAGAGAATGCAGTACTTGCACGCGAGAGGTCCTAGGTTTGATACCCACCACCATCACCACCAATACTTTTGAGTACTGAGTTGAGTTATGCTATGGGTAGAAAAACAGAAACCTCTGGAATAAATAACTACATTGCTAGTGGGGCTGGGAAGCACTGGCCTTTCTTCTGGAAGGACAATCCCCACCTCCATCTGACTGGCTAAAATGCAGATACCTGCCCATCACTACTGAAGCCCGACACTGCTCTGCGGTCAGCCACAGAAAAGCCAGAGAGGTCCTCATATTTCCTGTGTGAGGCACTATCAGATGAAATATTAGATTCAAAGCAAGAACACACTGTTCTGAAATTACCTAGCCTCAAAAAATATGCTAATGAGACATAACGCACTTTAACCACAATACAAACCTCTCCACTATGCCTCAGCTGGGAGAAGTCTAGCGAAAGACTATGTGAGAGGGCTAATTATTTTTGTATGTCTGCAGAAGGGCCTCTCCTCCTGTCATGTGCATCCTCATTTCCTCCTCAGGAGATTTGAAAAAACCCCAGCGAGACCTCTCTGACATCCCCCTCAAGACACCTGCAGTGCTGAATGGCTGTGTGTGCAGCCGAGCAGGTGCACCCACCTGTCAAACTGATGGAGCACCACAGGCACCATGCTAGAAGCCACGTATGTGTACGTACACACACACACACACACACACACACACACACACACACACACTAGTGGCCCCATCCATCCCTCTTGCACTCTGGACACCAAGTCAGACAGAGTGCCTATCAATTGGGTCAGACACACAAATTGCTGAACAAGGAGGGTATCGAAAGGACAGGTGGATACAATCTCTAATCTCTCTCTCTCTCTGCTCTGAAGATGAGTTGAGCAATGTATCCATGATAGTTCAAAATGAGAATATAACAGTGAAAAGGGATGATGGTATTCTATAGCACCATTGTTATGCAGTTTAGGTTAATTTCCTTTAGTAGCCTGACTTCTAAACAATTAGTAGATGAAGTCAGGGCCAAGAAGGTAACCCAAAGCCTCCACATGTCTGTAAGCCTCTTTTCCTATGAGACTCCATCTTTTCCACAAGTCTTTTCCACAAGTTCTTGTTTGAAAACCTGCAATCCAGTCACTGTCTCTACTGAGATAATCTGAATCACATGCTCTCTCGAAGGTCTTAGAAAAAAACACAGAAGGCTAAGCCAATGAAGAATCACTCTACCCCAGACCCAGAGTCTCTGTGATGGGGTTCAATGCCTCTGCCTCCTTGTCACTGTCCTTGTGGCTTGGAAATGGAATGACACTAAAATTGGTGTGGAAGACTTAAAACCAAAGACTGAACTGCCTCATCCATCTATAAGGAAAACACTGAACCTGACAGGAAGAATCAAGACAAATGGCAGGCACCTGTTTTAAGAAAGCGATTCAAAATTATGCTGCCAGTCCGTAACTCATGCAAAATCCATCATCTCAAGATTTGGGGCTAGTTTTAATTTATCATTTAAGATGCAGCTTTCGCAGACAGTGACTTTTAAAAAAAATAATTTCATTTATTTATTATTGAACAGAGACAGGGAAATTGAGAAGGAAGGGGAGATAGAGAGGGAGAGAGAGGGACAGGGACAGATAGTATAATGGTTATGCAAAAGAGATTCTCATGACTGAGGCTTCAAAGTCCCAGGTTCAATCTCTAGCACCACCATACACCAGAGCTGAGCAGTGCTCTAGTTAAAAAAGAGGGAGAGAGACACCTGCAGCCCTGCGTCACCACTCGTGAAGCTTTCCCCTTGCAGGTGGGGACCGGCGGCTTGAACCTGGGTCCTTGCACACTATAATATGAGTACTTAACCAGGTGCACCACCACCACCTACCTGGTCCGTAGACAGTGACTCTTTTCTCAGAAAGCAACTGCTTTACTAAGCAGCATTCAATTAATACTCTCTGACAACAGGTAGTGACTCTGGTAATAATCACCTCAAACAAACATAAATCCAGATGAGTCAAACTTCACCAATGTAAACCCTCTATCGAAGAATATCACTTCAAAAACAAGAATCAGACAGCACAGGCAACTTTGTTTCCTAGTGAAGACAACACACAAATATTTCAAGTTCATGTGTAGTGCACACAGACACGAAGGGCTACTTTACCTTCTCTTTCCCATCAAAGCCAGTCTGAAAGTTACCTCTTCTCTATTCTGTCTGGTTTTGTGCTGTACTATGGTTTTCATGTAGTTCAGCCGTCATGCCTACACATACCTGGGACAGAAATAGCATGTACACTGTTTCTTATGAGTTGACAAGGACCATCTAGATTTACCCACATGTGCTGCTGTCCACTGCCTGGACATGCCCAGGTTACTGACAACCTAGGGTTCTCTGCCTCTGCAGAGCTTCTTGGGCTAGAACAGCTAATGGCCAGGTATGGAGGAAATCACAGAAGGGAAAGGACTCCAGCCTCGTCGGTGGGGTGGAAGTGACACTGGTTTGCTCCACCCTCAGCCCTGCTAAGAATTCCCTCCAAGTGAACTCTTAGTGGATTGCCAAGAATCGGCAGTAAACACAAGATCCCATGCTAGCAGAGGATCATGGAGGAATGACATTCCCTCCAGGGGGTGGACCTGCCTGAGACTTCGAATTGCACTCACATATTTCTGGCAGGTGAAATAGTCTCATAGAGGCTGTGTAAAATAAAAAGGAATTTTTCTGTCTGTGTCAATATTCCTACTCAAAAGCTAGAGAGGGCTCAAGGGCAGCTGCTGAAACACACAACACTGCTTCACATATCTCCTTGCAAGCTGCTCACCCTCTTCATAAAGTTCAAAGCAGAGACTTGGCGTCTCCAAGAATGCTTCTCCTTGCAGACCACTGACATCCCTGTGCTACCTCACTTTGTGGGGAGGAAAATGATCAAGACACTGTGTGGGTGGAGGTCACTCAGCAGCAAATACTTCTTAAAGTGTTGCATCACCTCCATGGTCCCATAGTTTTTTTATCATGCGGACTTTTGTTATAGTTATAGTGAAAACACACCAGAGTTGCCAGATCTGTGACAATCATAGCGTCAAAATGAATACTGACAGCAGTGCAAAATAACCCAAAGACTTAAAGAGGATCCCATGAGTTTGAGTTTGATAAGTGAAACAAGCATACCCAGGAGAAAGGAAAGCTTTTATTTTATTTTATTGCCACTGGGGTTATCACTAGGGCCACTGCTCCTAGAGACCATTTTTCCCTTTTTTTTTTTTTTTTTAAAAAAACCTCTTCTATTTTATGTGATAAGACAGAGAGAAACTGAGAGTGGAGGGTAAGATATGGAGAGAAAGAGACACACCTGTAGACCTGCTTGATTACTCATGAAGTGTCCCCCCCTGCAGGTGAGGAGTGGGGTCTTGAGCCATGTGTATGTTCAGCTGGGTGCACCACCACTCAGCCCTCCAAAAGGACAGCTTTCCCTCCTTCACATGCACATTCCTGCCATTATAAACAGAAAAGTACTGCCTCACTAGTGGAAGACCAAAGCCAGCATTGCCAACAACAGGGCAAACTGACACCTTATGCTTCTCAATGTGGTGTACTAGGAACACAGCTTCACCTCTGTGGTATTCCTCTCCCAAATTCAAAAGCCTGAATCACCTCCCTGGGAAACAGCAGACAAATCAAATTCAAAGAGAACTCCATAAAACACCAGGTCTAACACAAATAAAAAATGTCCATGTGGGTAAAAAAAAAATAGTGAGGGAAAGTTCCAAATTAATGGAGTCCAAGAGCCAAGTAACATTAATGTGATCCTAGATCAGTTTGCTTATTTGTTTGTTTGCTGCCACCATGGTTATCACTGGGGCTTGGTGCCTGCACAGCTCCACCACTCTAGGAAGCCATTTTTTCCTTTCCTCTAGATAGAGGGTGAGAGACAAAGAGATAGAAAGAGATGCCACAATACCATTCCACTACTCATGAAACTCCCATCCATACAGATTCATTCATGAGCTGGCCTGGGGCTTGAATCCAGGCTCTTGCCCACAGTAAAGTGTGCACTCTATTTGGTGAGCGACCTGAAATCCCCAAGATGGGTTCTTATATTAGAAAATAAATTTTTTCTATGAGGGCATTCTGGAGACAGTGGATAAAGGTTGAATATATTACAGAGCAGTACTGGATCATTTGTTAATGTCCTCATTTTGAAATGATTCTGGTTATGTAAGAGAATATGCTTATTCTTCGTATTCATATTTGAGAGTAAAGGAGTAACATGCCTGTGACTTATTCTCAAGCAGTTTTGAAAGTAATACACACCCAAGTATCAAGGCAGAGACCGATAAAGCAAATGTAGCAAAATGTTAACACTGGGGGACTTGGATGGCAGACAGGAGGGCTCTTTGTACCATTCTGGCCACTTTCAAGTCTGAAATTGTTTCAAAACACAAAGTTACAAAACATCAAGATTTGGAGTAGTGACACCCCTATTGGAGGCTGACAGTCACTCTGGCCCTGCAGGGTCATTTGGGGACAAGTGCACTGAGTCATTAGAGGAAAAGGGAACATGCACCAGGACTTTGTGCTCACCTGTGCCTCTCCCACCTCCTCCTTCAAGGATTCAGACTTCACAGCTCCGTTTCATATGCTTCCCCATTGCCCTTAAGTGGACTGAACACATGACAACTACACGACAACTTCCTCTATTGCTCTAACTGAAAAAACGGGAAAATACCCTGTCAGGCTTCACAAGGCTCATGGCAACAAGACCAACACTTAAGGCACTGTAATAAATTAAGCAAATAAAGACACTTAGTATTTACAATGCTAAAAGGCATCATGATGCAGTGTAGCCCATGAGAGGTGATGATTCCTTATTTAAATACATTAGTTTCCAAAATGGCTCCCATTCACCTTGCCCCAACCCCATATTCAGCACTAGACCATCACGGTGGCTGTAGACAATAGACTATTTTTTAATCTGATACGTATCAAGAAGGCAAGCATTTATGGCTTTGGGGTTCACTGTTGATATCTAGTTTCAAAGTCTGGTACTGTGAACTGGCTATTTATATAAAGTAGAGAATATCTATGCCTATAACTTAGAAAAATCAGGCTATAACCTGGATTCTGTCTGGAGTATTCCCTCAATCACCCAGCCTACATAGGAAGATAGTCATTTAATAATTAGCAACTTTTATCTCCCCATCAGTTCATATTTCAAGAAAAGCTAAATAATGTGCACAATTGCAAAATACGATGAAACTGATATGCATTTACTACAGTCACTGAGAATAGATGCATCTCGTTTGAAAAGTTAGTTAGGATCACCCTAACTATTGTCAGAAGAGGCGATAGAAGGAAACGAACTTGATGGATGACAGCACCTCATTACTAAAAGTCCAGATAGTGCAACAACCCACTGCTTGTGTTGCATTAGCATGTGACTAGAACTCACTTCCTTGACAGCTTATGTGAGGGAGTAGCCCTGGGCATGGCTGTGGGCCTTTCCCTACACAACCACTGGCGGTATCACATCACAGACCACAGGCCATGATAGAGCTGCCTCAAATAGAACCATGCCAGCAGGCTCAGGAGAAAACCAGCTTGAGCCATTTATCCTTGATGTACACTTAGAGACATTTTCTACAAAGTTCCCTTAAGTATATCCAGCTTAGGGGCCAAAGGCTCTGATCCAGTCTCCTGAGACTGAAGTTGTGTTGCTTCATGTGTGTTGACCAGAACTCCTGACTCTGAAGATACCAGGGTCCTACCACTTCATCTCTCCCAGGGAGACCCATTCAAAGATCTGACTTAACAGTCTTACTTCTAGATAAGCCAAGATGGAGGCTTAGTATGCTGGTCAGTTCACTGCCTATTCTCACCCTGAGAGGTCAATACTCTTACTAGGAGTTCTCTTATCCTGCTAGATTCTGGACACATCACTAGAATCAGAATAGGTGTATTCTACCCACCCTCTTAGTGACCTGTGCCCAATATTGTGAATACACCTAAGTTCTGTTCACACTGAATCTCTCCCTTTACCTCAGATTCTCAGGTGAGAATCAAGTCCAGATATACAACCTAGCACTGAAATTTGAAATTTCATCAGGGAATCAAGGAAGAGGAGTGGGGGAGGGGGGTTTGGTGAACTTTATTGGCACATTACAAAACAATCAACTTCATAAAAACAATTCCCCTTTCATATTTAGATTTTTAAAAAATATGTTCTATGTACTGGTACATGGTAGGTGTAGGATGCTGGGCATTTTGCCAGCTAACAACAGTGTGACATAAAATTTTTAACTCCAATTATCAATGCACTGACCATTTACTGATAAAACCAAACCCTATAGCACATGTCCAAACATGTCCAAAGGAAGATATGAAAAGGGTATAATGTGTGTTTTCTAATAGTCCCTGACTCTCTTACGGGAATACTGAAGAAATGAAAAGATTCCCTTAAAATTGGAAAATGTCATCATGTGTGCTTAAAAAGTAGTGGAGACAGGAAGGCAAGAATGAATCAAAAACTTAATAAACAACATCAAAGGGACAGGATGAAGGGGCACTGGCATCCTGTTGTGTCTCCTAGATACCACTCAAGGGGGGTGATGAGAGACTGTGCTATGTATTAAAGGCTATGCTGCAAATCATTAACCCCCAGTAAAATAAAATAAAAATATACACTTAGCAATTGCTAGGTTAAAAAATCTAGTTTTTGCTAGTGTATCCCTTAAAGCAGAAGAGAAATTAAGATAGCCTAGTAACCTTCTAGAAGAAAAAATAACGTTTGGGGAGTGAGAGAGGGGCTAGGAAAGAAGTCAAAATTGTGAGTGATATTGGCACTTTTATATCATACAAGGTTGGATGACAAATATAAACAATCTGAAATTGCATTATACATTGGCTAGTGTACCTCTTACAGGAAGTAGTCATAATAGTGCTAACTCCCAGAAGTTCACTCTACATGTTACTAAATGTCTTCTATGAGAAAAGAGTGCCTAATTGTCACTGGGCAAAACAAGATTTAATACAGTGTGTCTACAAAAGGCAAAGGGTGAATTAAAGCAATAACAACAACAACAACAACAAAAAGACATCAACCACACTTCAAAATTGAGTAGTAACAAATTATAGGCCATTAATGAATGGCCTCCTGACATACCTCAATAAATGTCTAAGGACTGCAATGTGGACTGTAAGGGCCAGAGCTCTCCTGCTATGTTTCAAACTGTAGGGGAGGCTTGTAAATTAATCGTGGCTTCACTCCCTTTAGCAGGGTGAAGATGGGTATGCAAAGACTTCTTTAACTTAGACCCAAACTGCCTAAAAAGACTGCACTGGTAGATTGGAAACTACGGTAATACTTTTGAGAGAACATTTCAAAGCACTTGAGTAAACCCCCTTTTACGGTATAGTTGTTTTCAGGCTTGTGCTCATGGAATGACTTTGCCATTCATACCATATTCTCTTTAGCAACCACCACTTGAATTTAGTCATAAAACAAAAGGAAAATGGGAAAAGAGAAAAAATATGTGTCACACATCGGTTAATATGGGCCTGTCATTTCTACTCAAACACAGAATGATGACTAGTCACCTTCAATTTACATATATGGTGGGGGAGTGGGAGGGTGTGAGGAGAAAAGGGGGTAAAGAAAACAGCATTACCCTTCTTGGGTAATATGCATTAAATTCGTCTCCAATACGTCGCAGTTCTTGTGCGATCCATATCTCCGGGCGCATATCTGCAGGTACAGCCTGAGACTGCCTCATGGAAGCTGCATTAGAACAAACAGAACAAAAATCACATCGTTTTAGAGCATTTAGAAGGTTGCAAGGGTAAATTTCTAAAAGCAAGTGGATCTCACATAAGCTTCTTTGGTAGTGGGGTGCTTGCTCCCAAACCCCAGAACTACAGTACTGTATAAACAATTCTAGCGGCAGAATCTGCTACACATCTTCGGTTAAGGAATAAAGGACACAGACATTTTCTTTCTCAAAAAAAGAGCTTCAGACTTGCAAAGTGCAAAAATGTTCTAATTAATGGCACTGCTCCATTTCAAGAAGGTAAATAACATACATACAGACACACACACACACACACACAAACAGGACAAAGAATGCCACCTGGGGGGGGAGAAACATAGGGAAAAGAGATCAATTTAGGCTGTCAGTCAAATATTTTGATATTCACATGAGGCAAAATTATCTGGAAAGTTATAAACACCATAAGAATCAGATGGCACAATTATCCTATTCAAAGCAACTAAGTGGAAAGCCCAAGAAGCGACACAGGCTACGTGGGTTTTGTTTCCACTGAGGAAACACAGTGATATGAACAGTTGTCACAGTGCTAATAGGACCAAATTAAAGCCTAACTGCAAGTTTGTTTCAATATGAATGCAACCAATAAAGATGAATTCAAGTCTGCAAACACTGTATGGGGAGAGGAAATGTTTTGGGTTTAAGAACAAAAGTATCTTTGAAAGGAGACAAAAAGGACAGTCCACCCTTCCATTAAGCTGCCACTAACATTCATACCCAGTGCATTCATTTGCTTGTTAATGAAACCATTAAAAACCACATGGCAGCCAAAAATGATAGAGAACAAGATGGTGCTCATCACTTAGAAGGAAAAATGCTCATCAAGCTCAGAGAAGCAGGCCAGTAACATGGCACAACTGCTACTTACATGTGATGCGTGTTAAAACAAGCACAAGGCACTCACTAGACACATGCTATGTTGTAACCATGGTAAAACACTTAAAGATCTTGATAGTCAAATTTTGTGATTTCGACTATACTGTTCTATCTTGTGTTTCTGAAGAAAATAAAAATATTGGGCTGGAGAGATGTAGCTTACTTGAACATAGCCCAGAAGGCCAGGCACCACAGGGGAGTGCAATAGCACTAGAGAAAACTTTCCTGCTACTATGATAAATGTATCGGAATGAAAAGAGTAAACCTGTGAACTATAAAACTGCATATGCACAAAACCCTCATTACACAATAAAGGGGGGGCAGGAGGTGACACACCTGGTTAAGTAAGTGCTCACATTACAGTGCACAAGAGGCTGGGTTCAAGCCCTTGGTTCCCACCTGCAGGGGAAAGCTTCATGAGTGGTGAAGCAAGGCTGCAGGTGTCTCTCTTCCACTCTATCTCCCTCTCCCCTCTCAATTTCTCTGTTTCTATCCAATAAGAAAATAAAAACATATATATATTTTAAAAAGAGTGGTTTTTAGAAACAAGACAATCTTTTAAGTGAAAAACAAATGTTTCATTTACTGCTATCAACAATAATCACACAGGTTTACAGCTTGATAGAAGTACTTAAAAGAGAACTCTTACCCAGCTTCTCTGTTTGTCCCCCAGTGAATTTAACAATGCTTCCACAATGACAGAGTCCATGAGAGACTGAAAAGGTCAGGGCACTATATAAGGGAAAGGAGACATAAAAAGGAGGGCAGGGAGACATGAGGCAGAGCTAAGAACTCACTCTGATTCTCTCCAGAATTATCTGCACTGGCAGAGGCAGATAAGGCAGAGGCAAACAATTAAGATCCTAGCAGAAACACAATAAATGGATGACAAGGGTGATTTTTATTATTGGTTTTTTTTTTTTTTTTGGGTGGGGGTCATCACCAGACAACATTTTCATATAGTGACAGAGGCAAAGAGGCAGAGAGTGAAAGAAACCACAGCAGTGGGGGCTGGGCTAGAGCCTGGGTCTCACACATGACAAAGCAGCATATTATCCAAGTGAGCTATTTTGCCAGTCAACAGGCAACTCTTAGAGGAGAAAAATCCAGGCTTGTTCTTTGAAGATACATCCAATCATATAAAGAATGATTTGGGCTATATCCTTGTCACACAAATATATTTTTTATAGATTTTATTTATTTACTACTGAGAAAGATAAGAGGAGAGAGAAAGAACCAGACATTACTCTGGTACATGTGCTACCGGGGATCGAACTCAGGACCTCCTACTTGATAGTCCAAAGCGATCACTGCGCCACCTCCCAGACCACAACACAAATATTTTTATCGTTGATTAGCAGAAGTCTACTAAAATTAAAATGTAAATGACAGTTTATTAAGCTGGCAGGGAATATGATGTTAGGAGATGATTAATAGTTTACATCCTATTTCTGGTTTATAAGTTCTTCAAGAATTCTGTCTATCACAGGTACCAAGACATGACTATTCGTTTCATACTACTGGAAATCAAGCACTTTGCTAGATTTTCACTTATTTTTTGGGAAAGAGGACCAGAGCACTGCCCAGCTTTGACAGATGGTGCTGGCAGGAATTGAAGCTAGAGCCTCTAGGGCCTCACATATATAAATCTTACACTCTATTGCTAAGCTATCTCCCTGCTCATACTTTTCAGACCTTTAAAAGTATAATTCACCTTTTCATCTTTTGGAAAGTCTACTCTGCTTCAGGCACTATCTCCTACAGCCCCACAGAGAGGCACCTGTCTACTGGAAGAGACCAGCAAGTCCCCAGATGAAGGTAGCACTTAGGACCTCCACTGCACACTCTTCTGAGCTGCAGAATGCAGCCCGCTTCCCACGACTCACAGCTCTCTTCCTGACAGTCATCTGCCTTCAGTCCTAGAAACAGAAGGGAGGAGAATGCCAATTGTCAAGAGGACCTGTGAAAGAGGTCACATGTTTTACAAACATAGTAGACTGGTTAAAAAAAATGCTGGCAGATTACTCAGTGTTTAATAAATCAAGATATTTGATAAACTACCTGACAAATTTGAATGCCCAGGAGCCAGACATTGTTCTAGGAGTTGTTCTGGTACAGCAACCCCAGAAGCCAAGCCCTGCTCCCAGGGAGGTTACATTCTTGTGGTTTAAGTGCTTAATTTCAATTAAATACTAAATTTTTTTCAGAACAAGGATATTTACAAATATACTCTGTACTTCTTTGGACACGAACACAATTCTCTCCTGGTTTATTCTCCCTGATCTGTAGTTCTGAATTCTAAACACCTTTAAGTGCCTGGTTCAGAAAGTTCTGTCCAGCTCATACTTGGGCTGGTGACTAGAAGCAAAGGAGCCAGGTCCATCAGTAGTCAGCTTATTGAAACTAGCACTGAAGGGACAATATCAACCCAGCCAGCAGCTAAGAAGGAAATATGGAAGTTGGTGGCCAAATTCAACTTGTTTATCACAGAGTTAAATGTTCTGCTGTTTGTGTGTGTGGGGGGGGGAGGCAAAGGAGATAAACAGATGTTTCTTCAAGAGGAAAAATAGTTCAGAAGCTGTTAGTGTAAACAAATAGGTGTAAACACAACCAAAGGGACTGAAACAAGGAGCTAGCAGGGCCCATGGAAAATGCTGGATCTGGCTCCCCAAGTGGCTCAGGTACAGATCTACAGATCATACCCTAAGGTATACTGATAAAGGATATAAAGTCAAGCACAGGTCCTGGAAAATAAAAGGGTGTTCAGAGAACAGTTAAGAGCTCAAAGTTTGTAACAACTCAAAAGAATAATGTAGTAGAGCAGGTATTGTACATACCACCTAGCAATATCAGATCTGTTGTAGGAGGGTCACCAATTACACTAAGATGCATTTGAAATTCATGTGTATTTTCAGAACATTTTATTGATCTGTTTCTTATTTGAGTGAAATACATGTGCACACAAGCAGTGCTTTGTCATCCATAGAATTGGAATAATTTTGTCTTTTCTGCTTTCTTTTAAAAAATATTTTATCTTAATGAGATACAGAAAGATGTAGAGAGAGAAAGACATGCACACTCACACATCAGAGCACTGTTCAGCCCTGGCTTATGGTGGTGCTGAGGATTCAATCTGAGATTCCAGGAGCCTCAGGCATGAAAGTTTTTGCAGAACTATTACGCTCTCTCTTCAGCACCATTTGCTGCTTTCCTGTGGTACTGAGGATGACACATGGAGGTGCCGAGCAATTCCAGGCCCCAGGTACACTGAAGTACAGCATCAATGAACTGCTTCAAAGGAGAGTGATCTGTCTGGGCTACTTGGAACAGCCACTTGGTTCTTTTAAAGAGTTGTTTCCTTCTTCCTCTTCTTTTTTTTTTTTTTTTTGGTGGGGAAGCCTATGAAAATAGCACAGTGGGGATGCACCGGACTTACATGCAAAGAGGTCCCAGGTTTGATCCCAGCCCTAACAGTAGCCAAAGTTGCCTGGTGCTCTGGTCAAAAACAAGGCTTGTATTTTTATTTTATTTTTTCTTAAGAGACAAATGCTCTTCTTATTCTTTGATTTGAATCTCTATCTGTAAATTATTAATCAGTACTCTGCAGTAATATTTAGTTAATATGTGCATGAGATATAAGGTCATAAACAAAAGACTAAGACAAAATCTACTTTGATTATATTAAAATGCATCCTACATAATTTAAAAGAGTATTCTTAATCTCAGTTACTATAGTAGATTTTATTTTCTTAAAGTGCATATTTATTTGTTTTTACTGTATCACTGCTCAGCTCAGGCTTATGGTGGTACTAGGAATCAGCTTGAGCTTATGGTGGTGAATCTGAGACTTTAGGTGCCTCAGGGTTAATGAAAGGCTTTTTGTGGCACAATCGGTTAGCGTGCAGTACTTACACAGCAGTGTATGCGCGGGTGATGCTGACGTTGTGTGAATGGCTTTTTGCATAACCACTGTGCTATCTCTCCAGGTCACTACAGTGTGTTTTAAAAGAAAAATTTTTAATTGCCACCAAGGTTCAGTACCAACACTAAGAATCCATAGCTCCTAGTGGCCTTTTTTTCCCCCTTTCTACTTCATTGGATAGGACAGAGAGACAATGAGAGGGGTGGGGGAGGTAGAGAGGGAGGGAGGAGGACAGAGACCTGCATCCCCCCTGCAGGTAGAGAATGGGGGTCTGAACCTGGGTCCTTTCACATATATGCACTTAATCAAGTGCATCACCAGTCTTCTATATGGAAAAAAAATACATTGAGGGGGGTGGTAAGATAGCTCATCTGAGAGGGAGCCTGCTTTTCTACAATGAGGGGGAGCCAGGCTCAAGCTCCAATATACCAGATAGTAATACTATGTCACCGAGGAGAAAAGCTTCAATGTTGTGATGTTTCTTCTTCTCTTTCTTCCCCCTCTCTATTTGAAAAAGTTAGTTCAGAAAGGTGAAGATCCCATAAGAGTAACAAAAAATACACCGAGCAGTAACTTCATGATGTACCAGTTAAGGGAGGGTGGAGGAAAGGAAAATAATTGTTTAGTAACTTTGAGTTACTGAAAGATTCTTGCTAGTTAGAAGGCTATTCTGGCTTGGCAACAGAGCTATTTTCCATTTCATAGGGTGATTTTGATTCTTAAAAGATCAGCAATTTGAAAACATTAATATCGTGGTTAAGTGGCTGATAGTGAAATCAGACTGGGGCTTTCGCTAGGGGCTTTCTGTAGCACAGCCAGTTCAAGTGGAAAAATGACAACAGTGAAACTGTCAATTCATTAGGAACTCCACATCAGTCAGTCAAGCCAAACCTTCTGATGTTTCTGAACAAGTTCAGTTGCATCTCCCTGTCATGAATGGCAGGTGTCCAAAGGAACCAAATCACTGTCACTCTTCTCCACCTAGTTGTTCTTTTTTTTAAAAAAAGAAAATCTCCAGAAATAACCTACAGGTTTCAAGAGACAGGAAACCAGCAGCCAGCCCACAAATATCTCCTTGTAAAACCCATTGATCAGGATGATTCACCTACACTACATTTCCCAATTAGCCATACAGGAAGGGGGGCAACTGTCACTTTAAGTCTTACTACTGTTACTGCTGTCAGAATCCCCTTCAACTCTAATTCAGGAAATCAAGAGTCAGAATTCAGTTTTGCATGCAAGCACGCACACATACACACACACACACACACACACACACACACACACACACACACACTCAAGCTCACACATCCTCTAGGTCTATTTATTTTTTACATCATTTCATTTCTTGATAAATTCAGTTTCATTAAACCACTGGGTGAAAATTAAAAGGTTTAGAAACAGATGGCAGTAAACACGAAGTTCCTAGATCTGCTTTTCTCTGACACCAATTTGTGTCAAGTTAGGGTAGCAGAAGAATTCAAGACAGTGCTATATAAACAGCGGCTAAAATAAGCTACCACAAATGCAGTCTATGCACTGAAGCTTGCATTGTTACATTTACTCTTTCAATATATAACGCCCACTGTTTTTGTGTCAGAAAGTCAAAACATGCTGCCTTGATCAATCTCCCGTTTGGTCATCTGGAAACTGCCAGTAAACCAAGGCCGTGAAGTCGGAGAGAAATCTGGAAAGAAGCGTTCATATTTCTCCCCCTTTCTCAATACTGGTTTCCTATAATAAAATTGGATCTTTGGCATTAAGGTTAACATGATATTATGACTTTTTATTCATGTACTGTTCAAGATCAGAGGATCTAGTTCTCCATTTTATCTGTGCTGCCTCCACATATTTACTGGAGCCAGTAAGAGGATATTCCACGGGACGGGGCAAGTAGCGCAGCGGGTTAAGCACACATGGCACAAAGCCCTATGACCAGCTCAAGGATATTCCAGGAGCAAGCCCAAGCCCTGCATTTTATGCCCATGTCCCAGGATATAGCTGGCTAACTCACAAGGAAAGCCAGACATCTCACACAAGACGGGTGACACCTGTGCAGGAAGGACCATTAAGCAGTATCATACCCGTTTGTCTGGCTTGTTTGCTCACTTCCTGCAAAAGATGCACACTTTTCCCTAAAGGATGGCAACTCTTGCTGATGGATTGTGTCCTTAAAGCTCTTCCCTCTTGAAGAACTGAAATGCTCCCTTCTGCCCAATTCCAATCTTAATTCTGTCCCTAAAGGCTGGGACAGAAAATCTATACCATCTTAATCATTAACCCTCTTTTTAATTGATAAAGCTGCTGCCATATCGCCCCACCTGGGCCTAAGCCAGCCTATTCCCAACGTTAATTTGATGAGGCCTGAAAAGAGCCTCCATCACTGTCCTGGTGAATGTCCCTTTGGCACATTCCAGAAATGTGACAGTGGTCTGCACTGGGTATGCCTTAGGACCAGTATGGGCCACCACTACTATCATCTTCCCTAAGTTGACCCTCACCCCACAAAGTCTCCAAGAGAGCTGTATTACTAGTCCCAAGGCCTTTGATTCCCTTTCAGTAGACTATAGAGGATCTGAATCTGTCGTGTTAATTAAAAATAAATAAATAAATGTGATCCTCAAAACTAAGGACAGAAAACCAACACAGGCCTTGCTTTAAGCCACGAGGCATATCCCCAAATTGTCTAACTTGAGGGTGCAGGCAATATCACCATTTTACTCCATTAAAACTAAAAGGGTGATTTCTTTCAGACACTTACAAATAAATGTACAACTCTATCCATTAATTCACTTAAAGCCATTCCTTAAAAAGAAAGTGCAAAGGGAAAAAAAAAAAACAAACTAGAAGTTACTAATTTTTGGCAATTATATGTTGTTTCTAGTCAGAAATGAGATTTTTGGGGGAGGAAATGAGAATTTAAACTACAAATACAAAATTTTCTAGCTGCAGAGTTAAGTGTGGCTTCCTCTGTAACACAAGGAGCAGGAAACAGGTGAGGAAAATATCTTCTCCTAAATTCATATTCAGGCCTTCAATTTTTCTGTATTTCATCTCAGTGAGAACAAAGACCTAGGTATGAAACAAAATCAGAATCTTAAAAGCTATAGCTCAAACAGGCTTTAAATTAAAGCACAAAAGCCCATCACTTTATTTATGCAGTTAGAAGTTATAAAGGCTACACACGGAAGTGAAGCACTGATCTGTTAGCACAGATAGATAGCTATCTATAACACACCAGGAGGAAGAGGCATGATGACAGCTTCCCACTTGAAACAATTCACAAAAGGCAGCTGACATTTTTTTTTTTTTTAATTTCACATTGTATACAAAGAGAAGCTATCTTTCCACTTCAATTCCAGGCATTATTTTGCACAGACACAAATATGTTATCATTGTTTTTTAGGACATTTAATGGTTTAAGTATTTGTCATTACAACATATGTCTGTCACGGCTGGGCTGTCTGACTGGACTCGTCCCTACAAAAAAAAAACATAAAGCCCTTGATTTATAAGCACATTTGAGCTGAAAGTGAGCATTTCCACTTTTAAGGAACAAAGACAAACATGAGTCCCACAAGCTTTTTGTAGGAAACACAAGGATAGTTTCCACTCAAGTCACCTCATACACTGACTAGCCTACACTAACTGCTGAAGCCAGCACCCACCCTCTACACAACTTGGTAATTCTGGAGGAAGATCCTAGGCCTAGTCAGTAAACCACAGAAATGCTGTATATATGACTGAGCTATATCACTTCCACACTGAAAAAAAACCAATCACCAGTAGTACAGGCTCTAGTGTAAGGTATGTGCAACTTGAGCTGAAGACTGTCTGGTCTGGGCTGGGGAGACTAGCATAATGGCTATGTAAATGACTTTCATGCCTGGGGCTCTGAGGTCCCAGGTTTAATCCCCAGCAACACCATAAACCAGAGTTGAGCAGTGCTCTGGTCTTTCTGTGTATTCATCTTTCTTTCTGTCTTTTCCTCATTAAAATAAAAAAATAAATAAATACTGAGGAAAAAAAAAAAAAAGAAAAGAAAAGATAGACTGTCTGGCCTACTGGTTTAGGTCTTTTTTTCTGCTTGGGGTTCACATATTTCTTTCCCCTCCCAAGCCCTGTTTCCTCAAGAGTAGTACAATTTACTGTAGGCTGTTCTGGTGTCTAATAAGGCTCATATATAAAAGGTAAAATGGTATGGGACCTCTGTACTGATAAGCCACTGTGCAGTACATATTAATCTGTGATAGCTCTACACACAACCATCCTCAACCCCCTAAAAGCAGTTCTGGCCATTACGGCACTCCTTCCCCCATTTCAGAAGAGGACACTGGCTTCTAGGCTAGTAGGAGGATCTGCCCCAGAAGCTGTAATTCATGGATCAGTGAAAGGACCAAGAATCTGAACACAATCAGTAAGATTTAATTGGCATTTATATAAGATCAACACACCATCCAACAGCAGAATAGTTTTTTTCAAGTACTCCATGGTCTATACACCAAGCCAGAATAACCATACCCTGAGCCATAACACAAACCTCAATCAATTGAAAGTAACTAAAATCACTGTATTCTCTGACCACAACAGAACTAAATAAAAAAAATAACAGAAAAACAATAGCACAATTTCTGTGCATTTAGGAATAATACACTTGTAAGTAATCTAGGGTCAAAGAGGAAGTCTCAAAGGAAACAAGAAGAAAAGCACAGAAGTCAATAAAAATGAAAATACGATATACCAAGCATGTGGGATGCAGTTGAAGTAGTGGTCAAAGAAAGCTTATACCATTAAATATTTATAGTAGAAAAGAGAAAAATGGCTCAAAACACTATTATTCCACATTCCTAACTCAAAGAATCTGCACAAAACAAACAAAACATATATTAAACAATAGAATTAACTACTGGAAAACAAAGAGAAAGAACTACTAAACAAAAGTTCATCAAAAAGTAGAGATTAGGGTGACAGTATAATGATTATGCAAACAACTTTCATGCTTGAGGCTCTGAGATCCCAGGTTCAATCCCCAGCACCACCATAAACCAGAGCTGAGTAGAGGGGATGGGGTGGGGGGGAAACATAAAACTGACAAATCTCTAACAAGTCTGATAAAAGATTTTAAAAGTACACATCACCAAAGTCAAGAATAAAGTGAGCTATCACAATATATTCTTCATCCAGTTAAAAGGATACGGAAACAATATACTTTGTAAACCCACAAATTCAACAATTTAGGGGGAAAGGCATCAATCCTTCAAAAACCACAAACTAACAGAACCCCAGTCAAAATGAAATGGAAAACCTTGGCAGTCCTACAAATACAAAAAATAAACTGATAGTTTAAAAGCATTCAAAAAGAAATCTCCAATTCAGGATCGTTTTATTATAGTATTCTAACCAAGTATTTAAAGAACAACACTAGTTTTATACAATCTCTTCCAGAATATAGAGGAAGAAAGAAGTGTTACTTCCCAGGTTACTGTTAGGCCTTAATTTCAACATTAGTTTTTAAAGAAAAAAAAATGATGTCTCAAGAATTTAGCCCAAAAGAATATTAACAATCTCAATTCAGCAATATATGAAAGAGAAAAACCCTATCCAAGTATCCTTTATCCTAGAGATGCAAGGGAAATTAACAATGAAAATCAAATTTTAAAAGTGCACATCAACAGGCTAAGTAAAATAATACCATTCTAGCACTTGGTGAAGAATAAACATTTTATAAAATTCATAGCTCTGGAAGTACTAGTCAGTGCAATAGGGCCAAAAAGAAAGAAAATGCATGAAGATCATAAATGAAATAAAAAAAGGTTTCATTTGCAGGTGTGATTGTTCAAGCTTACTCTAGAAGTAATCTAAAGCACAGGACCTAGACTAAAAATATTTTGAAGAAACAAAGAAGCCTGATGGGTCTCTCTAACACTCATTCTAACGTAACTACAGTGATCAAGAAATAACAGGCAAATACTTCAATGGAGCACAATGGCGAATCCAGAAACAGACCAACATAAACATGCTAACTGGGTTTCTGATAAAGGTGTAAAGAAGTACTTTAATGGAAAAAGGAATCTTTTTAACAAGTAATACTGGAACAACTGAGCCACTTAACTTCAAAAGAATAAACAGTGGTCTAAACCTTTATAACTATAAACTTATACAACTTTGAGGAAAATCATACAACTTTCAGGAGACAATCTTTGTAGGCTACGCGTTGGTGAAGAGTTCTTAGACTTAGCACCAGAAGTCTGATCCGTGAAAGGAAAAATTTTAAGAACTGAACTTCATCAAAGTTTAACACATTTGTTTTATGAAGCTAAAAGATCAAAGCTACAAAACAGGGTAAAACATTTTCATATCTGGCAAAGGCAGTGAAACTAGGATACATAAAACTGAAAACAAAGCAATGCAATTAGAAAATGATGAAAAGATAGGAACAGAATCTCACTAAAGTGAGCATACACACAAAAATTCAACCACAACAGTCAGTGAAACTCAAATGAAAACGAGTAAGGTATTGTTGCACACATCAGAACGGATACATAAAAAATAGTGGTAAGAGGGCTGGATGATGGTGCAGCAGGTTAAACACACATGGTGTGAAGCACAAGGATCCCAGTTCAAATCCCTGGCTTCCCACCTGGAAGAGGGTCACTTCACAAGTGGTGAAGGAGGTCTGCAGGTGTCTTTTTCTCCCTCTCTCTGTCTTCCCCTCCTCTCTTGAGAGATTTCTCAGTCCTATCCAACAATGGCAACAAAATTGGAAAAATGGCCTCCAGGAGCAGTGGATTCCCAGCAGCACTGAGCCCCAGTGATAACCCTGGAGGCAATAATAATAATGATGATGATGATGATGATGCCATTATGTTGACTAAGATTTGAAGAAACTCTATTTTCTTTGCTGTAGAGACAGCCAGAAATCGAGAAGGAAGAGGATGATAGAGAGGGACAGACAGAGAGACACCTGCAACACTGCTTCACCACTTGCAAAGCTTTCCCCCTGTAGGTGGGGCCGGGGGGTTTGAACCTGGTTCCTTATGCACTGTAAGGAAGGGGATGATAGAGAGGAAGAGACAGAGAGACACCTGCAACACTGCTTCACCACTTGCAAAGCATTCCCCCTGTAGGTGGGGCCGGAGGGTTTGAACCTGGTTCCTTATGCACTGTAACATGTGGGCTCAACCAGGTGTGCTACCACTAGGCCCCATGAAACTCATTCTCTTGTACATTGCTGGTAGGAATATAAAAGTCCTGGATATCATGGTAGATAGGCAGTTTTATTAATATATATATATATAACCTAACAATTGTATTTTCAGGCTTTTATCCCACATAAATAAAGACTATGTTACAAAAAGAAAAACTATAGAGGACTGTTCAATGCAACAGTCCATTGCTCTAGGGAAGTTATGGTTGTCAAATAACTGATGGGAGACTTCACCAGGAAGCCTGAGACTCTGGTGTTCAACTGACAGCTGCCTGATGATGTACCAGGGGACAATGTGTGAGGTGTATTGTGACTGAGGATGCAGTGTGGTCAACTGGGTCGGCAGGCCCTTCTTAGAGGCCCCCTTCTGTGCCAGGTCTCTTCCAGAACCCACAAACAAGCCAAATGCCTTACAACAACTAGATAAACCATGGCACATCTACAGTGTAATGTTTTTATTATCTTTATTTATTTATTGGATAGATAGCCAGAAATTGAGAGAGAAGGGGAAAATAGTGCGGGAGAGTGACACAGAGATACCTGCAGCACTGATTCACCACTTGCAAAGCTTTCCCCCTGCAGGTGGGGACATGGGGCTCGAACCTGGGTCCTTGTACACTGTAACATGTGTGCTCAACCAGGTGCGCCACCACCTGGCCCCCTGAAATGTTTCTTAGCATTAAAAATAAGCAACTATTGATACATCATTCTGGGCAAGATGTTTCTTAGCATTAAAAACAAGCAGCTATTGATACCTCATTCTGGGCGAGACTAAGGGAATTCTGTAAAGGAAGTCAATCTCAAAAGGTTGCCTTTCCCCCTCCCCCCAATTAGGGAGAAAAAAAATACCATGTTTTTCCACACTCCCATTTCGGGGTATATAGTCAAAAGAATCAAAACCAGAATTTTTGTTCCTACTTAAGAGGATTTACATTGTTCTACTTGTCTTTTGTCTTTCTATTAGTGCAGTCCTGGGGATGGAACCCAGGGCCCCAAAGCATATGCCATTGCTGAGCCAACCCCCTGAAAGCAGGACCCTGAAGTGGTATCTGCACAACCATATTCATAGTAACACAAAAAAAGAATATGGAAGAAACAAATGTCCACTAATGTATGAATAAATATACACACAAACAACAGTATTTAATGGTAAAAACAAAAGGCATCTTGGCACATGCTACAATATATTCAAACCTTGAGGATACTATGATAAGTGAAAAAAGCTGGTTACAAAGACACAAATTATTATAGGTTCATCTACATGAAGTAACTAGAATTTACAGACAGTAGACTGCCAGAAACTGAGGGAATGAAATATGGAGAACTGTTTAATGGGTACAGTTTCAGTTTTGCAAGCTTGAAAACTTTTAGGAACTGGTTGCACAATAATGATTCTATTTAACACAGTTGAACCAATACACTAAGAAATGGCTCAGATAGCAAATTTTATTCTATATTTCACTACAATAAAATACGTATTTAGTTCATTAAAAACTCTACATATATTGAACATGAAAATGCATATTTTTCATTTTTAGTGTACTAAAACTTTAAACCCAGCAAATATTACAAATATTGTCAGTGATATCACATCTCAGTTTGAATTAGTGCCAACTTTAGTGCTCAATGCCTAAAAGTGGCCTCCCTGCTCAACCAGTGTTGAGGAGTCCTTACTATACAACTTTATAGTTAATCCAAATCACTGAACAATATATTTGGGAGTGGAGTGGAGCCAAGATCTTTTTTTTTTACTATCATGTTTTTTGTTGTTGTTTGTTGTTTGCCTCCACTGGGGCTCAGTGCCTGCACTACAAATCCACTGCTCCTGGAGCCCTTTTTTTCTTTTTTTGCACTTGTTACCCTTGTTGTATATATTATTATTGTAGCCACTGCTGTTGCTGTTGTTGGATAAGACAGAGAGAACTCGAGAGAGATGGGGAAGACAGACAGGGGGAGTGAAAGACACCTGCAGACCTGCTTCACCACTTGTGAGGCGACCCCTGCAGGTGACGAGCCAGGGCTGGAACTGGAATCCATAAGCACCATGTGCACTTAACCAGCTGCACTACTGCCTGCCCATCTTTTGTATTTTTAAAATCTCATTTGTTCTCAGTTATAAACTGCCCCATGGAAAGGTTAACAGACAAAAGTGATTTCAGACATCTCCTCTCAGTACAGAATTAGGACATCATGCTTTCCTCAGCAAGCTCACAATCTAAAAGGAGGGTTAGACAATTACCAGTTAGAAGAGGAACATGTTCACAACACTCAAGGATGCAAAGGGAAATACACTGAACTCATTCTTCCTGTGTGAATTCTGATGTGCCAGGGAACATTAATACAGCTTATAACTTTTACCAAGTTGATCTGAGAATTAGTAATAACAGTGACCAACTTTCACCTATAATGATTCTTAATGTACTTCAAATTGTACTGACTAAATCTTCAAAGTATGAATTTGTACAGTAGTTACGACACAATCTGTATTCAAAGCAGTGGTGTAAGCAACTCACCAATAAAGGCACTAACAAACCAACATCTGTCAGTGACACTGATTAAAACTGATTTAAAAATCACATATCCACTAACTGAATATCAGTTAATCCTTCCAGGGTGTAAGGAAACTAAAATCTCATTAAAGTGATAGAAAAAAAAAAAAAGAAAAAAAGAAAGAAAAAAAAAAAACCCAAAACATCCCATATAAACACAATATACTTCAACTTTATCTTCAGAAAAATCTGGGCTACCAAGGAAAACATCCAAATGTTTCAAATACAAACATCTAAGTGTATTATAAATCCCAGACAGGGATTAACTTTCTCATTAGAACAAAGATGAAAGAACAAAAATGCAAGATACACTGTTTTCAACCCCAAGTTGCTAAGCAGAAAACTATTTTAGAGATGAGGGAGCCCCTGGCTAAGAAGAACCTCTTCATAACCTTACATTTGTGTTGTATTGGTTGAAACTAATCATAAAGACTTCTTTGTAAAAATCAAAAGCTTCAAAGATCTTAATGAATATGGTTGAGTAAAGAATACTAAGCATGTCTCAAAAAGGAGAAGTAAACCAAAATTTATTAACTCAGCATATTTAGTGGTCCTTAAGAGTAGTCAGGAAAAAAGTTAGAAACTGCAAAGGTTGGAGATTTTATTCTTTAACTTAATAAATTTCTAAGTCTTCTCCAAATATATCTTCCAACAATTTAGAACTGAAAACTTACCTTGGTACATTAACTTTAGACAAAATATAACTTATTTTATGCATTAAACTCTTAAGTTATCAGATCAATCTAGAATGTAGTTAACACTCAAAAATTCCATCTCAGCAAACAATACTTCATAGGTATAACCATAACTTTACTTAAAAATCTAGACTGTGATCCCCAAATTTCCTTTTTTGTTCCTAATTTTCAACAGTCATCACAAGGGCTATCATGTTCTGATTGGTTTGCTAAATAACACTCCACAAAAAAAAGAGTATATATGCCTGCTTTTATATTCACACACACATAACTAATTTACATATGATTGCTGCTTAACAAGGAAAGAGAAACTCTATTTGTGAACCAAGTCACCACCTGCAGAGACTGATGCACAGGTCTGTATTGGAAAATGCTTATTAATAGCTTCCAGAAGAACACTAATGGCTTTAAAACACCCACATCATATATGTATATATATATGTATATGTATATATGTATGTATAGTATATATATAATTTACATGAATAAACACTTATGTGGGGGCATTTTCATAAACAGAAAAACATGTTATGCGCCAAGAAATTAAGACAAATTATTTCAGGAGCAGTACTAACTGCAAAGATTAAGGTAAGAATGATTGATAATAAAATTTTCAGCTCCTGGGGAGTCGGGCTGTAGTGCAACGGGTTAAGCGCAGGTGGCGCAAAGCACAAGGACCGGCATAAGGATCCCGGTTCGAACCCCGGCTCCCCACCTGCAGGGGAGTCGCTTCACAGGCGGTGAAGCAGGTCTGCAGGTGTCTATCTTTCTCTCCCCCTGTCTTCCCCTCCTCTCTTCATTTCTTTCTGTCCTATCCAACAATGACGACAGCAATAATAACTACAACAATAAAACAACAAGGGCAACAAAAGGGAATAAATAAATAAAATAAAATATTTTTTAAAAAAATTTCAGCTTCTGTCCCGAAGGTGGATGTCTAACAAAGCATCGCAGTATTAAGCAGGGGCCATGTAGTTGACAAGTATGGCTATCAGGTATATTTGTGGGTTCTACCTGCCCTTTCCCAGATACATCTAGCTTCCAACAATTAGCCAGTGTTCTGTGATTCTGATTCTAACATGGTAATAGACCTGCAGTTATGAAGACCTCAAGGTTATGAAGACAGAGCCCTATAGTATTTGCAAATGAAGGAACTGTCATTGTGTTCTAGCAACTAAATGTCTACTCCAATGATTTTGTTTTAGTTAGCTTCTGGCAAGATTAAGTGTGATTAAGTTTTAACAGAAGCTACTGTAGTAGTCTTGTGTCTCATGAACACAGGAAGAAGGCCCTAATCTGGGAAAGCAGTACATTGAGTTTCAGGCGAGTCCTGGTGAAGGCATAAACCTTTCTCATGAAAGAGAAATAGTGATTTGAAACAAGAAACCTTACCAGGGTCACTAGCAGTATATATACTCGAAGTGACACGCTAGAGGTTCAAGGGTAAAATGAAGTCGTCTGGCTGTGCTTTGCTTTCAAAGTTCTACACTAGCTATCAATGTTTAAATGTTGTATGTTTTAGCAATCAAAAGATTCTGTTTATCCTGCTATACAGTGAAATCTATCAAAGATCACACATCCTCAGTCATAATTAGTACAAGCCCCCAACAAGTCAGTTCCCTCACTATCCCAAACTTGGTAACACACACACAAAAAAAGTTGGCTTAATGTTTTACCTTGCATATCATCTAGTCTCATCAAAAGATGGAAGAAATCAGTGAAAGAATTCTAAAAAAAAAAAAAAAGTGGGGGTTGCGGGTGGGGGTGGGATGGGAGAGGGCAAATGCTGCTACCCACATTCTTGAACTGATAGGATATTCAAATGACTCATCAACTACCTCTTACCAGGACATAGCTTACCCATTGCACTGAGATAATGGTTGAAGGCCTGGCAAGGAGGACTTGGCGTTTGTGTTGATTTGTCACAACTCATGGGTGCCGGGCTCCTGTCTGTGTCAAAAGAGAAATACCCACTGGAGGATCGAGACAGTAGAGAGGATCTTCTCACAAAGATGAAAAGTGGGGATCTGGTAGCAAAAGGGCCAGGGCTGGAAGGTGGGGCCAGCGGGCCCTGCGGGCTGCCTTGGGGGCAGCGGTCCCCTTCGCCTTCGTGATTACCTAGCTGCTCTGTCTGGAGAGAGGTAGGGGCCCCAGGTCTGAGCTGAGGTGGCCTCTCAGCAGGCTGCAATTGTCCGCCTTCTCGGTCACACTCAGAACTTACATCCGAAGGTTGCTTTGCCATTTGGTCTTTTTTTCTGCAAATAAAATAAAAACCAAGATTACCTTAAAGCTAATAATTACAAGGAAAAACGATCAGCTAACTTTGACTTCTTCACTAGAAATTTAAAGAGTTAATCCCCAAGCACTGAGTCATCCTTTCGTATATTTGTCTTATAATCTTGCGAAGGCAAATACAACTAAAACAACGAAGTTATCATGATTGGTGGGTGGGAGTGAGTGCAGGACTAAACTTCCCGATACCAAACAAAAACTACTGTAGCAGCTTCCATTACTTGTGCAACTGGTGCTGGAAGTGGAGCTCACTGGTGCCCCCGAGTTGTAGAAGCAGCCCGTCTGAAGTCCGCTCCCCTGAGCTCTTTGCTAGGGACCAAAATGAACAGTTGGAACTCCCAGTGGGTTCTGATTTCCTGGGATCAGAGTGGGCGCCCGAGCGCAGCGGCGCGCAGGCAGAGATTGCTGGCGGCTGGCCGCTTCCCCGCTCCGGCCCCATTGTTCTGCCGAAAGTGCTGAGGGCAGCAAGTCTGGGGAAGGTTTGGCAAGGGCCGTCAGTCGTAGTAAGTGCGTCACAATAGAGTTTGTAACTCGGAGAGCAGCTCGGCCAGGCTACTCTCCACTCGCGGTCCCTCCGGCCCCTCCTCCTCCTCGGGAGGAGGGAGTGAGCTGGGGGAGGGGGCGGGAGAGCGTCTTAAGTAACTGGACACAACTTCTACGATGGGCATCCGCACTGTCTGGTGCATAGACCTCGGAATGGGGGATCCCCGAAACCTTTCCCTGGCGCTCCTAGCAAAATGCACAAGGAGCTCTGCACTCCGGGCGATATCGGAACGCACCTTTCTTTCACCACCACCCTCCTCCAGCGCCCCCTAGTCCCTATCTTCTGATGCCCCCCAAACTTACATACGTCCCTTCCCCTCCAAGCGTCGCGTCCGGGCCCTGGTCCCGCGGCATTCGACCCGTGCCCTGAGACGACTCGGGTCCCCCTGAGCGCCACCTCCGGTGCCCCGCGGGAGACAAAGCTCAGGACAACTCTCCGAAGCCCCCGGGGCAGAGCACCCTTTGCAGCTGGAGACCCGCCCACCGCCGCACTCCACAGGACAGCCCAGGGCTCCGCGCGCCGCGCCTCCAGCCCTCGCAGCCCCGGCCGCAGCGGCCACCGCCGAGAACATCCTCCGCCTCCTCCCGCTCCTCCCCTCGCGCTCTGCGCCCGCCGCCGCCGGCACCGACGACCTCCCCGCGCCGCTGGCGCCCGGTGCCCGCTCTCTCTATTGGTCCGCGCTCGGTCGCTCGGCGCCGCAGCCAATCAGCGGCCGCGGAGGGGGCGGAGCCTACGAACCAGGCCGCCAAAGGCGAGGCGATTGTTGACAAACTCGCCTCCCAGCGCCGCTCGGGTCGCCGCTGCTTGCGGCCGCGGCGAAGACTCCGGGCCCCGGGTTTGCGGGCGCTGCCCCGACACGCCCCTAGCCGAGCGCAGCGCGCACCAAACGGGCCCCGCGACTCCAAGTCGGGGGTGGGGGCGGTTCACCTGGAGACAAAGCAAAAACCCGCGCTCGCCCCGCAGGGCCGTCCTCCGAGCGCAGTCCTGTAACCGCCGCCAACCTCCCCGCTGTCCAACCCGAGTGAGGTCACCCGCTTCCTGACTCAAGCGCTCAGACCCCGGAGCAGATCGGAGCCGCACACCCGCGCGCATCTTGAGACCGCGGCGGACACTTAACGCGGCCCGGTGCTATCAGCCCAGACCCCAGGGAGCGAGCCCCTCCGCCCCTGGAAAGCGTGGCCCCAGCCAGCTCGGCGACGGGGTCGAGCTGCGCCCCTGAAAGCTGCAATTCCCAGGGCGGCGCGGCCCCGTGGCCCCGGCGGACTCTGCTGCTCATCACTGTCCCGCAATCAAGAGACCGTTCTCGGTCTTCCGCCGCCGCCCGTGGCTCGGGCGGCGACCGCAGCCCGGACAGAGCCTCCCTCTTTCACCCCCGCGCTCCCACCCGTCCCAAAGGGCCAACGCCGCGGCTGCCCGAAACCGCGGCCCCGATGAGTAAAAGCAAAAGCTGCGTCTCGCCAGTTGTAAATCGCCAGCAGTTCCGCAAATCCTCGCTCAGGGCGCTACACCCAGTCCACTCCCCCGGGCGCGCAGTCAGCACCCGGTTCCCGCAGGGCACCGTGCGGACAACGCGCGCTCCCTACCCCGCCCGCCGCGGGCGCTCCGCTCCCGGCTCCCCGCGCGCCGCATCCAGGCCGGGAGCCGCTCTCCGCTCACGGTTCGCGAGCGCCTCCGGGGGGACCCTCCCCTGAGCAACCTTCCCGATAGATGGGATCGACCGGCGTGGATCACCACCTCCCGCGCGCGCCGACAGCAGACCCGCGCGGGCCCCAGCGCCTGCACGTGCGCGGGAAGCGGGCTGGCGCGGAGCCCTGCGGACCCTGCAGCCGGGCCACCCTCGGCGCCCGGCCCGCTCCCGGGTATTCCGAGGCATTTACTTACCTTGCGTTTCTCAGTCCGAGAGTCAGAGTCAGACATTGGGGGGTGGAGGGATGAGGGTCAGGGGAAGGGCGCCGAAGCGGTGGCGGCGGGAGCGGGATGAATCGAGCCGAGCAGCCCGAGGCGATGCTGGACTCAGAGGGACTAGATGCACAGGACGCTTGAAAGGATCCGGTGGCGGTGGCGGCGGTGACGCGGGACGGAGCGCTAAATCTAGCACAAATACCTGGAGGCTACGCGGAGCGAAGTGAAACCTCGCGGCCCTGCAGCCCAGCCCTGGCGGGTGGCCCCGCGCGCACCCAATCGCCGCGCGCCCCGCCCCCTATGGGGCCCGCCCATCCCCCGCTTGGGCCCCGCCCCCCGGCGCCCTGGCCGGCGCGTGCAGGCTCCAACAGGTACAGGCGGGGGCGGTTCCGCCGCGGTCCCTCTGCGCGCGCGGCCGGCCCAGCCCCTGCCGGACGTGTTTACTCTAGTGACTTCGGCTGCCGGCGGCTCTCCGGGCGCCACCACACACACACACACACACACACACACACACACACACACACACACACACACACACACACACACACACACACACACACACACACACACACACACACACACACACACACACACACACACACACACACACACCCACACCCCCACACCCCCACACCCCCACACCCCCACACCCCCACACCCCCACACCCCCACACCCCCACACCCCCACACCCCCACACCCCCACACCCCCACACCCCCACACCCACACACCCACACACCCACACACACACACACACACACCCACCCACACACCCACACACCCACACCCACACACCCACACACCCACACACACACACACACCCACACACCCACACACCCACACACACACCCACACACACACACACCCACACACCCACACACCCACACACACACACACCCACACACACACACACCACACACACACACACACCCACACACACACACACACACCCACACACACACACACACACACACACACACACACACACCACACACACACACACACACACACACACACACACACACACACACACACACACACACACACACACACCACAGTGCGCCCAGGCCTCTCCCTAGCTCAGCCGCGACCCCCGAGGGGGCGCTCCGAGCACGCCGCGAGCCAGACTCGGCGCAGCAAGCCTGAGGGGGCGCCCCTGAACCCTTCTGTACTCTGCGGCGGGACTTTCTTATTTGCTCTGGGCCGGCGAGGGGGATCCGCAGGTCTCTCGGGGAGGGGGGGTCTCTGAGCTCGCTGTCTCTCCGAGACCGGTCCTGCTGCAAGCCGCTCGTCTCTCTGGCTGGTGCGCCTTCTGCCGAGTGCCCTCTACGCACCGCCTGCCCCGCGCGCATCCCGGGACTCGAGACTGAGAGACCGAGAATCCGAGAGACAGCACCCTCGGAGGGGAGCGGGACTGGGAGCGGCTTTTCTGCAGCCCGGGCGCTTGAGGCGGAGAACCGAGAGCGCTCGCTCAGAGCGTCTAAAATAAAAGCAATGAGAGAAATTTCCCTTTGGGGGGGGAAAAGTGAGGGAGGTGGAGTGCTCAGGTCCAGGAACACGATGGCGGAGAAGGACTAGTGGGAGGGATAGAATGTTATGCGGAAAATTGAGAGATGTTACACATGTACCAACTACTGTATTTACTGTTGACTGTAAAGCATGAATTCCCCCTCCCAATAAAAATGCTTTAAGTGTAGGGAGAGGCTGAGGAGAGTAGGGGCCTCGTTCCCAGGTCGGGGAGAAGGGTGGAGAGTCTCTGCGGCTGGGACCCTAGAGGCTTGTCGGGCTCGGGCGGTCTGAGCACCCCGGAGGAGCCGCAACCGCAGCCGCAGGGGAGAGTTGGGGGCTGGTCTGTCCCCGCCGGGCGCGTCCTTGCCGCCTTCCTCTCCCGAGATCTCTGGACATCGCCCGTGCTCAGGGTGTTCAGGGTGGTGTGGCGGCAGACCCCCTTCCTCTTTACAGAGCCAGCCGCGTTCCTGCTCCTTCCCGGGGGCCTGGGCGCTGCGATGGCCGTGCACCTTCGCGGCTGCATCCTCAGCTCCACCCTGAGCACCCAGCGGCGCCCAGAATGGCCGGCTGGGGGAGGGGGCAGGGTGTAGATCAGGATTGAGACGCTAAAGAAAGTCAATTTACTGGCCGCGTAAGCAACACCCCGGAAGGGAGAAGGAAGAGGCCTCGCTGCACTACAGCCAGCCTTAGCCAAGGCGCCTGCCCGCCTTGGGTGCCACCATGCTCGGCTTGTTTGTTTGCTGGCGGATCTAGCACATCAACGTGACAACTCGGCCCTGAGTTCAAGTGTTCGCCGCTGTGCTCCAGCGAGCCCCGAGCCCGGGCTTCCTGGAGGCGCCCAAGGGCACAAGCCTGACTGGGCTTTCGCTGCAGGATGGGGGAAGGACGCGGGCAGGATGAGCCCAGTAGGCTCCCGATGCGGGAGGACTGTGCAGACTGCTGCCTGGAACCGCTGCCCGGGGTGGCAGGTCGCGCCATAGTCGCCACCCTGCGTGGCACCAGGCAAAGCAATGGAACCTGCTGCGTGTCGGGAGCCATAACCCGGGGCGGCACTCCAGAGCGCTCCGAGCTGGCTGAGGCTGGGCCTCAGACAGGAAAAGAAGCATGGGCTGGGGGCTGGTGGTGGTTATCTGCATCTCAGCCGCCACCCCCTGGTCTGCTCTGGATACCCTGCGAATACTAAATAAAAATAAAAATAAAGTGTCTGAGGAAGTTTAATTGTCCCAGTCCTTCTATTTGGGGCACAGTGAGGCTCCAAGAAGGCGGTTCCTGCAGCCTCCCTCTGCTTCAGGAGCTGCTTGGAAGGGCCTCACAGCCACTGATGATTCGTTTTTGCGGACACTCCAGAAGCTTGGAGGTCGCACCAAAACCTTGTTTGAGCTCTGAGAAGGTACAAAGTGTGAAGGGCAGTTCGCTTTTAAGCAGCTGAGCAGTGTCCCTCCCTCTTCTGCTGTGACTGTGGAGGAGGAAGGAGAATGCCTTGGACTGAGAGGAAGGAGAAAGAAGGTAGTGCAGGGTCTGAGAAGAGGGAAACCTGAGGCCATGCCCAGGCGTGGCAGGTGTGCCTTCTCCAGGTCCAGAAAAGCAACCTAAATCCCTCTGAATTGTCCTGGCCCACATCTCAGACCTTTGCAAATAGCAAGGGTGCCTTGTCATTGCTGAATTTCTTTTTTAAACATTGTTATTATTTAATAATGATCCACAAGACCATAGGATAAGAGGGGCACAATTCCACACAATTTCCACCACCAGAACTCTGTATCCCATCCTCTCCATTGGAAGCTTTCCTATTCTTTATCTCTCTGGGAGCATAGACCCAGGATCACTAGGGGGTGCAGTAGGTGGGAGGTCTGCTTCTGTAATCAAAGGTTGATGGACCTTTGATAGGGAGATGTTGTCAGAGTTGGAAATAGGACTAGAAAGCTGGATCAGGGAAGACAGGCTTCTAAATATGGGAAAAATATATAAATATCTTTAACTGTAAACCTCATCGATCTGATTTGGGGTCCATATTATTGCTAAATATCTTTATTAGACCTTATATCTGTGCTCTTCTAAAGAAGAAATCCCCCCCCCATGGGAAAAATGTTCCCTGAGTGTTTTCTTGAAGAAATGTTTCTTCTTGTGGTCAGAACAACAGCTGCCTGGGAGGACCCAGAGAGCTCTTGCTTTGCAAGAACCAGACTCCAGGCCCAGGATCCTGTTGCTTCTGACCTTCCTGTGCACTTCCTTACAGAACCTAAGAAGCCCTGAATCACTGGAAAAGCATCATTTGATGTACTGAAACTTTGCCCATGGGCATTTGAGTTTTGTGTTTTGATTACTTTTTTTTTCACCCAACACCACAGTTTTAGGAATCTGAGTCACCTAGGACAGCGGGAGTCTTTCGTGGCCCTCAGCTGGCTGTGGGCATGCCCAGAATGGAGCCCAAGTTTGATGAGGTTGCAGCCAGGCCAGGCGAGGTTACAGATAAAGCACAGCACTGCCACCTTTCCCAGCAGCCAGCCCACACCCCACATCCTGCCAACTTCAGCAGGACCTCGGTTCTGAGACCAAAGTCACTCAGAGCCAGCATGTGACCAGCCGGGTGCCTTGGGTGTCACAGCAGTGAGTGTGTAAGCCAGCCTCTGGCCAGCAGCCATTCTTCACCACCACACCCGCTATAACTTGGCTGCCAGCTTGGGCAGCTGAGGGCGCGCTGCTTTCTCTGGCTGCCTTGGAGCAGGGTAGAAAGCCCAGGACGCCAATGGATTAGCGATCCCTGCGATTGGAGCTTGGAGGGTGGTGTGCGGAATGTTAAAGGCAGAGATTACCCTCAGGGCATCATCCTTCACCGACTGGCACAAATTCAGTAACTGCAAAACAAGACACAAAAAGACATATCAAAAAGCAGTTCTCTCACAGGCTCTAGGAGCAGCGGGTTGGCTGGCACTCACCAGTCGGCACCCATGCAGGGCAGAAACCATTATACTTCTGAATTCACACTACCGGGAGGAGTGGATGTTTTTGGCCATGAGTAACACTTGAAAGCCTTTTTTGCCTTGGAGATCCCTAACTCTGTGACACTGATTCTGGCGGAAGCTCATAAATTCCACGAGGGGGTGGAGGTGGACTGTAAATTAGCTGCAGAGCAAGGTCTGAGAGACCTTCCCATTGCCCTCTCCTCCCATTCCTTTTCCTCTTTCCCACCTCTGTCTGGAGTGCGTGGGGTGCCACCCTCTGGCGCAAGGAGGAAACTGAACAGAAAGAGCACCAAGACAGGTGAACCTATTCCAACTCTATTCTACTAAAGCCTTAACTACTGACTCACAGGGAGGCACAGTTCTAGAAACCCTACACACTGGTAACGTGGCCAAAACCGGGCACCCGCATCTTTGTGTCCCCCCCCCCCCCAGCCCCAACCTGGCTGTTAATGGGAAATCACCCTGCAGTTAACAGGAGCCCCAGGAAATATAGTGAACCTCTTGGAGGGGGTAGTCTAACAATCTTAGAAAGCAAGCACAAGACCTCTCAGGAGAGGGGAAAGGTACACCTAGGTTAGTGTTTCTGAGGAACTGCATCTGGTGTCTTTTAATTTCATTTTCCACAACTTAGGTGCCAGTGCATTATTTTATTCCTAGAGAAGGGAGAAACTACTAAATCATAGATAGATTTTTCTGAAATCCAACAAGAACAGGGGCAATGTGGTAACTTTTCCCTTCCCATCATCAGCTAAAGACTTTTCTTCAGTTGTGAATTGTCTGGTCAGCCATAAATTTCTTCCACTTAGTCACAGTTAGCCACTAGGTTTTTAGAGCTTATATTTATAGCCTGGAAATATCACTCTCACAACCCTCTCCCCAACCCCCACAATTTTCAAAGAGACAAAGAGAGAAATGATAGCATTAAAGTTTCCTTCAATGCAGTGGGAGCTAAGCTCGAATCTGGGTCACATACATGGTAAGGCAACACACTATCCAAATGAACTATTTCACCAGCCCAAGACCCCCACACCTTCGTTTTCACAGCCGTGGTCATCACTGACCTACACTAATGCTGTGAAGTGCCACACAATCATTTTATGGGATTCTAAATGGCACTTCAGGTGTTCCGAGACTATGAGACAGAAGTTCCCAAAGTGTGTCCGGGGTGGGTTAGATAAGAAGGAATGAAGAGCATATGTGTTTTAATAGTCCAACAACACAGCTTCCTTTAAAACTGGTTCCATTACATCAGTAATTTCTAATGAAAAAAAACTTCATTCTTCACACACTATGGTTAAGCATCCTCATATCAGAACTGAAAAGACTTTGATCATATTTGCAAGAGGCACTGCAATGAACTTTCACTGCCCAAGATTTCATGACTTGTAATTATTACTCTTGACAAGTCCCTGACTAATCAGGCAATTCTCAAGGTCCTTAACCACACAATACAAAACCATGAAATGGTGTGGACAGCCCCTAAAACTTTCATATGTGGTAGTAGTATTGAAGATGATTTTTTTCCCTCCGAGTTTATATTGTGAAAGTCAACCACAATGTGTGGATATGTTAGTATATGAATGAGGGCAGGGGGTGGATAGGATTTATACAATCAGTTTGGCTTCCCTCATCTAGTTGCAATAGGTTATTCTTTTCGTCTTTGTGACTCTCCTTGCCTTTTCCTTATTTTTGTGGAAGAACAGTGGCTAAACTGAACAAACAGCTTTCTAAACAAACCTAATTTTTCCACAGTATTGGTGGTAACACAACAGGTGCTCAAGGTATAAAGTTCTCATGCAGTTACAGCAATATGATGGCCATTGCTGAGACTGTGTGAAAGGTTTGTCTGCTTCTGCGCACGTCCCCACCTCTGTTTCCAGCAGCAGATGAGTTTTCAACTGATTTCCTTCTAGATACAGTTTCTTACCTCAAGTTGAAATACCCTTCAATTAGCCCCTTTTTGTTTGGCTGTTGCGGTAATTTTGTGTTTTTTTGTTTGTTTGTTTTAATTTGTTTTATTTTTTTCCTCTCTCCCTAAATCCAGGCTGCCTTAGGACTGGCCTTGACCCAAGAATATGGAAAAAGTGATACCATATGAGTTTTCAGAGCATATACCCTTAAAATAACCTTTACATAAATTGAAATGACAATGGCTTATAATGTAATGTGGGTTTCAGAAATACATCATTAGAAATCAACATATGAACCTACCTTCTGTTCATCACAAAAGTACAGCTTTCATCCTTTATCCCTTTATCTGTTTTATTCACCTCCTTCACCCCTTCCTTCTTGTAGGCAGTGTCCTTTTTTATAGCCTTACTTAGAATTTGTTTTTGTTCATTCACTTGTTTTTGTTCCTTTACATTTCACAGATGAGTGAAATCATATAGTGTCTAGCACTTAAGGAGCCTTTACAACTCTCTTTCTCTCCTGGGAACATGAAGCCACTGCCTCAGCAGAAAGATGCAAGATGCTTAGAGGACCAAAGTGCTTCCCTGACAGTCAGGCCAGATGCTACATGCATGAATGAGAACATCTTGAACCCCTAGTCTTGAAGAACTCAGAGGACTACTGCCGCACAGCACAGGAGTGAGTCAACCTATGATTGGCCAAAAATAAAAACAAACAAAACAAATTAAAACAAAAAACCTACCCAGAACCCCAGCATCCTACCCATGGGGTTGCAAGAAATAATTTTTTATGCCACTAAGTTGTAGGGTGGCATGATGCATAGCAACAGGTAACCGAAACAGATGTCAGACTTCAAAAATATCAGATAGTCACCCACAGGAGACATCTTCAGTTGCATATCTACCCTCTGGATTCTCTCTGAATTCATATGCGCTTAATCTGCTGCGCTACCGCCTGACTCCCCCTGATGCTTTTTTTTTTCCTTTTTTTTTTACTCTTGTCATTGTTTTCCATTTTTTTATATTTATTTTCCCTTTTGTTGCCCTTATTGTTTTTTATTGTTGTTGTAGTTATTATTGCTGTTATAGATGTCATCGTTGTTGAATAGGACAGAGAGAAATGGAGACAGGAGGGGAAGACAAATCTAAAGCTTCTAACAGTGAGGATCTGAGTCCTAAGAGAGTAGTATAGGAAGTCTGATAGAAATCTCATTGGTGGAAGATCTGGGAGAGAATTTTGTTAGCTGGCTGGCTGGCCCCCTGCAGGCGCCATCACTTACTCCACTTTCCTAATCTAATTTGCAAGTGCTGACTGAACACCTTTTATATGTCTGAAGCTTAATAATGAATGGAAGTGAGAATTAGTATGTCTGAATGTATTGCTTCACCTCAGTAAATACCACCCTCTCTAAATGGTTGTTTAAGTGTTCAACACGGGAGGCTGGGTGATAGTACACCTGGTTGAGCAGCTCCAAGCTCCTGGTCCTCACTTGTGTGTGTCAGGGGGAGCTTCATGAGAAGTGAAGCAGTGCTGCATGTGTGTCTCTTTCTCCCTCTCTAGCCCCCCCCCCATTTCTGTCTCCATCCAAAAGAAATTTTTTAATAAAACTTTTAAAATAGTGTTCAATAGCACTAATATCAGGAGCTAGAAGTGTGTTGGGTTGTGTGTGCCTGGTCATATGTGCAGCCCAGGTTCAAACTCTAGTGCCACATGGGAGTACCGTAGTAACGCTGAGGGAAGCTGCAGTTTTCTGGGGTCTCTCTCTGTCTTTCTGTCTTGCCGAGGAGCAGTGAAGTTGCATATGCACGAGGGCCCAGCTACACACAAAAAAAGAAAGAAAGAAAGAAAGAAAGAAAGAAAGAAAGAAAGAAAGAAAGAAAGAAAGAAAGGAAACAAACACATATCAGCACATGAACTTGCCAAAATAAATAATAAATAAAAATCCAAAAGCAAGCAAACTATTTCTATGACTTTGAGATAACTATGGTAGTTATCTTTAGATGGGGACACAGAATTTGGTGGTGGGTGTAGTGTCTATACACTGTACTCTTGCAACCTTGTAGCCCACTATTAAAAAATGGAAATGGAAAACAGGGAGTCCGGGGGTAGCACAGTGGGTTAAGCACACGTGGCGCCAAGCAAAAGGACCGGCTTAAGGATCCCGGTTCAAGCCCCCAGCTCCCCACCTTCAGGGGAGTCACTTCACAGGTAGTGAAGCAGGTCTGTAGGTGTCTATCTTTCTCTCCCCCTCTCTGTATTCCCCTCCTATCTCCATTTCTCTCTGTCCTATCCAACAACGACGACATCTATAACAACAGCAATAATAACTACAACAATAAAATCAACAAGGGCAAGAAAAGGGGAAATAAATATAAAAAAATGGCAAACAATGACAAGAGTAAAAAAGGAAGAAAGAAAAAAGCATCAGGGGGAGTCAGGCGGTAGCACATCGGGTTAAACGAATGTGGTCAGAAGCCCAAGGACTGGCATAAGGATCCTGGTTCAAGCCGCACCCCACCCCAGCCCTGGCTCCCCACCTACCAGGGAGTTGCTTCACAAGTGGTGAAGCAGGTCTACAGGTGTCTTTTTCTCCTTCTTTCTATCTTCCCCTCCTCTCTCCATTTGTTTCTGTCCTAACAATGACAACATCAATAACAACAACAATAATAACTACAATAAAAAGGGCAACAAAAAGGAAAATAAATATTTTTTTAAAGTTTAAAAAGAAAAAGAAGCATCAGTCTCCCTCAGACATATTCCTAAAATTTCTCATCAAGAGAAAGTTGCTTTAGCTTTGTCGCTCACCACCATCACTCACACAAAATCATCCATAGCTTCTTGGATACATCTGTTTTCACCCTGTGAGACCCCCTGTACTCCTCTTCCACTGGTCCCTAATCCAGAACTTCTCCAAGTTCTTTAGTTCCTTGTCTCACAAAAGCATTTTCCCTGAGTCCTGTCTTCAGTTATTATTCTTCAAAGGCACTGAATCACATCCACTTGTTTCTCAGGTTGATGCAAATTATTGACTGTGAACTTGAGTCCTTTACCTGCACTTGATTTATTGAGTTCCCACACTTAGCTTCCTCATCTTCTACTCCAGCACAATCTGCACTTTCTTGGGTCAAGGAAAATTGTATTTTCCTCCATGTAACACTTTTTATTATCTTTCTCTGAGTCACTATGTTTGCCATTCTCTCTCATCCAATGTGCTGTATCTCAATAAGGTCTCTTTCAGCTTTTAGTTTTTGGTGATACTTTTAGCCTTAGCAAAGTCAGCCTCTGAAACAGTCACTGAACAAGCAGAAAGAACATGGCCAGGTTGTTTAAACATACTGATTCTCAGTTTCTTTATTTGTAGAAAGGGAATATTATCTTTCACGGGGTTTTGTAAGGATCAAGTTAAATAATAAATATGTTATCACTTATTTATGTTATATAACAATTACAATAAGAATAATAAAGCATTTGGGTCTATAGACCTTACTGTATAGTAGATACAAGCTAGAAATTATGTTATCCATTTATTTGCTTTCTTAACATATTTATTTTCCCTGGCCCCTAATTTCTTATCTATATGACCCATATATGGCTATATTAGACAAGAATATTTCACTCAAGTATGTTATGTGATGCATATAATATATATTCAATTTGCAATTTCCATTTGGTTCATCTAGTTTTATTTGTCACATATGTGTCTATAACTGCTTAACAAAACACTTTTCAGCTTTAAAATGCTGAAAAGATACTGACATTTCTTATCATTTCAGAGCTGGAATGTATTGATTCTCTGTTTACCTTCAGCTTTTTTGTTTGTTTGTTTGCTTGCTTGTTTTTACCAGATCACTGCTCAGTTCTGGCTTATGGTGATCCTGGGGATTGAACCTGGGACCTTTGGTGCCTCAGGCATGACAGGTTTTTTTGCATAACCACTATGGTATCTCCCCCACATCCTCTTCCTATTCTTAGTACTATGTGCATTTTCAGTAGCAACTTAGACATGTTGGACATTACATTAAGGATAAGACTGGTTCATATTTAAATCTTTCTGTGTCTCCTCCAACAGTGTTCTGATGTTGCTGGATTTTAAAAATAGTACCTTTCACAGCTCATAATGTATGTGTTCTACAGGTGCTCAGTGAGTGTGTCCATCCTGCTGTCAATCACGATAACTGCTTAAAGCACAGAAGTGGAAACTTGAACCTTAACACATCAAACCAAATAAGACATGAACTTGTTCTGTCAATTCTACCTAGTTTTCAGAAGGAATTCCTGTGCTGTCAACTTGTTAGCATTTACTTTCTAGGGGAGTGTCAGATATTGCTGGGCTATCAATGTTATTTTTATTTGATTTTATTTATTTTGCCCACTTTTCTCCAGGTACTAACCAGGCCTGACCCTGTGTAGCTTCTGAGATCACATAAGGTTGATGCATTTGGTGTAGTATGGCTGTAGACCCCATTCTTCTCAATGGACTTCATTTTGGTTAAACTAGATATTAAACCAGATACTTCAAAAGAAGAGGAAGCTTACAATAACCGGACAACAAATATTTTTCAATCTAATAGCTATGATAAGGAACTAAGATAAAGGCTCTTGGTGAAATGGAGCTTTTTTGCCACTTGTGGCCTGAACTGTTGCCATGGCATGGAACTGAGATTCTGTCTGCTGGCCCTGGCTGTCTTTGCCTTCAGCCTTCCCTGTGTTACTGCATTGTTGTATGGCTCAACCTTATTACCAGTCGACATTTCAGACATCAATACCTCAGTACTTTGCCAGGAATCCATTTCTTCCATTTAAGAATCTAAGTTTTATTTTTTACACTCCCAACTGATTGGGCACTAAAAGACAATAAAATACAGACAGATACAGTTAATTTGCTAACTTCACCCCCAAATATTTTCCTATGAGCCAATGTAAAGAGTGCATGCCTGAAAATAATATTCTTTCTATTGCAACTTTTTTCAACGCAAGAGTAAAATTTTCTCATTTTCCAAGTATTACTGAAAATGCCATTCAGGAAGGGAACGAAGCTTTGAAACCTGATGATGTGGCTCCCAAGTCATGATAGCTCCCTAGCCTTTAAAATGTAAGGATTATGTTAACTTGGCATATGAGTATTATTTTTCTTTTTTAAATTTATTGTTTATTGCCACCAGGGTCTCGTTGAAGCTCAGTGCTAACATGTCAACTCCACCACTTTCAGTGGCCATTTCCTTCCTTCCTTCCTTTCTCTTGATAGAGACAAAGAGATATTGAGGAGGAAGGGGGTAGTTAGGGAGGGAGAAAAAAAGAGTGACACCTGCAGCACTGCTTCACTGCTCATGAAACTTCCTTTCTTGCAGGTGGAGACCAAGGCTTGAACCTGGGTCACGGCACAGGTGACCTGTGTAGTCTACTGCATGTACCACCATCTAACACCAACTCTAGTATTTTCCATCACAAAGTCTGATTAATCATCATTACTTAAAGTAAGAATGCTGAGACAGAGGTATCAACTTTAACCACTTAATAAGAACTTCTAACATTTGTTCATATTGCTACTGATTCATAAGAGGAAAAGTCTAAAAAGAAAGACAAGCACATATAGCTTTCCCTTTACAATACAGGAAACCATATGAAAGTACTGGCAATGGAATTAAAGTAACCACAGTGTCACTCTTCGTAGCATTTTCTACAAAGACATTTACATGAAGCAAGAAAGAATATTAAATTAGGTGGTTATAATAAATCTTCACTATTAGTTTCACACTCTTTCATGAAAAAAGAATGCAATATTTCAATCAAGTGGTAGTTCAGCATTGTAAGTACAGACTCAAACAAAACATGAAGGAGTCATTTTCAAGAAGGAATAATTTTCAGTTCAAAATTTCTTTCAAAAAGCAGAAGCCCCATAGCAGAAGCTGTCAGAACTAGATAGCTATCCAGTAACACTCCAGAGTGGCCATGGAAAAATCCTTTAGTCAGTGAGTCCTGGGATTTTTTATTTTATGAACCCAAATGATTTTAAAAAACTATCAGGACTTATTTATTTATTTTAAATTTTTCATTTGGGGGGAATTAATCCTTTAGAGTAAACAGTAAATATAGTTGTTGGTACATGTGTAAAATTCCTCAATTTTCCGTAAAACACTAACACTCTGCCTAGGTCCTCCTCCACCACGATGCACTAGGACCTATAAGACCCCCATTCCCACCCATCCAGAGTTCTCTACTTTGATTCAATACAACAAACCTAGTCCAAGTTCTGCTTTCTGTTCTTATTTCTCAATTTCTGTCCATGAGTGAGATTATCCCATATTCATCCTTTTCTTTCTGGCTTATTTCACTTACTTAACATGATTTCTTCAAGCTCCATCCAACATAAGGCAAAGAAGGTGAAATAATCATTTTAATAGCCAAGTAGTATTTCATTGTGTTTATATACCACAACTTAACTTACTCAGTCACTTATCTGTTGATGGACACCTGGGTTGCTTCTAGACTTTAGCTATTACAAATTGTTCTTCTATGAATATAGGTATACATACATCTTATTGACTAGGTATGATTCATTCTTTAGGATATATCTTCAGTGAGAGATTGCAAGGTCATAGGATAGGTCCATTTCTAGACTTCTGAGAATTCTCCAGATTACTTTCCACGAATTTACATTCCCACCAGCAGTGTAGGAGGGGTCCTTTAGTCCTTCAACCTCTCCAGCACTTGTTGTTACTATCAATTCTGATATATAATATTCTCTCAGTCATGTAGTATCTCATTGTTACCTTTATTTACATTTCTCTCACAATCAATGTCATGGGTATTTTTTCACATGTATGTTGGCCTTTTGGATCTCTTCTTTGTTCATGTCATTTCCCCAGCCATTTGCCATTTTGTTGCTGAGTTTGGTGAGCTCTATGTATATTTTAGTCATTAATGTTTTGTCTGATGTATGGCATGTAGTGAGCATTGTGTAAGAGTGGATGGTGGTTTCTGTTGCTATGCAGAAGCTTTTTTTTTTAATTTCTGAAAAATTATCTTTATGTATTTATTGGATACAGACAGTCAGAAATTAAGAATGGGGAGGGGGAGGTAGAGAGGAAGAGAGACAGAGAGACACCTGGGGCACTGCTTCACCATTTGCAAGGTTTTCCCCCTACAGGTGGAAACCAGGGGTTTGAACCCGCATCCTTGTGCACTGTAACACAAGTGTTCAACCAGATGCACCACCACAGGGCCCCAAAATTTTCAACTTTATGTAGTCCCATGGGTTTATATTTGATTTTGTCTTCTTTGCAATTGTGTTTGTATCATTAAAGATGTCTATAAAACTTATATGGAAAAAAGTTCTGCCAATATTTTCCTTTAAGTATTTGTTTCTGGTCTGAGATCCAGATTCTAGATCTGTTTGGAGTTTACTTTTGTGTGTGGTGAAATGTAGTGGTTCATTTTTATTCTTCTGCACATTTCAATTCAATTTTTAAAAATTTATTTATTGGATAGACACAGCCAGAAACTGAGAGGGAAGGTGGGATAGAGAGGGAGAGAGACAGAGAGATACCTGCAGCCCTGCTTCACCACTCATGAAGCTTTCCCCCTGCAGGTGGGGACTGGGGACTCAAACCTGGGTCCTTGCACACCGTAAATGTACGCTCAACCTGGTGCACCACCACCCAGCCCCTCAAACCAATATTCCAAACACCATTTGTTGAAGAGACTCTTCTTTCTCCATCTAATAGTTTGGAACAGCAAGACATGTTCTGCTGAGCACAGCTTCCTGATTCTTGAGGGGTCCCTCCCTACTACTTTTTAATCCACCCATCACAATTTCCTGAATTGACTTGTGTCTAAGTGAGTTACTTGAGAGTTCACAGTTGTAAATTTTAATAGTTGTTTGTTTTTTGCCCCAATCCCTGAGGTGAAGCTCAGTAGCTGATAATCTCTTCTTATGCTGCTGGGGATTTGTGTGTTATTTATCTTCATTGTAGTCCATGGGAATCAGAGCAAATCAGAGGGTTTCTTTTTTTAACTATAAGTAGATTTCCCAGTTAATCACTCAGTCTTAATTAAGTGAGAAAACAGAGATAAGAAAGAAGAGATAAGAATGATAAGAGAGATAGCAGATACATAAGAAAGAAAACAGGGACTCAGAAAGAGAAATGTTTTGATCACACAAATTGGGGCTGCATCTCAAAAAATTCTTTCTCCAATTGTACAGTAGCTAAATGAAGATTGTGCCAAGCATTGAATTGATAGCCAGTGGTCTTGGAGACATGAGCTCCAAGGAGGAACCAGTATGCTATCTATCTTAAGTCCTCTCCCAGCCCTGGTAAAGTGTTCAGTTGCTTCACTCCCAGTTTGGAGTCTATCCTTACCAAGTATGGCTTCTTGACTTCCAAGAATCTCTTTCTCACCTTTTTCACTCACTGGGTACATGTGTCTTTACTTACCTATGGCTTAGTGGGTTTCTGAAGAAATCCTGCTTGTATTTTGCTGAATTTTCAGATGATTTTTCATTGTTTTTCTTAGTTTATCAGGAGAGCAATCTGAAATGCACTCTACTCATAGTCATGCCTCCAGAAGTTCCTCCTATTTTAATTTTTATTGCCACTAGGGTTATCACTTCACTTAGTGTCTGCATGATTAATTGCTTGGTAGCTATATTTTTCCTTTTTTTTATTTGACAAAAAAATGAGAAAGGGGGCTGGGTGATGGCACATCTAGTTGAGTGTACATGTTACATTGCACAAGGACCTGGGTTTGAGCCCCCTGCCCTCACCTGCAGGAGGAAAGCTTTGCCAGTGGTGAAGCAGTGTTGCAGGTGTTTCTCTGTCTCCCTCTATCTCCCCCTTCCCTCTCCATTTCTGGCTGTCTCTATCCAATAAATAAAGATTTAAAAAAAGAAGAGAAAATACTTCAAAAAAAAAATAAGAAAGAAAAGAAAAATTGAGAAGGAAGTGAGGGATAAAGTGAGAGAAACATTTGAAGCACTGCATTACTACTCATGAAACTTCTTCCCTGAAAGTGGGATCCAGGGGCTTGAACATGGGTTGTGGTGCATGGTAGCATATGAACTCTACTATTTATGCCACTGGCTGTCCCTAAGGACATTTTTTTTAAAAAACCTTTCTTTTGATTATTTCTTAAAGATGTATTTATTTATGAAATAGTGACAAGAGACCAAAACACTGCTCTGACCCCATATATACAAGTTCTATGCTCAACCCAGTCAAGTGCCTCCCTTCCTGGTCACTAGAAAAATTCTAGATAGAATTTCTTTCATGGTAATAACCACAACAAACTCATTCTAACTAAAGCAACCCCAACTGAAATTAACTCTAGATGGGATCTTAATGCTCAGCAACCCCCACCCCAACAACCAGATAAAGAAAAAAAAAGGAACATAAAGTAAAAACTATTAGGCAAACGTCTAAAAACAATAAAATGTTATATTTTTCAAGAAAATTTAGGGAAAAAACAAAAATTTAGGAAGCACACTAAGTAAAAGCAGATTTGTAGGGAGCAGGTGGTGGTGCACCTGGTAGAGCACACGTTACCAGTTCAAGTTCCTGTCCTCACCTTCAGGAGGGAAGCTTAAAGAAGGCCTACAAGTGTCTCTCTTTGTTCTTCTCTCTGCCTCTCTGTCTCCATGAGTCTCTATCAGAAAAGAAAGGGAGGGGCCAGGAGGTGGTACACCTGATTAAGTGCACACACTAAAGTGTGCAAGGATGGGGTTCAAGCCTTTAGTCCACACCTGTAGGGGAAAGCTTCATGATTGGTGAAGCAGGACTGCTGGTATCTCTCTGTCTCTCTTCCTCTCTCTCTTTTTAAATTTATTTATGAATAAGAAAGACAGGAGGAGAGAAAGAGCCAGATATCACTCTGGTACATGTGCTGCTGGGGGTCTGGGGGTTGAACTCAGGACCTCATGCTTGAGAGTTCAATGCTTAATCCACTGTGCCACCCCCCAAACCACACTATTTGAATTCTTCTTCTCCTCCTCCTCCTCCTCCTCCCCTCCCCCCCTCTTCCTCCTTTTTTTTTTCCTCCAGGGTTATCCCTGGGGCTTGGTACCTGCACTATGAATCCACTGCTCCTGTGGCCATTTTTATGATTTTTTTTTCTGGACAGGACAGAGAGAAATTGAGGGGGGAGAGGAAAATAGAGAGGGGAAAAGATAAGACACCTGCAAACCTGTTTCACTGCTTGTAAAGCGGTCCCCCCTGCTGGTAGGGAGCCAGAGATTCAAACCAGGATCCTTGCGCGGGGTTCTTTATGCTTTGTACTATATGCGCTTAACTAGGTGTGCCACCAACTGCCTCCGCTTTCTCTCTGTCTTCCCCTTGCTCTCAACTTCTGTCTGTATCCATTATAAAATAAAATAAAATAAAATAAATAAAATAAAATAAAATAAAACAGAAAAAAATGGATGCCTGGGATGGTGAAGGAGCTATTGTGTAGACACCAAACCACAGTGATAAAACAAACAAACAAAACAACATCAGATTTGTGTATGAGTGGTTATTGGAATTAGGAAAGATTTTTTTTTAAAAAAAATAGATACCATGGATTCTACTAAGATATATTTTTTTAATATTTATTCATTCCCTTTTGTTGCCCTTGTTGTTTTATTGTAGTTATTATTGTTGTCGTCATTGTTGGATAGGACAAAGAGAAATGGAGAGAGGAGGGGAAGACAGAGAGGGAGAGAGAAAGAGAGACACCTGCAGACCTGCTTCACCACCTATGAAGCGACTCCCCTGCAGGTGGGGAGCTGGAGGTTCCAACCCTGATCCTTACGCAGGTCCTTGTGCTTAGCGCCACGTGGGTTTAACACGTGCACTTAACCCAAGGCGCTACTGCCCGACTCCCTAAGATATTTTATGAGATAAATGTAACTTCTGGGGAAAAAAATTCTAGAACTAAAAAAATGGAATATTTGACATAAAATGTAGAATATAAAGTAAAAACAAAGACTGGCTTTTTCTATTCACAAAATAGAATATATACTTGTAGCCATATCCAGATTGAGAAACAGAATATCTTTATCACAAAAGTCCTTGCAAAAAGTCACACTAATGCAGGATATTTCTTCTTACATAATCTCCATAGGAAACAGCTTGCATAAAATATGTGATACTTGATGGTTTAAGAACATAATCTGGTCCGGGAGGTGGCGCAGTGGCTAAAGCATTGAACTCTCAAGCATGAGGTCCTGAGTTCAATTCCCGGCCGCACATGTACCACCAGAGTGATGTCTGGTTCCTTCTCTCTCTCCTCCTATCCTTCTCATTAGTAAATAAAAAAAATCTTTTTTTTTTTTTAAAAAGAACATAATCTGTGGGGGTCGGGCGGTAGCGAAGCAGGTTAAATGCACATGGCGCAAAGCGCAAGGACGTATAAGGATCCCAGTTCAAGGCCCTGGCTCCCCACCTGCAGGGTGGTTGCTTCACAAACGGTGAAGCAGATCTGCAGGTGTCTATCTTTCTCTCCACCTCTCTCGATTTCTCTCTGTCCTATCCAACAACAAAGGCATTAATGACAACAATAACAATAAAGATAACAAGGGCAACAAAAAATGGGGGTAAATGGCCCCCAGGAGCAGTGGATTTGTGGTGCAGGCACTGAGCCCCAGCGATAACACTAGAGGCAAAAAAAAAAAAAGAACATAATCTACATAATCTGTGACTGAATGACCATTTGCCTAGTGAAGGTACATGCAAAAGAATCTTGTTTTTTAATTTTTTCCCCATATCTATGTTTTTGTTTTGTCTCCAGTCTCTGGGGCTCGGTGCCAGCACTATGAATCCATTGCTCCTGGTGGCCATTTTTCCTCCCCCACCCCCATTTTATTTGATAGGACAGAGAGAAATTGAGAGGGGAAAGGGAGATAGAGGAGGAGAAAGGAAGATAGACACCTACAGACCTGCTTTGCCACTTGTGAAGCGTCCCTGCTGCAGGTGGGAAGCAGAGGGCTCAAACCTGGGTCCTTGTGTGGATTCTTGTACATAGTTTTATATGTGCTTAACCAGGTGTTCCACCCCTGGGCCCCCAGATCTATGTGTTCTTAGAGGTGAGTCATGTCCATTCTCTGAGTTTTACAAATGTGTCTCTATATGCTTACTGAGTACCAAGTATTTTGAGCATTTCAGAGGAGATATGGAGTCTTTAAAATAAAAGTAAATGGTTAAAAGGAAAGAAACTACATTTTTGTTCTGTAAAAATCACTGGTTCCTAGCTAGATGGGGTCCACTCTGTCTGCTCATGCATAGATGAATTCTATCTCCTGAATGTTTTTTTTTAAGTTTTGTGTAAAATTTCATCAATGAAAAATTCTTTGTGTACATCCTGGAGTAAGAGGATAAAACCAAGTATTCTCGCAGAAAAAGATACCCTAACCAGCCTGTCTTTTAAGCATTTCCCCAAGGAGTCCATGATAATACAGCTGTCAGAACTGGAGCTCAGAAAAACAAGTCTGGTTTCTCCAGTGATTCTAACAAGTTGTTCTTGAATGAACTGGTCTATATCCTAGAAGCACAAAGACATACTGAGGGGCAAGACAGGAAGGTTGACCAGATGGCTGTCTGCCATGCAGAAACTGTGATTGCAGAGGTGGTGACCTTTAGTCCTATTTTAATGTTGTATCAGAAGAAACTGAATTCTACTTGTATTTCCTTAACCTTACTTGATTTTGTTCTGCATTTATAGGTTCAACAATGTATTTTATTCCACTGAGGAGCATGCTTGGGCCTGGGTTAGGAGAGAGGAAACGATATCTCTTCTTTTTTAAGAGCACTTCATCCCTTTTTTCGGTCTCTCTACTTTGAGGGTCTTTGTTTCTGGGGAGGGAAGATGGATGAGGACACACTCATATTCTACTAATAGGTGGTCCCTGCTGTCTCCTGGTGGAGGACACCCAGGAATCCTGTAGAAATGAAAGGAGCATAAAGCCAGTTCTGGAGATGCAAATCAAAGATTTTAAAATTTGACTCAGTAGCACTCCCTGTCGTACTACTGCAATGTCAGTCATTTCAATAACACCCCCAGCTTCTTGATTAAGCCCACAAAACAGGAGTTACCCCTCCCCATTCTGATGGGTGGTGCCTGGGATTACACCCACCCCAGCTTCCCTGTTCAACTTGGGGAACATAGCCAGGAAGTTTTACCTCCTCACCATCTGCTTCCAATCAAGTCAGATGGGCCTTCTGAAGTGGGTGAGATAGAGGTGGGGGAATCAGATTTATTCTCTCAAGTTCCTAACAAAGAATATAGCAAGAATCTATGTGTAGTAGACAATGCCGAGGGACTGAAAAACCCTACCTCCCTTTTTCAGTGCAGTGAGTGTCTTTAATATCCTTTATCTAAAGCCTCAGTACTTATTCAGATCTGCTTTCGCCATCTGAACACCTGCTAAATTGCCTCGATCTGGGTGGTTTGTGTAAAGAGACAGAAGATGTGAGTGTCCATTAGCAAACATTGAATGGAACCTGAAAAAGAGTCAACACCACATTTGTAAGCTTCATGGGTACAGGGTACACATTCTCAAAGACTTGAGAAGACAAGGGCTAATACTCCCCCGGATTTAATCACATCACACTCATTGCAGTTACCACTTCACCCAGACTTTGCCTGGATGACCTGTGAGAGCCATCACCTGCCATTTCCCTCCTCAGTGCACTGCTTCTGGTGCAGCAGCCGGTGTGCAGTGTCTTATCATTTGCGAGCTGCTCTCCTAAGATCTTTTCATTCTGCTCAGATGTGATGGGAGGAAACCCAGAATGACCAGCAGAAACCCAGGTCAGTTTCTGCATCCTCACTAGTGAGTGGAGACAGGGGAGGAGGTAGTGCCCCGTAGCCTTGGTCTGTCCCACTGAAAGGAGTCATCCCTTTTCTCCCTGTATGAGAGCTGCTCAGGAACTCGACTCAAGAAAGGAGGCCATACTGATGGAAGCCTGCTGATGGAAGGTGATTCTGGCTCTTAGGCTTAATTTGCTTATTTAAAACAACTGCAGAGCTTGGGTGATAGCTCATCAGGTAGGGTGCCTGCACTGTTACGCAGATGATCTCGATTTGAGCCCCAACACCACATGGGAGGTGCAAAGGCAAAGGAGGAAGCTTCAATACTGAGGTGTCACTCCTGCCCTGTCTCTCTCTGCTTCTCACTCTGAATGAAAAATAAACAAGTGACACAGAGCAGGAGAAACATGCATGTGGGAGGTCCCAGATCCAACAAGTAAGTGGATACAAAATAAAGCAACTATGAACTTGGGTTTGAATTTTCATTTCAGCTCAGTCAAATAGTTGATTGACTGAGAGGGGAAAATGTTTAAATTTATTGACTGATGGATCATTTAGGTCATTCTGAGTGGACATCACCATGTTCATATGCCACTTCCTTATTCTCAGTGAATGTGGCTTGGAGTAAGGATGTCTAGAAGATTCTCATCACCAGACCTCCAAAGCCAGTGCACTGTTTACTCAATTTGAATTTAGAAGGTAGATGACATTCATTTACTATTTTGAACTAAATCTAGAATATAAATGTAGACATTGCCTGGTGACAAAAAGACTTGGTGTGGGAGTTGGGCGGTAGCACAGCGGGTTAAACGCAGGTGGTGCAAAATGCAAGGACCGGCATAAGGATCCCAGTTCGAGCCCCTGGCACCTGCAGGGGAGTCATTTCACAGGCGGTGAAGCAGGTCTGCAGGTGTCTATCTTCCTCTCCCCCTCTCTGTCTTCCCCTTCTCTCTCCATTTCTCTCTGTCCCATCCAACAATAACGACATCAATGATAACTACAACAATAAAATAACAAGGGCAACAAAAGGGAATAAATAATAAATATTTTTTAAAAGACTTGGTGTAAAAGGAAAAAGAGAGGAAAACTTAGAGGAACATTCCAGGCTAAGAGTTAGAATCACCTTCCATCAACAGGCTTCCATCAGCATGGCCTCCTTGCTTGAGCCGAGTTCCTGAGCAGCTCTCATACAGGGAGAAAAGGGATGACTCCTTTCAGTGGGACAGACCAAGGCTACGGGGCACTATCTCCTCCCCTGTGTCCACTCGCTAGTGAGGATGCAGAAACTGACCTGGGTTTCTGCTGGTCATTCTGGGTTTCCTCCCATCACATCTGAACAGAATGAAAAGGTCTTAGGAGAACAGCTCATATATGATAAGGCACCGCACACCAGCTGCTGCACCAGAAGCAGTGCACCGGGGAGGGAAATGGCAGCTGATGGCTCTGTATAAGTACCGCGCACAAACTGATTGCACCACTGGAGCTCCGAGGCGATGGCTCTTAGTAGGTCATCCAGGCAAAGTCTGGGTGAAGTGGTAACTGCAATGAGTGTGATGTGTTTAAATTCGGGGGGATGTCAGGATTGCCCGGACATGGTCCCAGTCAAAACTTTTTCTTTCTGAAGCAGTTCTTACTTTTTAACATGGTCACATGTGCAGGCCATGAGTCCTCCCAGTTTGTGGGAAGTGGAGAAGCTTGTCCCTGCACTACATCTGTGAGGGGCTATCCCACCCTCCCTCCATGAGCGACTTTAGTAACCTGTATGATCACGGGGTTTTGTTATTTGGGTTCAAGGCAGGAGACAGAACGTGACTCAACATTTTGCTAAGAAGTCTATCTACTATGCTGAATAGGGTCTTGTTGGATCTGCAGCCCCCAGTTGGGCTGAGGTTCTCTCAACATACATAGACAAGGAAGCTTGTTCCTGTGCTGACCTCCCAGGGTAAGCTGACTACATGTCCACATATACTTAACTTCTTCTCCCTGTGTCTCTAATAGCTACTGTTCCCATGCTGCTGGGCAGAGCAGGGAGGAAACATCTGGGAGTAAAATGAAGCAACTCAGTCAAAAACTGAAATTTACTTTAAGGGTGTTAGATCATGGCCAAATATTACCCTTGCATTAAAAGACACAATTTTAAGAAGCAATGGTTACATTTTTTTTTTAAACAAATGAAGTTGGCAAAGCCATACTAAAAGTGGAAGACACAACTGTTAACTGTCAAGTTATTTTGAAAAGCTTTCCTCCTTATACGAGCCTCAGTTGATGGTGCTCCCTAATGCTGATAATTATCTGAAGCAAAATAAATACAAATGTTTAGGGTAATGAAAATTGAAGCAGAGGGAGTCGGGCAGTAGCGCAGCGGGTTAAGCGCAGGTGGTGCAAAGTGCAAGGACCAGCATAAAGATCCCGGTTCGAGCCCCCGGCTCCCCACCTGCAGAGGTGTTGCTTCACAAGTGGTGAGGCAGGTCTGCAGGTGTCTATCTTTCTCTCCCCCTTTCTGTCTTCCCCTCCTCTCTCCATTTCTCTCTGTCCTATTCAACAACGACGACATCAAGAACAACAACAATAACTACAACAATAAAACAACAAGGGCAATGAAAGGGAATAAATAAATAAAATAAAAAAAAAACTTCTAAAAAAATTGAAGCAGAATAATACCTGGACACTTATTTTTTCCAAGGACAAAGGAAACAATTGTTCTCCACATAGGCTTAATGGAAAAGGCACAGAGACCTTTTACTTAGGGGCCTTGTCATAATGGAGCCCTGGGGACACCACCAAGGAGCCAAAATGCTAGATGAGAACATAAAGGTGGAGCCAGTCCATCCCATAGTGCAGATGTAAGAACACTGCCACAGTCATAAAACTGGAGTCCAGAAACCTCCCTTTATCACTCACTAAATCAGCAGCAAGTCAACCTTAGAGTTCCAATCCATAAAGTGGATTCACAGCTATCCACACATGCAATGTTTGTGAGATTACAGGAGATAAAGAATATGGGTCAGCTCTGTCCACAATGAAGCTCCAAAAAAAAAAAAAAATGGAGTCACTAAGGTCCATGGGGAATTGACTTGAACTTGATATTAAAACTAAACCTGGCCCTGCTCACTTTCTTATGGCTCTCATCTGTGCTGCTGCTTTCACAACATGTGGGTGGACTTTTCCTATTGGGGGTATCATGTAGGAGGCGCTTGGGAAGCCTTTTCAAATCTTGTAGCACTTTGAAGTGCTCTATGGATAGACAGTGCTGCAAGTGGATAACACCTCATGCACAATCCACCTGCCTGGGGGATGAGACTGTTCTAGTCTCAGCTGTTCATATTCAGCTGGATTTTAGGCAGTTGTTTAGCTTCTCTGTTTTTTAGTTTTACTCATTTGCCGAATGGAGATTCTGACCTGGGTTGCTTTCTGAGTCTTTCCTTATTTTCGTGCACAGATAACCTGAGGAGCCCAGCCAGGTGCTATGTAGACAAACCCTCAAGCTGGTTCTGTCTGATATTTTTCCATCAACTGAACTGAGGTTGTGTGTTTTAAAGAAGAGTAAAGTGCTTTTCTCATCGCATCATATTAGAGGGACATGCTATCAACACTTATTACTGGTAATATTCGTCATAATTAGTTACTTGACTAAGATGGGCTCCTATTCCAGACTTCACTACTTTTAGTAAAGTTTTTTTCCTGTTCAATGCTCTAGGTTTTTTTTTTTCCCAACCAATGTTATCATGGGGGCTCAGTGCTCATACTAAAATTCAGAGCTCCCAGTGACCATTTTTTTTCTATTTTATTTGACAGGATAGATCAGTTGAGAGGGAAGGGGTGACACAAAGAGGGAGAGAGATAGACACCTGCAGACCTGTTTCACTGCTCCTGAAGCATCCTCCTTTCAGATGGATGTGGAGGCTCAAACCCAGACCCTTGCACATGATAGCATGTGCACTCAACCGGGTGTGCTATTGCACCCCCTCCCCATGCTCTAGTCTTTAAAATATAGTGACAAAGTCTAATCTACACTCAAGGAAGGAGAGTTAATTTTCATTTCCTGAAAAGGGTAGTATCTATATATTAGTTGGAATTACTCATCTGTTTAATCATCTATTTCACTATGCAGTTGTGTTTAGTCATTTTACATTTTGGATTATAATCTACATTACATTATGCATTTTCCCCATAATGTTTATTGGAGATTTCAGTTAGCTCATTTTGGTGGCCCTTTGTCATGGACCACAATTGTGGGATGTTTTTCCTATGTATTTGTTTTTCTTTTCACCTTCAGGATTATTGCTGGGGCTCAGTGCTGGCACTATGAATCTACTGCTCCTGGTGGCCATTCTTTTTATTTTTATTGGATAGGACAAACAGAAATTGAAAGGGGAGTTTGGGGATAGAGGAGAGAAAAAGATAGACACCTGCAGACCTGTTTTGCCTCTTGTGAAGCTTCCCTCCTGCAGGTGGGGAGCCAGGGGCTCAAACCCAGATTCATGTGTGGGTCCTTGTGCTTAGTAACATGTAAGCTTAACCAGGTGTGCCACTGCCCCGCCCCATTTTTTCCCCTTCCTACCAGAGGTGTGTGTGCATACCTCTGGCTTCTGGTGGGACTGGGGTTTGAACCTGAACCTCTGGTGTCTGAGACATGAAGGGTTTTCTGTAGAGCCACTACACTATGTTATCAGTCTTTCTTTCTTCCGCCATTTCTTTCTTTCTTTCTTTTTTGATAAATTTTTAATTATTTATTTTATTGTCTTTATTTATTGGAAAGAGACAGAAGGGAATGGGGAGATAGATAGGGAAAGAGACAGAGAAAACTACAGATCTGCTTTACCACTATAAAGCTTTCCCCCTGGAGATAGAGACCAGGGGCTTAAACCCAGGTTTTTGAACATTGTAATGTGTGCTCAACCAGATGCATCACCACCCAGCCCCTGTATTTGTTTTTCTTTTGAGCACTTTGTCTTACTTTCTGGCACTAGAAGGTACTTCAGACTCATCTTATATATTTACTGCTCTAGTCCTGGGATCAGCCATTCTCCAAAGATACTGGATTCTTTCATGGGACAATGGAACCAGGAATCAGAAATGGGCACTGGGCATGTTTACTGTTACTGTGTGATGATGATTTGTACCCAAGCAAAATAAGTGAGGATAAAATATTTTCTCTGGTCAATTTTCTTTGCCAATTCAATCTCAAATTCCTCATATAATCAGCTAATATAATTGATCATGAAAACCAGTGGAAGGCTTGTTGTGGGGTCAAGTGAGAAATACTATTGAAGAAACTTTATTTCTGATATTTGAAGGTTAGTTTTCCTAAATTGTTGTGACACAGAACAGATTTTGGATGTAATTATCATACAGCTGAGGCTGAAGAAGGTAATTAACATTGTGGCTGACATCAAGTCTGATGGACTTAAGCACTAGCCTAGCAGAAGTTGGGTTCTTCTTTTCCAGCTCCTTTTTTTTTTTTCCTGGGCACCCTTTGAAATAAAATGTTTCCCAGTTCCATAGTAGACAGACAGGCAGGTCCGCTGCCCCTGCAATTCAGCAAACTTAGGGAAATAGAAAGGTAACCAATGGGGTTGAATCTCTTCGTTTCACAGAATGTAGCCAACCAAATCGTATGTTTCATTTTGTAGTCACTTGCACCTTGGCAACCCAGATTGCGTGTGGAATGTAACTAATCCACCTCATCCTTCCTCTTACATGTACCTTGATGACTCACAATATGACCAATCCGTTCACACATTACCCTTGTACCTGAACACACCTGATTGGTACACCTTGTAACTACCTTGTAACCAATTAAAATGTACCTTTTCCAAAACCACCCTGGCCCAGCTTGAAGGGTATATAAGTGACTTTCCAAATCAGGCAGAAGGTTTCCTGTGGCAGGAGCCTGCTGGTTTCTGCCCCATAATAAAGTATCTCCCTGCCCTCCACGTGGTTCTGCAGAGAACACCTATAGCCAAGCTCCAGTAAACTTAGCTTAAAAGGCTCCTTTATGGCCAAGGTGACTAGCCAATCTCTGCCACCTCTACAGCTATAATGACCTGCCAATAATTGCCTATCTTCCTGTACCTTAACAACACTATTCCTTACTGCTGTACTGCGATGTAATAAACCTCTCAGTTGTTTCAACCCACACCAAGCTGTGCTCCGAAGTCTTTTTTAATTTATTTTTATTTCTTTCTTTTAAAATTTTATTATTATTATTTTTAACCAGAGCACAGATCATCTCTAGCTTATGGTGGTGTGGGGGATTGAACATGGGCCTTCAGAACCTCAGGCATGAGAGCCTCTTTGCATAATCATTATGCTATCTACCTCTACTCTCTTTTTATTTTTTAATTACTATACTCAATAGACTTTCTTGCTGAGCATAATAAAAAATACTTGGAGAAATAGGAGAAACATCTTCAAGCAACTAATGACCTGAAAAAACAATAAGAGGAACAAAAGAAAATAAACAGGAATAGGAACCAAGAGAAATAAGAAACTTGTATTTCCCCTAATGGTATTTTCCATTTCCAGAAATTCTAAGTCTACATTTTGATAACACCATGGTGGCTGGGTGTAAGTTAGGAATAATAATGGTCAGGGGTCAGGTGGTGTTGCACTTGATTAAGTGCACACATTACAGTGCACCTGCAGGGGAAAGCCTCACAAATGGTGAATCAGGGCTGTAGGTGTCTGTCTCTTCCCTTCCCTTCCCTGTATCCTCCTCCCCTCTCTATTTATCTTTGTCTCTATCCAATAGGAGAGAGAGAGAGAGAGAGAGAGAGAGAATAATAATGGTCAAAATACACAAGATCACCTAGTAAGAAGTTTCAAAGAAGACCCTATGATAACTTGAATGCCAAAGAGCCATGTTCCTGGGAGAAGGTACAGGAATTACGGCCCTTACTGCAAGTCTGAGTTTTTTGAGAACCTCAAACCAAAGTTAAAGGTGGGCCCTAAACACACACACACACACACACACACACACACACACACACACACACACGAGATGGTACCTAGAACTGGGCCTTCACATAAGCCTTACACATGTTAAAACCATGATCATCAATATACATTAAAAGGATAGGCATATAGCAAATGAAGCAGCTAAAAAGAAAGAGATTGGAGCTGGGTGGTGGTGTACTTGGCAGCACACACACATAAGTATGCATGAGAACTCAGGTTCAAGCCCCCGGTCCCAACCTGTGGGGAGCGGGTTTCACAGACAGTGGAGCAGTACTGCAGGTCACTCTCTTTCTCCCTCTCTATTTCTGTCTCCATCAGAAAAAAAGAAAGAAAAATGGTCTCCAGGAATGATAAAATCATTGTGCAGGCGCTGAGAGACAATAATATTTCTGGTGGAAAGAAATAAAGAAAGGAGGAAAGGAAGATAGGAAAGGAGGGAGGGAGGAAGGAAGGAAGGAAACCAAATACTAAAGATATTGGAATGATTAGCTAAAGACTAGAAGGTGAATTATGTTTCAATGTGTATGAAAATAAAAGACAAATTTGAATATATCTTTGGGAAACAAAGAAACTGAAGAATGATATGAGCAACATAAAAACAAAGTTAAAACCAAAAAAAAAATCCTACTTACTGGACTTAAAATTTTATATGAATCCTCCCTGCTTAACCCCTAGACTGCTACAAGAGCCAGTGAAAAAAAAATGTGTAGAGCACTACTAGAATGAAAAAAAATCACTTCAAGGGTTTACTGTGAGCTGTTTCCTTTTACTCAACATTCCTCGGATATATTATTTATTTAATTTTGCATCATTAAAATACCGAGTCACATGGATTTTAAACCTTTCCTTGCTATAAAAGAAAAAAGGATGATGATATTATCTTGTTTGAGGCCAAATGGATGGAAGTGGTGGTAAAATAAGGAGTTAAGCACTGACTACTGGGTGCTTTATGTTTCCAAGTGCATGTGTGGAATATAGACAACTAAAAAAATGAACTTGGAAACATAATCATGATAATTATCCAATTGACTCTTAGTCTCTGAAAACTATGGTGGCAGTTAAGGGATGAGCAGGGGTATAGGAAAAGGTTCCGTTTGGTGACTTGGCACAGGAATTTAGTGGTGGGTGTGGGGAGTTATACACATATGTATGTGCGCACATTGGTATGAAACAATAGACTCTGGTGCTCTTTTAATGTTTTAAATCAAAACTAGAGCAATGAAATAATAAAAATTTCCTTTATACAGTTTTTTAAAGATGATTCTCTTTCTGGGGCTCGGTGTTGGTATACCCCGTAGAGTACACATGTTATCATGAGCAGGGACCTGGTTTGAGCCCCCAGTCCCCACCTGCACAGGAGAAATTCCATGAGCACTGACACAGTACTGCAAGTCTCTCCCTCTATCCCCCTCTCTCTCCCCCTGCCAACCCCCCTTTCTATATATGTATGTACACACACACACACACACACACACACACACACACACACACACACACTAACATTATTTTTTCTCTTCCCCAAAATGAGCATTTTCTGTGAAAGTAGTCTTTAAAGGTACTTGCTATCAATCCTTTCCTTCTCTATATGCACAGACTACTCCTCACACCGAGAGGTAAAGTGTCCTCTTACCCAACTCTGTATTGCCTTTGTCCTTGTGATTTCTGGCCAACAGAATGCAGCTAACAGGACATTAGGTTGTCAATGCTGGATCAAAACTCTAAGATAATGAGTCTCTTCCATTTTCTCTTTGGAAGCGAGCCATCTGGTAAAAACATTTGGTCATGGGAGTCGGGTGGCAGCACAGCAGGTTAAGCGCATGTGGCGCAAAGTGCAAGGACCTTCCTAAGGATCCTGGTTGGAGCTCCCGGCTCCCCACCTGCAGGGGGGTTGCTTCACAGGCGGTGAAGTAGGTCTGCAGGGTTCTATCTTTCTCTCCTCCTCTCTGTCTTCTCCTGCTCTCTCCATTTCTCTCTGTCCTATCCAACAATGACGATATCAATAACAACAACAATAAAACAACAAGGGCAACAAAAGGGAAAGATAAATAATTTTTAAAAATTTAAAAAATTGGTCATGCTGTGACTACTATGCTTTGAACAAGACCACACTAACAGACACAGAAGGAGAACAGCAGTTCCCATCTGTTCCTGCTACCCCAGTTGAGGTGCCAATCATGCAAGTGAAGCACCAATTGGGAGTCTTAGTGGCAGCACACACCACATGGAAGAGAAGAATCATCTAGCAGAGCCCTGTTCAGATTGAGGCATCATAAGAAATAATAAAAGCCTGTTGCTTAAACAACTCAGTTTGAGGATCTTTTGCTATAGACAACTGAAACATTTTCACATACATTTTCCTTTATAATCTCTGTTCCTCTGAAGTGGAAAAAAGATTTTAAAGTTCTTCAGCATCCACTCTTGTAATCTACTCTTGCAGCCATCTCTGGATTTTTCTATCACTCGGGACTTCAAACTTGTCTGTTCACTGTTTCCTAACATCTGTCCTACGCACTCTCTTTCCTATGACTTTGCTCACTTCATCAACCCTGTCTGAGGGCTCAGCTGCATTCCCCCAGCTCTTGAACCATCCTCTCTGTTTTGTCTTATTTTTCCACTCTTGAGAGTCTTGCCTGAGAGAAGCATTCATCCTAAGTGATCTCGATCCTCTAATTTTACTCTTGTAGCCAAATTCATAGGCACTAATAATACTTGTGTATTCCAAGTCAGTGATGAGCTGATGAGTCCCCCACTCCCGCCCCCATACAATGAGCTCTGTTGAATGTGGAGACTGAGCATGCACCTGTTGGTGTTTCCCGAGTCAGATGAGGAGCTGGAAGAGGTCTCTCAACAGATGTGTTTGTGGGTGGTTATGCTGTTTTATAGTCTCTCCTGTGGTATTTGGGTGGTGGTTCACTGGCTCCACCTTCATTTTCACATGCTCCTTAACCACTGCATTGAGTCCCCAGTCCTGTCACCAGCAAAAAAGTACTACAGACCTTTTTTTTTTTTTATGAATATGAAGAATGAATTAAAAAGGACTTGGTAAGAAAGGAAAAGGCGAAAATCATTTTTTTTTTTTGCCAAGAATAAGATAAAAGGAAAATAGTTTTAAAAAAATATTTATTTATTCATTTTTCCCTTTGTTTTTGCCCTTGTTGTTTTATTATTGTTATTATTGTTGTTGTTGATGTCTTCATTGTTGGATAGGACAGAGAAATGGAGAGAGGAGGGGGAGACAGAAAGGGGGAGAGAAAGATAGACACCTGCAGACCTGCTTCACCGCTTGTGAAGTGACTCCCCTGCAGGTGGGGAGCCGGGGGCTTGAACTGGGATCCTCGCGCCAGTCCTTGTGCTTTGTGCCACCTGCACTTAACCACTACGCTACCGCCCGACTCCCTAGGAAAATAGTTTTGATTTTTCTCGACTCTGATTTTTGTTCACGGACAGTGAAACATTTCCTTGTCACCTGAAGTCTGAAGTGTAATGTGATCATAGTAGGCAATGAAAACATGTATGTGGAGTCTCAGGGGCATACAATTTCATGCAAGGAAATGGAGCAAAGATTGGCAGGCCTGTTTTCTAAGAAAGCACAGATGTGACAGCTGATGTATAGAGGGATTCTTCCACTCACGGGGAACCTTACCTGCCTCCGAATCCTCACGCTGGCCACAGGAGTAAAATATTTATGTTCCAGGTACCAGGCTCTCTCTTGGAACACCAGCTTCGTTCCATACAACAGACAAAACTAAGGCATATGTGTGTAGGGGGTCAGAAAAGAAATGAAGACATAGAAATATATTAGAAAATGTAGACTTCAGGGAGGTGAAGGAGAAACAGCATGAGATTACTTTTCAAAAAAAACCACATAAATCAGCACTTAATGTGACACAGTTACATTTTGGAAAGCGGTATATGTTTTAATTTTTAAGACCATTCTATGGAAAATTTAAAGCATATATAAAAATAGAAAGAAATAAACTCCTATGTAGCCATCTCTTCCATTGACCTAGATGAATTCATAAGTAATCTTGTTTTTTGTTGTTGTTGTTGTTGTTGTTTGTTTGTTTGCCTCCCGGGCTATTTCTGGGGCTCAGTTCCTGCACTACAAATCCACTGCTCTTAGAGGTCAATTTTTTCCATTTTGTTGCCCTTGTTGTTACCCTTTTTGTTGTTATTGTTGATGCATAGGACAGAGAGAAATAGAGAGAGGGGGGGAAGACAGAGAGGAAGAGAAAGATAGATACCTGTAGACCTGCTTCAGCGCTATCGAACAGGCCATGGCCGGTGCGCCGCTATGTTCCATCGCTGGGGAGCCAGAGACGACCTGAACTGCCCCTGTGGCTACAGACAGACTATGACCCACATAGTCAACGACTGCCACCTCTCCAGATTCAAAGGAGGTCTCGAAACTTTACATCAGGCTCAACCTGACGCTGTTGACTGGCTACGGAAGAAGGGCAAACGCTAGAAGAAGAAACGCCCATGAAGCGGCCCCCCTGCAGGTGGGAAGCGGGGGTTCAAACTGTGATCCTTAACTTCAGTCTTTGCGTTTCGTGCCATGTGCACTTAACCCACTGTGCTACTGCCCAGCCCTCTGATCGTTTTTTTTTATTAGTGATTTAATATTGATTTACAAAATTATGAGCCAACAGGGATATAATTCCATACACATTCCCACCACCAGAGTTCTGTGTCTCCATTCCCTCCACTGGAAACTGTAATAGTTCTCCCAAGGCCACAGATATGGCTTGACTATTATTTCTATAACCATCTACCTATATTTGCATACATATGTTCATTTTTTTCTATGGTCCTGTCTTCTCGTCCTTTCTAAGTCACACTTACACCTATTACTGCTTTCAAATGTCCTTCCTTTTTTTTTTTTTTCCTTTTTCTCTCTCTGGGTCCTGATGGATGGAGTTGGAGTTCAGAGCCCTCTGGTCCTCTTCCCCTAATATTTCTCCCCCTCTGGACCAAAATATGGAGCAAAATTCTTTATGAGGTACAGAAAGTGGGAGTCCTGGCTTCTGTAACTGCTTCTCTGGTGGACATGGGAGTTAGTAGGTTGATCCACACCCCAGCCCATATCTATCTTTCCCAAGTAGGGCAGGGCTCTGGAGAGGTGAGGTTCTAGGACACAATGGTGAGGTCATCTGCCCAGCAAGTTCAGGGTGGAATCATAGTAGCAGCTGCAACTTGGTGGCAGATAATTGGAACTGAAGGCTTAACATCTCAAGCTCTGCTTCTCTGGATACCATCCAAAGCAAAAAAGCAGTGGCAGCATAATGTGGCATGGTGGCACTGGTTGCATTGATTTCACTGAGGACAGCAGCAGCAGTGTAACAGGGTAAGAGATCAAGAGAAGAGGCATCAAGAAATATTGCCAAAGCCCCAGTGCTTCCAGGACTGGGAGAAATATGGATTTTAAAGAGAATGGGGAAGCTTCATTATAGATTATCTTGTAACCCCATTCACTTTCCTTTCATTCCAGATTAGTCAGAACAGCAAAATACACATGTGATTTAAGTCATAAATATAGCATTTTGGAAAAAAAGAAAAAGGCAAAAATATATATATAGCATTTTGGTTTGTCCTTGAGCATGGTAATATGTGTGCTTAACTGGGTGTGATCCCACCCGATCCTGAGTCTAACAACTACTAAAGCTATAACTTTTGCTTTCTAAGGATCTATGAAAGCATCCAGGTAACATCCCTCAATGGATTTTAAGAACTGTTTCACATCTCTACTTAGTCTTGCCTTCTTCGAGAGGATTTGCCGGCACAACTTGTCATTTTCCTCTCACCACATGCCTTCCAGTGAACCAATGGAATAGAACAGAGTCCAGAACTTAAGCCACACATGTAAAGCACTTTATATATGACAAAGGTACCAGATCTGCCCAATGCGGAAAAGAAGGTCTCTTTAACAAATGGTGTTGGCAGAATTGGACAGCCACATGTAGAAAAATAAAATTAGACCACCAATGAACACCACACACCAAAATTAACTCAAAATGGATTAAAGATCTGGATATTATACCTGAAACTATAAAGTACATAGAAGAACATACTGCTGAAACATTTCATTACACTAATAGTAAAGATATATTTGGAAACTTCTCCCCATAGGCAATGGAAACAACAACAACAACAACAAAACATTGAATAAATGGAACTATACCAAATTAAAAAGCTTCTACACGTCAAAAGAGAACTCCATATGGATAGAAAGGAAACCTAGCAACTGGGAGAATATATTTTCACACCGTACTTCAGACAGGCTGTTAATATCAAACATCTATAAAGAATTCATACATCTCAATAAACAGAGAAAGAACAGCCCAGTAAAAATGTGGGCAAAAGATATGAATAGACAATTCTCTAAAAAAAGAGATACACATGGTCCACAGACATATGTGGAAGTGCTCCAATTCACTCATTACCAGAGAAATGCACAATTAAAACCACATTGAGATCCGACCTCACACCTGTTAGAATGGCCTTCATCAACAAGAGAGGATAAGTATTGAAAAGGATGTGAGAAGAGAGGAACTTTATTACACTGCTGGTGGGAACATAAACTGCTACAACCACTATGGAGAACAGAATGGAGAATCCTTAAACAAATCCAGATGGAAATACCTTAGGATCCAGCAATTCCACTCTTAGACATTTATCAAAAAGAGATAACACAAATTCAGAGGGATACACCCCCAAGTTCATAGCTGCATTATTCACAATAGCCAAAATTTGGAAGCAACCAAAATGCCCTTTGACAGATGACTGGATAAAAAGGTTATGAGACATATACTTAATGGAGTACTACTCAGCAATAAAAAATATGATTTTGTGTCCTTTGGGATAAAATGGATGGAATTCAAGAAGATTATGCTGAATGAAGTAAGCAAGGAGGTAAAGGACAACTACAGGATGGTTTCAACGTATGTGGAATTTAAAGAACTGAACACACATACTTGAAACAAACAAACAAACAAACAAACAAGCAAACAAAAAGCCAACCCATATTTAGATTGTGGAAAACTATAGTGGTTATCTAGGGGGTGGGGGAGGGGGAGGCACAGAGGGGGGTGGGAAAGGTGGGAAATTATAATCCTATTAATTTATCTCATAAATCACTATTACAATAACATGTCAGGGGAAAATAAATTTAATACTTCAAGTTCTCTAACTGCCTAGACCATAGCTCTAAGTATAAATATTTGCTTTAGCCTAAGTACTTAATGTTGCAGATTTATAAGATGATCAAATTCTGACACTGGTCTTAAATTGTTCAAGGAGCTCTAAACATATATCTGTGTGTACAGTTTTTTTTTTAATATCTAAGTTAACTACAACTTTAGGCCAGATAAATCAAAATAATTTGGCCCTGTTCAGTATCTAAAATATAGAGATTTTCAGATAACCACCAAAGGGCACAAAGCACAGTGAGGTCAAGTATATTAGTGTAGCTGCTAACCATTGGATTATTATAGAAAACAAACCTCTAAGCAACCTGGTTATAATAATAATAATTAGTTATTACTATTTTAAACTTTTTTTTTTAACCAGCACTGCTCAGCTCTGGTTTATGGTGGTACGGGGGACTGAATCTGAGACTTAGGGGCCTGAGGCATGAGCGTCTCTTTACATAACCATTCTGCTATCTTAAATTTTTCTAAGCCTGCAAGAAATCCTTTCTATTCTCTTTAAGAGCCTCATTTATCCAAGTCCTGAAGCCTCTAGGACTATGACCATAATTCTTAACATTTTTTCTCTCTGATTTCTTACCATTATACCACCTCTGTTGACCTCAACGAAATCAGTGTTACTAGTGCTGCCATCCCACATTATGCTGCTACTGAATTCTTGCTGGGGACTATAACCAGAGATACCGAACCTGAGATGTCAACTTCCCAACTCCTCAAATCTGGTGAGATCTTTCTGACCATGGGACTACCTCGATCCATTTCAGATGGCACATCATCTAACAAAGTTACAGATAATGGATACAAGCTAGGGATTAGGGTACTGAGTACAGGTGTACATGTATCCATAGGCAAAGAGCACTTATATAATTCAAAGTAAAAGTGCTTAATAGCCCTCTGTGATAAAACTCAGACCTACTAAGCCTAATCCTAGCAGAAGTGCCTGATGAAGGCAGCATATATTCTCTAATTGATCAAACAAGACCAAATTAGCTTGGTAACCTAGCAGAAAGGCCAAAGAAGAGACACCTCAAAAACCTAATTCTGGTTGGAAACAATAATGACAGTCAATGCTTAAACAATTGGGATAAAGTCTAAGGTCATTAGATAAAGAAAAGACTACAAAAGTTGGATAAGAGCAAGAGACTGGCTTTTTGGTCGACATCAAATGGCCTTTTTGGTCGACATCATTCCACTCCATCATCTGGGGCCCTAGTCAGGGAATCCTTGGATTTCTACACACATATGATAGGCCTAGACCTCTAATGAATCTCCCTCTCCACTGTCAATGGTCACTTCCATCAGGAATGTCAGCATAAGCCCTTTCAAGGGCCTCTGTAAGACCTTGTTCTCACCATAATACAGCAATGGTAGGGACTGCTCTAGTCTCTGAAGAGAGGCTGGGTCATCCTGCCCTGCCACTTGATGAAGACTGGTCCTGAAATGAGTGCAGCCTGCACTATTCCCAGCTGTGACCATGAGCTGTAAGCTCAGATCAATAAGGACTCAGAGGTAATACAGGCTCTTGTGTCAAAGATATATATATATATATATATATATATATATATATATATATATATATATATATATATGTCCTGGGTCAGGTGGACGGGGTAAAAACTTAATTTTATTCCTATATTTTTTTCAAGACTGGGAGCCACTCTGTGCCCTAATCCTAGCCCTTTTCTCTACTCTGATACCATCTTCCCAGACAATATTTTTGTCCAACTCCATGTTAGCTATCAAACTCAAGCAAAAAATTGTAGTGGGCCCCAAAGAACATAACCTAAAATGGATTTCCTAACTTCTTCCCACCCTAAGATACCTGTTCTCTTCTGCTCTACTCCTATTTTTTGTTTCTTGTTCATTAATTGCCAAGCATTGCCCTATTTCATATCTTGTCAACTTTCAGTCACCAAGTTTCAGATGCTATCATGATTCCATCCTGATTTCCCTGGGAAGATGACCTCACCAATAAGTCTTGGAACCTCACCGCTTCAAAGCTCTGCCCTACTAGGGAAAAACAGATACAGGCTGGAGGTTTCGATCAACCTGTCAATGCTCATGTGCAGTGGAGAAACAATTACAGAAGTCAGACCTCCCATATTCTGTACCCCAAAAATAATTTTGATCCATACTCCCAGTCTGGGGGAAGATGACCAGAGGGCTCTGAACTCCAACTCCATTAGGAACCAGAGAGAGGAGGAAAAAGGGAGAGACATATGTATGTAATAATAGGTTTATGTGTGACTTGAAAAAGAAGAGAAGTTGATACCTTAAAAAAAGGGGGATATATACAAATATAAACATATAGTTGTAGAAATAATAGTTAGCCCATATCTGCAACCTTGGGAGAACTGCTGTAGCTTACAATGGAGGGATTAAGAATTCAGAACTCTGGTGGCTGGAACAGTGTAGAGTTGTACCCCTGTTACCTTGTAATTTTGTAAATCAATATTAAAATACTAACAAAACAAAAAAATTAAAAGTGGGGAAAAGAAAGGTTTCTCCACAATGAGTAGAAATAGTCACAGGCTCTTTGGAATATAACTAAAATATGCCTACTAGCTTTCTACAAAATGGAAGACCTTCCAACTCTTCATCTGCACTATTCCAGCCTTTAGGTCCATGACTGGTCAACAATTTGTTTGGCTTAGTATGTTAACTCTCTTTTCAACCACCAGGTTCCAGGTGCTAGCATGATGCCAACCAGACTTCCCTAGACAGACAGCCCCACCTATGTGTCCTGGAGCTCCGCTTCCCCAGACCCCTTACCCACTAGGGAAAGAGAGAGAGAGGCTAGGAATATGGATTGACGCCTATGTTCAGCGGGGAAGCAATTACAGAAGCCAGACTTTGAACCTTCTGCAACCCATAATGACCCTGGGTCCATACTCCCAGAGGGTTAAAGAAGACAAAAGCTACCAGAGAGGGGATGGGATACAGAGTTCTGGTGGTGGGAACTGTGTGGAGTTGTACCCCTCTTATCCTATGGTTTAGTCAATGTTTCCTTTTTATAAATAAAAATTTTTTTAAAAAGATAGTTCAACCAACAAAGCATACACTTTACTGTGCTTGAGGACCCAAATTCAAGCTTCAGTCACCACTTGGGAGCATTTGTACAAAATAAACTTCACAAGAGGTGATGCAGAGCTGTAGTGTCACTTTTTCTCTTTGTTCTATATTTCTCTCCCTCTCTCAATCTCTAGTTTAAAAAAAGTAAAAGAGTTTTCAGAGGGCAGGGAAATCATGCAGAGACAAAGCCCCAATGAAAACCCCTAGTGGCAAAAGAAAGGTTTGTTGTTCTTTCTAATAATATATCCTTTAAAATAAAATAAAAAAGGGTTTTCAACAAATAATCAGAAATCCAGGTGAAATAAATGGTAACGTAGTAAGTTTCCATAAAAAAAATGATAGAAAGGAGAACTAAATGGAAATTCTAGGACAGAATAAATATAATATTCAAAACAAATATGGAAGCAACTATTCAGGGGATAGAGGAAAGAATTGGTGAGCTGGAAGAGAAAATAAAAATAATTTGCCTATTTGAACAACAGAGAGTAAAAAGACTTTAATAGAAGAGCAGAACCTCAAGGGGCTGCAATAAAATATCTTATCTTGGGAGTCGGGCGGTAGCGCAGTTGGTTAAGCGCACATGGTGCAAAGTGCAAGGACCAGCGTAAGGATCCCGGTTCAAGGCCCCGGCTCCTCACCTGCAGGGGAGTCACTTCACAGGCAGTGAAGCAGGTCTGCAGGTGTCTATCTTTCTCTCCCCCTCTCTGTCTTCACCTCCTCTCTCCATTTCTCTCTGTCCTATCCAACAATGACAACAATGATATCAACAACAATAATAACTACAACAACAATAAAAACAAGGGCAACAAAAAGGGAATAAATAAATATTAAAAAAATCTTATCTTCAGGCACTGGAGTCCTTGAAGGAGAGAAGGATGTACATATGAGGATGAAGTACTTGACTTGAAGATCTCATGACTAAAAATCCTTCTCAAGTATAGTAATAAACACAAGTTTGCAAGTTTTAGAAGCTTAATGAATCCCAAGCATGCTGAACATAAAGTTTATGTGTAGACACATACATCATAAACAAATATCTTGAAACTGAAAATGAAGAATCTTGAAAGCAGCCAAAAAAGACACTTCACCTATATAGCACAAAGAATTACTGGGTTTATTACCAGTGATTGTCAAGCTCAGAAAGAAGTACTACAACACTTTTATTAGTGAGAGACAGACAGAGAGAGAGACAAGAACCAGAACCTCATTCTGGCATATGCAATGCCTGGAATTGAACTTGAGGCCTATAATATTTAAGTACTGAGAATGGTTACTGCCGTCCAGAATTCTATATTGAGTAAATACGGACCTCAGGAATAAAGATGAAATAAAGACACCATCAGACACATAAAAATTGAGAAAATTTTCTTTCTGCTAGCTCCTTTTTTTTTTTTAACGAGAAGTGTTGGAAATGCTTTAGTCATCTAGAAAATGATACTAAAAAGAAATTTGGAACAGGAGTGGAAGAAGAACAGAAATGGCAAAACAGAAAGGGTACATATGACAGACTATTCATCTGTTGAAGTCTTTTAAAATGTGTTTAATGATTAAAAACAAAACTTACAATATTGTTTGATGTGGTTTTTTTTTGTACACATAGATGTGCTTTTACAAGATGCCTATGACATAAAGAAGGGAAAAGAGAAGATTTCTACATCCCATTTCAATAAACATATCCCAACTAGGAAGGATAAAGTTCAGTACATTGAGCCAGAGAGATAGCTCACCAGGTATTTACCTTAGCATGTGGGTTCAAGTCCTATACCAGATAGGAGGCTTTGAGATACCAGGGAAAGCTTGAGTGCTGTGATGGCTCTGAATGAAAAAGTTTCCCAGGCCCAGAAATAGTGAAACTATATATGCATGAAGTCCCAAATTCCCTCTCTCTCTTTCCCTCTCCTTCTCCCTCCCCCTCTCCCTACCTTCTCCAATTACACACACACACACACACACACACACACACACACACACACACACACACGGTATATGTACTGTTATCCCTAGAGTATCAATTAAAAAGAAACAATATATACAAAGACATAAATAAAATCTAGGGGGTAGGCATAGCACATCTGGTAGAGTACACACATTCTTTGCTCAAGGTTCAAGCCCCCAGTCCCTGCCTGTAAGGGGAAGCTTCACAAGTGGCGAAGCAATGCTGTGGGTAACTGTCTTCCTCTTTTCTCATTCTTTTTATCTCCTCCCTTCCTTCTCAGTTTTTCTCTGCCTCTAACAAAAAAAGATAAAATAATAAAGGGGGTGGGGAATGCCTGCCAGAGCAGTGAATTCATTGAACAGGCACTGAGCCCCAGCAATAACCTTGGTGACAATAAAGTAAGTAAATAAATCTAAATGATATCCTAAAGAATATTCAAGTATGTCAAACAAAAGTGTATATACTAATATATGATACTAATATGATAGCATAAAAAGTTTTTTAAAAACTCACATCAGTAAAAGGTACAAGACACTCAAAATTTCTAGAATTACTAGCATTCAAAGTAATAGACAATAAGGTCAACACACGAAACATCTTTTTTTAAATTTCTTTATTGGGGAATTAATGTTTTACATTTGACAATAAATACAATAGTTTGTACATGCATAACATTTCTCAGTTTTCCATATATCAATACAACCCCCACTAGGTCCTCTGTCATCCTTTTTGAACCTGTACTCTTCCCCTCACCTACCCCAGAGTCTTTTACTTTGGTGCAACATGCCAATTCCAGTTCATGTTCTACTTGTGTTTTCTTTTCTGATCTTGTTTTTCAACTTCTGCCTGAGAGTGAGATCACCCCATATTCATCCTTCTATTTCTGACTTATTTCACTTAACATGATTTTTTCAAGGTCCATCCAAGATCAGCTGAAAATGGTGAGGTCACCATTTTTATAGCTGAGTAGTATTCCATTGTGTATATATACCACAACTTGCTCAGCCACTCATCTGTTGTTGGACACCTGGGTTGCTTCCAGGTTTTGACTATTACAAATTGTGCTGCTACTTGGTACTGTACAGCAAACCCTAACAAAAGGACTTTTCAAAGTTAACCCAATTACCAAACAATGTGATGATAACATTAACTATCGATTGTCTTTTTGAACCCTAAGACAGCAGGAACCTCACATCTCCACTATAGAGCCTCTACTTCCCCCAGTCCTGGAACCCTTGGATAGGGCCCACTTTCCTGTATGCCTCTCCCAATCCATATCAAATAATATTGCATCTGCCAATCACAACCTAACCAATACAACGATTACCACCTCAACATGCTTCACTTCAGACTGTGTCCAGAGACTTCACGTGTGGAATGACAACCCTTCAACTTCATGACTCAGGTGAGACCTTTCCTTTCATAGTATACTCTAATTTCATCTCAGGTGGTTCACTTTCTAACAAAGTCCCAAAACCTAGATATACACCAGGTTCTGTGAGAGAGAGCATATGTTCACACGTATCCGTAAACTACTGCAAAATATATGCCTGAAAGCAGAAGTGCACTAGAGTTTGCAGTGAGTACCCCCCTAACATTTCCTCTCCACTATTCCAAGCTTTGGGTCCATGATTGCTCAACAATTTGTTTGGCTTCGTATGTTAACTCTCTTTTCAGTCACCAGGTTCCAGATGTCATCAGGATGTCAGCCAGGCTTCCCTAGACTGAAGACCCCACCAATATGTCCTGGAGCTCCGCTTCCCCAGAGACCCACCCTACTAGGGAAAGAGAGAGGCAGACTGGGAGTATGGACTGACCAGTCAACGCCCATGTTCAGCGGGGAAGCAATTACAGAAGCCAGACCTTCTACCTTCTGCAACCCACAATGACCCTGGGTCCATGCTCCCAGAGGGATAGAGAATGGGAAAGCTATCAGGGGAGGGGGTGGGAAATGGAGATTGGGTGGTGGGAATTGTATGGAATTGTACCCCTCCTACCCTATGGTTTTGTTAATTAATCCTTTCTTAAATAAAAAAAGAAACATACAACAGAGATCATAAATGTTTTCTGAAATAAATGATTTAAGGGGGGAGTAGATAATATAATGGTTATGCAGACAATCATACCTGAGGCTCCAAAGTCCCAGGTTCATCCCCTGCACCACTATAAGCCAGAGATGAGCAGTACTCTAGTAAATACATAAATAAAAAGCCAAACTATAAATAAGTAATAAAATAAATGTATTCTAGACACCTTGAGCATGCAGTCTTGATTCCAACAACTTGTGATACTTTATGTATTCATTGCAGATGTGAGCACATCTGTTTGTTGAACTGTTTGTTGAACTTGACAAAGTCATGAATTATATTTGTGTTTACTTGTTCTTGCATGGAGATATCAGGTGCTCTAATGAAGATAGATAAATGGATTATTAAATTAAATGCTGATTTTGCACACACACAAAAAAAACAAAAACAAATTGTGCTGCTAAGAACATATGTGTACACAGATCTTTTTGTATGAGTGTGTTGGGTTCCTTAGGATATATCCCCAGGAGAGGAATTGCAGGATCATAGGGTAAGTCCATTTCTAGCCTTTTGAGAGTTCTCCAGACTGTTCTCCACAGAAGTTGGACCAATTGACTTTCTCACAAACAGTGCAGGAGGGTTCCTTTGACCCCACACCCTCTCCAACATTTGTTGCTGCTGTTACCTTTTCTGATGTATGACATTCTCACAGGAGTGAAGTGTTATCTCATTGTTGTCTTTATTTGCATTTCTCTGACAATCAAAGACTTGCAGCATTTTTTTTCATGTGTTTCTTGGCCTTTTGGACCTCTTCTGTGGTAAATATTCTGTCCATGTCCTCCCCCCATTTTTGGATGGGGTTATTTGTTGTCTTGTTGTTGAGTTTGGCAAGCTCTTTATATATTGTGGTTATTAACCTTTTGTCTGATGTATGGCATGTAAAGATCTTCTCCCATTCTGTGAGGGGTCTCTTGGTTTGGGTAGTGGTTTCTTTTGCTGTGAAGAAGCTTTTTAATTTTATGTAGTCCCATAGGTTTATACTTGCCTTATCTTCTTTGTAATTGGATTCGTTTCATTGAAGATGTCTTCAAAATTTATGCAGAAAAGAGTTCTGCCAATATTTTCCTCTAAGTATCTGACAGTTCTGGTCTACCATCCAAATCCTTGATCCACTTGGAATCTACTTTTGTGTTTGGTGAAATGTAGCAGTTCAGTTTCATTCTTCTGCTTGTTTCAATCCATTCTATCCAACACCATTTGTTGAAGAGACTCTCCTTTCCCCATTTAGTAGTCTGGGCACCTTTATCAAAGATTAGATGTCTATAGGTGTGGGGGCTTACTTCTGGGCTCTCAATACTATTCCACTGATCAGGAAACATCTATTTCTATTAGCAGATGTTAATAATGTCCAATTTAAAATAGACATTTAAAATTACCTACCCATTATAATAGTTCCTTCCATGATGAAATACTTAGGGGTAAATCTATAAAAGCACATATATTATCTTGATGTTGAAAACTGAAAATTTTGAGGAGCAGCTGGGGCAATGTGTGAGAGGGCAGCCCAGGACTGTGTGCCTGGGACCCAAGGCTCATTCATCAGCACTGGATATGCCAGAGTGGATCTGCTCTTCTGACTCTGACTCTCTCTCTCTCTCTCTACGTCATCAAATTAAATTATTAACTGCTAAAAAGTGCAAATGATGGGGGTCAGGTGGTGGTGCACCTGGTTAAGTTCACACATTAGTTTGCAAGGACCCAGGTTCAAGCTTTGGTCCCCACCTGCAGGAGGAAAGCATCATGAGCAGTGAAGTGGTGCTGCAGGTATCTCTCTGTCTCTGCCTCTCTCTATCTTCCCCTCCCCTCTCAACTTCTCTATCCAATAGTAAAATAATAAGATTACAAAATAAATACATTAATAAAAACTAAATTCTAAAAAAGAAAAAAAGGGAAAATGTTGATGAAAGAAATCAAGGACATAGAGAGCATTAGTCAACATAGCAATTTGTCATTTCTCCTCAAATTGATCCAAAGATATAACACAATTCCGATTTTAAAACTCAAGCAGATTTATTTTGAGATAGAGGCATACTATTATCTATGTACTTCTTTTTTCCTTTCTTCCTTTCTTTCTCTCTTTCTTTTTTAAATTATTATCTTTATTTATTGGATAGAGACAGCCAGAAATTGAGAGGGAAGGTGTGATAGAGAGGGTGAGAGACAGAGAGACACCTGCAGCCCTGCTTCATCACTTGTGAAGCTTTCCCCCTGCAGGTGGGGACGGGGGGGGCGGCTCAAACCTGAGTGCTTGTGATTGTAACATGTGTGCTCAACCAACTGTGCCACTCGGCTTCCTTCTTTCCTTTCTTTCTTTCTTTCTTTCTTTATTTCTTTCTCCCTTTCTTTCTTCCTTCACCAGAGCACTGATCAGCTCTGGTTCATGGTGGTGTGGGGGACTGAACCTGGGACTTCAGAGCCTCAGGCCAGACAGTCTGCTTTTCATAACCATTATGCTATCTATCCCCGCCCTATGTACTTTTTTTTTTTTTTACCAGACTATCACTGAGCTTTGATGTATAGTGGTAGCCCTGAAACAAACTCATTCTAAAATTTTTATGAAAAGGCAAAGATACTAGTGACTACAACAATTTGCAATAGAAGAAAACAGTTGGAGGAATTGTCCTATTTGATTTTGGGGTTTACTAAAAAATTTAAGTTTCCAAGACAGAATTATATTTTTAAGACACAGGCACATAGATCAATGAAACAGAGAACAGAGAGTTAGAAACATAAATATTTGTCTGAATGGTATTTGACAAAGATATGAAAGGAATTCAGTGGAGGGAGAATAGTTTTTTTCAATAGACGATGCTGAAACAACTGGATATTTTTACCTAAATCTCACACTTTAGATAAAAATTAGCTTTAAATGAATCATAAGCCTAAATGCAAAATAAACAATTTAAAAAAAATTTTTATTTATAAAATGGAAATATTGACAAGACCATACAATAAGCAGGGTACAATTCTATTGAACTCCATATCCCATCCCATCCCCTCACTTGATAGGTTTCCTATTCTATATCCCTCTGGGAAAAAAAAACAATTTTAAAAACTTTCAGGAAGTGAGACTCTCTAAATGCAACTGTGAGTCTCCATTGCTACTGCCCTCAGAATTGGAACAGCAGTGGGGAGGCCCTGTGCTGACACCAGAGGACAGAGAACTAACCAGGAAACTCAGAAGAAGATCTATACCTCCGTGGCCTAGTGGTGGGGCTGTAAGAATCAATTTGCATAATCACTGGATTATCTCTGTCCCACCCTACTTTATCTCTTGATTGGTCAGGAGTCAGTGATTAAGCTAAGAAGCTTACTTATAGTTTAAAAGCCCTCAGGTTCCCATAGCCTACAGGGAAGAAAAAGAGCAAAAGAGGTTTTTAAGCCACTGAGCTCCATCTTAGGTATTAAAATATTGAAACAACTGTCAATTTCCACAACTGTGAACCTTTAGTTAGCTTACTTAGACACAAGTCAATCCAAGCAAAAGTGATCAGTAATTTGAAAAGTAGTGAGAAAGAGACCTCATGATATATTATATAAAATGGTTAGAACAACAAGAAGAAATATTGGAGAAATGAAACAGGACAAGAGTCCAGCTAAAAGCCCCACAAAGGTTGAAGCATAAAATAATGAGGTCAACATCAAACACTAGTTAAGGAAATAATCACAGGAGTAAGTAAAGAGTTTGAAAGAATTGTCATCAGAAAAGCAGAAACAACAAATGAGACTCTGGAAAAAAAACTAATTATCTCAAGGTTATTAGAGAGCTGAAAGCAGAAATAGCTGATCTAAGAACTAACTGAACAAGTTAAAACAGTATCAGAACAGGGTAACAAAATAGATGAACTCCAGAAAACAGTATAACAGTAGAGGGGAGAGAGAATAGAATAAATGAAGCTGAAGATAGAATTAGCAAGATTAAGGACAACTAGAAAAAACTAAAAAAGAAGTAAGAGGTCTCAAAAATAGATGAAGATATACTGAAAACAACAACAGAGATCTATGAGATGACTTCAAAAGAAAGAATATAGGCATTATTGGCTTACCAGAGGAAGAAAGAGAGGAAGAGGAAGAAAGCATTCTTCAGGACATAATAGCTGAGAACTTTCATAGTATAGACAACATCAAAGACATAAAGGTTCAAGAAGCCCAGAGGGTCCCAAACAGAATTAACCCACACTTAAAGACACCAAGACATATCCTATTTAGAATGGAAAGGAATAAGAATAAAGGATCCCAAAGGCTGCAAGAGAAAAACAAAGAGCCACCTACAGAGAAAACCCGTAAGATTAGTAGCTGAATTCTCCACATAAACACTAGAGGCCAGAAAAGAATGGCAAGATATCTAACAAGTGCTCAACGAGAAAGGCTTTCAACCAAGAACAGTTTATCCTGCTAGACTGTCATTCAGACTAGATGGAGGCATAAAAACCTTCTCAGACAAGCAACACTTGAAAGAATCAACTATCACCAAGCGTTCCATGAGAGAAGTTCTGAAAGGTCTCCTATAAGCAGTCAGACCACTATGAATATGTCATATATCAGAACACTCTCAAAATCTACAAGAATAGTGTTAAAATGTCTTCAATATGTGATATCAATAAATGTCAGTGGCCTGAATTCACCTATTAAAAGACACAGAGTAGGAAGATGGATCAGAAAACACAACACAAAAATATGCTGTCTACAAGAAACCCACCTAACTCAACAAGACAAACACATACTCAAAGTGAAAGGATGGAAAACTATGATACAAGCCAATGGCCCACAAAAAAAGGGCAGGAGCAGCTATTCTCATATCTGACACAATAGATTTTAAAATGAATAAAATTTAAAAAGATAGGAATGGACACTACTTAACGCTCAGAGGATCAGTCAATCAAGAGGACTTAACAATTATTAACATCTAAGCACAAACTATCAAATACTTGAGGAAAATATTGGCAGAACTCTTTTGCGCATAAATTTTAAAGACATCTTCAATGAAACGAATCCAATTACAAAGAAGATAAGGCAAGTATAAACCTATGGGACTACATAAAATTAAAAAGCTTCTTCACAGCAAAAGAAACCACTACCCAAACCAAGAAACCCCTCACAGAATGGGAGAAGATCTTTACATGCCATACATCAGACAAAAGGTTAATAACCACAATATATAAAGAGCTTGCCAAACTCAACAACAAGACAACAAATAACCCCATCCAAAAATGGGGGGAGGACATGGACAGAATATTCACCACAGAAGAGGTCCAAAAGGCTGAGAAACACATGAAAAAATGCTCCAAGTCTCTGATTGTCAGAGAAATGCAAATAAAGACAACAATGAGATAACACTTCACTCCTGTGAGAATGTCATACATCAGAAAAGGTAACAGCAGCAAATGCTGGAGAGGGTGTGGGGTCAAAGGAACCCTCCTACACTGCTGGTAGGAATGTCAATTGGTCCAACTTCTGTGGAGAACAGTCTGGAGAACTCTCAGAAGGCTAGAAATGGACCTACCCTATGATCCTGCAATTCCTCTCCTGGGGATATATCCTAAGGAACCAAACACATCCATCCAAATAGATCTGTGTACACATATTTTCCTAGCAGCACAATTTGTAATAGCCAAAACCTGGAAGCAACCCAGGTGTCCAACAACAGATGAGTGGCTGAGCAAGTTGTGGTATATATACACTATGGAATACTACTCAGCTATAAAAAATGGTGACTTCACCGTTTTCAGCCGATCTTGGATGGACCTTGAAAAAACTATCTTAAGTGAAATAAGTCAGAAACAGAAGGATGAATATGGGATGATCTCACTCTCAGGCAGAAGTTGAAAACAAGATGATAAGAGCAAACACAAGGGAGTCGGGCTGTAGCGCAGTGGGTTAAGCGCAGGTGGCGCTAAGCTCAAGGACCGGCGTCAGGATCCCGGTTCGAGCCCCCGGCTCCCCACCTGCAGGCAGGTCCCTTCACAGGCGGTGAAGCAGGTCTGCAGGTGTCTGTCTTTCTCTCCCCCTCTCTGTCTTCCCCTCCTTTCTCCATTTCTCTCTGTCCTATCCAACAGCAACGACATCAATAATAACTACAACAATAAAACAACAAGGGCAACAAAAGGGAATAAATAAATAAAATTTAAAAAAAAATTAAAAAAAAAAAAAAAAAAAGAGCAAACACAAGTAGAACCTGAACTGGAATTGGCACGTTGTACCAAAGTAAAAGATTCTGGGGTTGGGGGGGGGACAATACAGGTCCAAAAAGGATGACAGAGGACATAGTGGGGGTTGTATTGGTATATGGAAAACTGGAAAATGTTATGCATGTACAAACTTTTGTATTTACTGTTGAATTTAAAACATTAATTCCCCAATAAAGAAATTAACAACAAAAAATACTTGCCATATATTCACCATATAACCCAGTAAATCTACTTCTGAACTGATTTAGATAATCACCCGAGAGTAGCAGTTCTTAACTGTGGGTGATTTTTTGTCCCTCAATAGACATTTGAGAATGTCAGCAGATAGGTTAATATCAAAACTGAGTGAATTTTTTGGGGTAGACTTTATTTATTAACGAAGAAGACAGGTGGAAAGAGAGAAAGAAGTAGACATCACTTTGGTACATAAGCTACCAGGATTGATCTTGGGACCTTAGGCTTGACTGTCCAATGCTTTATCCCCTGTCCCACCTCCCAGACCACTGAACTGTGTAAATTCTATTGGCATCTCATAAGTACTGGCCAAAGATTTTGCTAGACAGCACACAACAGACAGGCCCAAATGCCCTACAATATAGAAGTATCTGACTCAAAGCTCTAAGAGTGTTAAGGTTAAGAAACTTGTTTTAGAGAGAGAAAATTGATAGTTACATAAAAGGCTGCCCTTAAATATTTCTACCCACAATCATATAGAAACTAGGGACAATCTAATTTTTTTTTCATTGAATGAATGGGTAATGTATCTGTAGTGTATCTTCATGGTGGAGTACTACTCACCAATGAAAAGGAATAACTCTTAGTGCCTATGCTGAGTAAGGAAGGCAATATCAAAAGTTTCTTGATTGTTTGAATTTATATAACCGTCTGAAAAAGACAAAATTATGGCAATGGACATGAGATCACCCATTGCCAGAATTATAGGATGGGGAAGAGGATAATATAAAACCACAGCACAAGAGATTAGTGGTGACATGTTTCTAGATATGTTAAAATTCACAGAACTATACACCTCCAAACAAGATCATTTTGCAAAATAATAATTGAGATAGAACACCTGTCTGTGTTCCCATTTCTCCTTTGTTGTTATAAGCTCCAGAAAGTTATAGTCTGTAAATGTTCTCTGTATGTAAATCTTGTCCCAGAATTTCTCCTTATCTCCTCCCAATGAAAGTTATTCCTTCTATTCCTAGGCTACTCTGGAGAGTATTTTGTTCCTCTGCTAAATATTCCGCTCATCAGTCTAATTATTTGCCTATGTGATTTTTTCTCCCTGAGCACAATGTGATCAGGGTGGCAGAAACTAAGGCTCATGTATTTTGGAATTTCTGTAACTAGATCCAAGGTCAGCACCAGAGTTCAGTGTGTATTTGTAGAACTGAGGGGCTTGGTTCCTAGGATCATACACCCACTGGGAATAGCAGCTGAAAGAAGGGAGATTTCCTGCAATGTATGACAAGGTGGTAGGCAGCCTATTTCTTTTCTTTTCTTCTTCTTCTTCTTTTTTTTTTCCTCCAGGGTTATTGCTGGAGCTGGTGCATGCACCACAAATCCACTGCTTCTGGAGGCTTTCTTTCCCCCTTTTGTTGCTCCCCTTTTAAAAAATCTATTTTATCATTGTTATGGTTATTGTTGTTGCTATTGATGTCATTGTTGTTGGATAGGTCAGAGAGAAATGGAGAGAGGAGGGGAAGACAGAGAGTGGGAGAGAAAGATAGACACCTGAAGACCTGCTTCACCACTTGTGAGGCAACCCTCCCCCTGCAGGTGGGGAGCCTGAGGCTTGGACCTGGTTCCTTATGCAGGTCCTTGTGCTTCGCATGATGTGCACTTAACCCTTTGTGCTACTGCCCGACCCCCACTCGGCAGCCTATTTCTATGGTGAGAACTTCATAGTAAAGTGAGAAGCTGAACCAAAAGTAATGAAATGGACCTCTAGTTTCAGAGAAGATGAAGAAAGCTTATTAATGCGTGGTAATACTAGCGTGGCATCAGAACACTTTTCCCCAGCAACAACCCAGTTCCCTCACTGTGATGAAGTGCTCTGCTCTCTGCTTCAAACTTTACTCACTTGGGATCTGCATTACTGCCTTACAAAATTGATGGGCAATTGGTACTCCTACTATAAGGAATTTCTTCTGGCCGCACTAGCAGAAAGCACAGGCGTTGAGATTTTCAAGGGCATTTCCTGGCAATAAGAATGCCATTAACAATTGGATCAGACCCAAATGGTGATTTCTAATCCTTAGCTCACTTGCCCAGTCCCTTCCAAACCATTAACTCCAGGTATGAGCTCATCAGCTTCCACAAATGACAAAAGTTTATTTATATTTAACCAGGAAAGAGGGTGGGATCCACTTGCAGTGTTTCTTTTTTCTTTTATCACCTAAAGAAGCGATCTTGTCCTTCCAAACTGCTTGGTGATGTTAATTAAAAAAATGTTCTTCCTTTTTTTTTTTTTTTAAATCCAACTGCTTACTGTCTCCTGTTTTAAAAGCCTGTCTTCTTCACTCACATATCTATGAGTCTCTAGGCAGTGGAGCGGCCAAGCCAGCCAGCCATTCACCATCACATTCTGTGTTTGACAAGAGTTTCTCTTCATAGCAGTCGAGTGTCACAACAAGTGATGGTGACAGTGGGCTATGTGCTATGCTGTGGTGCTTAATAGAGAATGTGGTAGAAGGCAGGTAAGGAGAGTCCATAGACAGCCAGACCTGAGATATAGTCTATCTTATGCCTCACTGGAAAAGCCCAGTATCGCAATACACCCTGGTCTCTATACATGTTGAGAAATGAAAATAATGAAATTCATCTTCAGGAAATTAAAACAAAAAAAAAAAAAGAGAAGTTCTGAGAAGGTCCCCTTCATGCTGAATGTTTGGATTGAGCAGGAGGGAAAAGCTTAGATGGTTGTAAACCTTCAGGACAGACTGACAGGAAATTATTTTTTTTCTGTACTTGGTGTATACAACTGACTGCAGTGACTGCCCTCTGACAAACCTACCTTCTGCCTTATAGTGTCACCATGCACAGGCCTTCCCATGTCCAGTGGGTGAGGAAAGATTCTAAATGCAGGCACACGCGATTAAGCACACAGTATTATGTGCAAAGACCTGTGCAAGGACCCGGCTTTGAGCCCCTACTCCCTACCTGTAGCGGGTACACTTCACAAGTGGTGAAGCAGCTATATAGGCAACTGCCTTTCTTCCTTCCTTCCTATTTCCGCTCTCAATTTCTCTTTGTCCTATTGAATTAAAATAGAAAAAAAAAGGGGAAACAATGGCCACCAAAGCAGTGAATTCATAGAAAGAAAGAAAGAAAGACAAGGAAAGAAAGGAAGAAAGGAAAAACCTAGTGGGGGTTGAACTGTTATGTGGAAAGCTGAGAAATGTACAAACTATTGTATTTTACTGTTGACTGTAAACCATTAATCCTCCAATAAAGAAATTTTTAAAAAAAGAAGGAAGAAAGAAAGAGATTCTAAAAGCACAGCTTTGACAGTGGGGACAAGGGAGAGGTCACTTCTTCTGGAATTATTTACACAATTCACCCTGAAGAGGGGTTCAGAACCACCTGTTTTATTCAGACAGGCTAAGTATTTAGTCCAGATCCTCTCCCTGCTTTCTTCTCTTCCAGACTCCATCTCAACTTTTTGCCACTTCCAAGCCTTCTCTGTCTTTGGCTTTGCAACCAATGCTACCATCTATCTCTAGAACTATTTTCATCTTGAAAAATTATATCCATTGAGTAAGAACTCCTCATTCTTCCGCATATCTGGTTTTTGGTGGTCACCAGTCTACTTTCTGACTTGAACATATCTGATCTGGTACACATATAAATGAACTCATACAATGTGTATTCTTTAGTGACTGGTTTATTTACTTAGCATAATGTCTTCAGAGTTCATCCATGTGGTAGGATGTGTCAGAATTTCCTTTAATTTTTATTGTGGAATAAGCTGACTGCATGCATTTGCCACATTGTTTTTGTTTGTTTATATATTCATCCATCAATGGACACTTACTTTACTTCCATTTTCGAGGGCTGTGAGTAGTGCTGCTATGAATACTAGTGGACCCAGAAGATTCTACTTCACACCTGCTAGGATGACTGCTATCAAAAACACACAAGTGTTCGCAAATGTCTGGAGAAACTAGAGCTCTTGTGTACTGCTGATGAGATGAAAAATGGTATTGCCACAATGGTAAACAGTTGGACATTTCCTCAGAAAAAAAAACCAACCAAAATGACATATGATATAGCAATTTCACTTCTGGGCATTTGTCCAAAAGAATTGAAATCAGTGATTCAAACAATTATCTGTTCACCCATGTTCATAATATGAGACTCTGGATTTTATTTAAGCCTTGTTTTAGAACATTTTGTGGTACTGCCCCAACAGAGAAGGCAGATACATTATAGCCCATTTGATGATCAAGCTGGGGGCATGATTCTCCTTTCTGTGGGTGGAGATGGGAATTCTGGCTGATATCACCCAGGCTGGGGATGTAGATGCTATTTCTTTTTTAAAAATATTTATTTATTTATTCCCTTTTTGTTGTTGTCCTTGTTGTTTTTTATTATTGTAGTTATTGATGTCATCATTGTTGGATAGGACAGAGAGAAATGGAGAGAGGAGGGGAAGACAGAGAGGGAGAGAAAGACAGACACCTGCAGACCTGCTTTAGCACTTGTGAAGCAACTCCTCTGCAGGTGGGGAGCCGGGGGCTGGAACCTGGATCCTTATGCAGCTGGTCCTTGCACTTCGTGCCACCTGCGTTTAACCCGCTGTGCTACCGCCGGATTCCCTATGCTCTTTATTTTTGAGCTCCACCTGGTCTCCAGAGACACAGCCAGTGACTTCCTCACACTGGGTAGTGGTAGAAGTACAAAATTTCCACTTGACCTTTTCTGATGTCACCATAGTAAAGGAAAGAAGCAATCTGTTACAGCTGGCTGAGGAAGCCATTCTTCCAGGTGGTCTCCAATGACACAGCAGGTCTCCTTACTGCCAAATGTGGATGAAAAACCCAGCTCCCCCTGGGGTTCCTTTGACTCAATCTTTGAGCTTCCCAGTTGGCCTTCTTTGGATTTTCCTATGCTTGCTCTACAGATAATGCCCAGAGCTTTTTGGTGGAATCAGAGGACAGAATAGGGATGAATATGGCCTCTTCACTTTCCTGGACACAGAAGACTACATTTCATAGACATCACGAAACTGGGTTTTGTTTTTAACCCAATCTGACAGTTGTTTACTCTTAATAATAAGTCTTTCTTACTTCTATAACTGGTCTTAACTCTGACATTTAATGTTAGGTTAAATGTTAAGTCCTTTCAGAAAACAATGTATCAACCCAATAGATACTTATCAATAGATTCTAATCAATAGATTCTTCCTAATTGCCTTTCCCATCAAATTTGGGTTTCAATAAAACATCACTTTGCCTCATCCCTATCCCATCCTTCTTACAGTCAGAGAAGGACTGGAAAGAATTTCCTGAGTATAAATATACTCCATGAGAATATCAGAGAAGCAAGACCAATTGACATTGTGCTGACCATTTTGGGGGCATTTATTTTTTTTTAAAAAAGTATTTCCCTTTTCCCCTCTTTGTTTCTCCCCCTCCTTATCTCTGTTATTTAGTTTGTTTATTTTCACAGTTCTTTTTCTTTTTTTTTAACCAGAGCCCTTCTTGGCTCTGACATATAGTGGTGTTGGGGATTGAATCTGGGCTCTCAGAGTCTACCATGGTGCTATGCCCTGGTCACAGCCCTCCTTAGTTCCATTAAAAATATATTGAAGGCATCATGTTAAGAGAAATGAGTCAGAAACAGAAGGAAGAATATGGGATGATCTCACTCACAGGCAAAAGTTGAAAAACAAGATCAGAAGAGAAAACACTAAGTAGAACTTGGACTGGAGTTAGTGTATTGCACCAAAGTAAAAAATTCTGGGGTGGGGGGGGAGGGGAGAGAGTTCAGGTCCTGCAACATGATGGCAGAGGACCTAGTGGGTGGTGCATTGTTATGTGGAAAATTGAGAAATTTTATGCATGTACAAACTATTGTATTTAATGTCAACTATAAAATATTAATCCCCCAACAAAGAAATTTAAAAAGGAAGGCAAATTCTGAGAAAGCATATATATGTGTGTGTGTGTGTGTGTGTGTGTATTTGATAGGACAGAGGGAAATTGAGAGGAACATGGAAGATAGAAAGGAGAAGAGAGGGAGTTGGGCTGTAGCGCAGCGGGTTAAGCGCAGGTGGCGCAAAGCACAAGGACCGGCATAAGGATCCCGGTTCGAACCCCGGCTCCCCACCTGCAGGGGAGTCGCTTCACAGGTGGTGAAGCAGGTCTGCAGGTGTCTTTCTCTCCTCCTCTCTGTCTTCCCCTCCTCTCTCCATTTCTCTCTGTCCTATCCAACAACGACGACAACAACAATAATAACTACAACAATAAAACAACAAGGGCAACAAAAGGGAATAAAATAAAATAAATATTTTAAAAAATTTAAAAAAAAAGAAAGGAGAAGAGACAGAGACTGCAGCACTGCTTCACTGCTTATAAAACCTCCCCCCCCCCACAGGTGGGAACTGGAGGCTTGAACCCAGGTCCTTGCACACAGCCACTTGTGCATTTAGCCAGGTATACCTGGTCCCCCTCCTTAGCTCTTGAGACCTGACTATGCCAAATCTTCTGCTGGATCCTAAGAGACTGAAGTTGATTTAACCATCTTTTTTTTTTTCTCCCCATCTCAAAACTGATATCCATAGATCATATGTGTTTTTTTTTTATTTTTTTTTCCTCAGCCCTTGAACATTCTAGTGAAGTTAGTCCAGAAGACAGGACCTAAGGCTTATTAAGAGTGAGAGGAAAATCAGGCAGATTCAGGCAGAAGGCACCTTCATGTTTCATAAGATCTCCAGTTTTCAACCAGGGCACAGTCATGGCTGGCTGCACCCAGGGAGCTGCCTGAGGTGAGGCTGAGCACTGCCTCCTCTGGCAGCCCCATCCAGCATGTCTTCCCACATTAATCGAGTGCCAATGTCCCCTCCCCTGTGTGCTGAGAAGCCTTTTATCTACCCAGCCAATGGGCCATTCTGTTCATATTGGTAGTCTGGACTCACATCCCTGAAACTCCCTGCTGGAATGTCATGTTCTGGGTAAATTGCTCATGACAAGTATCCTGAGCACTTCACCATCTTGACCTCTTTATTTAAATGGTAAAATGATAAATTCAGACCAGATTCAGCTGTCTCCTCCCACTAACCTTGATTCCTCAGGTTCCAAGTTTACACTCTTTTTCCCACAGATGGCTTTCACTGCATCCTTCTAATATTCTTATTTGTCTCAAGCAATTTCTTCTCCTGCCCTCCATTGTGTCTTATAGAATAACCTGAAATAAAATCTTCCCCCAGAGGAAGCAAGGGAGGGGGCGCAGAGAGTTCGGAGAAGGAGTACCCTGACACATTCCCTGGACTGGCTCTATGGGGTGAGGAGCCCTGTATCTGATGAGCATTGGGATTTCTGCATTTCAGCTGGTTTAGATACTTTTTTTTTGACATTTAGCTGTTTACTTTACACTTGCCAAAGAAGTATCAAGGACAGGGCAGAGACAGTGCTCTCACATACTAATCCATGCACCCATGTGATCTGATACTCCTCTTAGGTAGTCACAGGATCTTGTACCTAATGACTTCTGACCTGGGCAGACGTTGGTTTAGTCTCCTTGGTGGGGAACTGGGGGGGGGGGGAGGGGTGAGTAGATGAGAGAAGAACAAGTCTTCTTATAGGACAGAACTTTCTCCTCATAGTCCCCTACCAAGAGTGGTATTTATCCTTGTTCCAGGGCCAGAAACCATGCTCTGGAAAGATTCCAAAGGAACTATTATCTGCTGTGTAACCTTTTAGGGACACGTGACTTTCACACTGACCTCTGGATGTCAGAGAAATTTTGCAAGTCAATGGAAAGAATATTGAAAAGTGCTATTTCAAGCCACCATCAGCATGTTAAGGAGACACATAGAGCACAGCAAGAATAGAAACTTCTGGATACTCCTCCCCTGGAGAGGCACCTGCTGAGACCCCTTCTTTGGCAATCAGTTGTCAAAACATGTCTCAGTACCCCTGAAACACTCTATAAATGGAAAACTCAGAGCACAACTTTTCACATTGACCTTATCAGTAAGGGCAGTAGAACCACACAGTTGGTTAAATTTAATTTCCTACAGAAATAGAGAGACTTAGCTCAAATGCCACCTCTTCTGGACAGGTCTTATCTAAAAATACATTGAAATCATCACTCCAGATGAGATCTCCATTCGAAACCCAAATTCCCTCCCTCCAAATTCTTAGCCCAGTACAACAAGCTTTCCCATTTGGGGTGCAATGAAATACCTACCTCGTCTATTAGTTAAGAGGTTAGCTCAGTATGAGGGTCAGCTTTTTATTAATATATCAATAGTACTCCCATTACCTAGAACAGAGTCTGGCACTTGAAAATGTTTCTTAAAAAGGAGTTTCAGCCAGTATATGCAGAAGATTACCAAAACATGTGCTCCTGTGGGCTTATCATGGGGCCTGAGAATGCAACATCGGGCATTTAGGCATTTATATCACCGAGTTAAAAAGTCAGTCCTATATATTAAGTCCATTTCCAAAGGAGGGATTATTGTCACTGAAATTTGGAGGATTTAGCTGGAGTCTTGCAGAGCCTTGGCCCAAATGTGAAACTTGCATAGAGACAGGAGCATGAATGAGGGCAGGTGGGTCTTCCTAGCACTCAAGTACAGAAATGAGAGAGAACCATGAACTGGGCAGATCTGGTCTAACACTCCATTTCTGTGTCACTAGAACCTCTTTTCCCTTGTTTAATATATATATATATATATTATATATATATTATATATATATTATATATATATAATATGTATATATATATACATATTTTACTGTTGTAGTTATTATTGTTGTTGTTATTGATGTCCTTATTGTTAGGACAGAGAGAAATGGAGAGAGGAGGGGAAGACACAGAGGGGAAGAGAAAGATAGACACCTGCAGACCTGCTTCACCACCTGTGAAGTGACTCCCCTGCAGGTGGGGAGCCAGAGGCTCAAACCGTGATTACCATGATGGTCCTTGAGCTTTGTGTCACCTGCGTTTAACCCGCTGTGCTATTGCCCGACTCCCCTTGTTTAATATTTTTAAGAGATAAATCAATAAAAGTTTTCAAGCAAGGTAGGAAGTAGAAAAGAAGCTTAGCACATAATAGCTAGTCAGTTGACATTTACGGAGTGACGCATCTTGAGGACACTGTTGGCCACATGCTCACTTCTTTGTGTGTCTCTAACTTGTAAGGCATAGACAACATGGCAGGAGAAGTATAGGAGGAGATTAAATTTCAACACCACCAACCTCTGCAGTCTTCAAAAAATGGGGTCCCAAACTGCAGAACATGGGTCTGACATTTGTTCTGGACTGAGGCTGGACATGCAGTTAAGCCCTAAAAATTATATATCTATATATATTTTTTTCCTGTGTGGGAGGTCCATCCCATGACTAGCCCAGATGACTGAGCAGTGGTTGTGGGTATTCAGGGAACCCACACAGGATGTTTGCTCCTCTGTGTTATTTGCAGGGGTATATGGCACTCTCTAAGGCAGGGGGCAAAGATGGGGTCCTGGGATATAAAAAGGAGCCATGGGCAGAAAGGTGCTTACCATGGTTTGCCCTGCAGTGGATGGGAGGTGTTTGCCATGAACTGCTGGCTGCTGGGTTTGGTGTTTAAACTAGCTACCACCTACACGCATCGAGAAAAGGAAGAAAGAACAGTTAAGAGTGCAGGAAAAAGGGAAAATCCCCACTTCGCCCACTTGACAGGCAGAAACTGCTGCTGCCAGCCGCCTGTGAAGTGGGGAGAGTCCCCTGCAAGCACCTTGCATAGGCACTGCCTTATTGGGGTGAGCGTCCCACCAGAACTGAGGAGCTGAGACACACTCTGAAGTATTTCAGCAAACAGAGACACTGCAAAGTTGTGTAGGTCACTGCCCAAAGATGGCTCCTCCTGAGGCAGAGCACTTAAAGGAGGGGGCCAGGCAAGATGAGATAGGGGTTGTGGGGGAAGCAAAGTAGGAAGTCTGTGATAATGACAAGTCAAGAAACCCTGGAGAAACACCTTCCTGGTGTGTTTCTAGACCTTCCAAGGGGAGCTTAAGTATGACTCCGTCATGTGAAAATCACTTTCTCCTTAACAAGCAGCTATTCCCTTGCTAGGAATAAGTCATGTTTTTTTTTTTTTTCTTGCAAGAACCCTCATTCCTAATAGGACAGGATTCTACTGGACAAGAAGACAATGCCTAATTCTGCAAAGATGTTGTGATGTATAAGTTTGGAGCACTGCAGGGTTGAACCATGGTGTTTATCAGGGGCTTTCAGTTTCAAGAAAGACTCAAGTGTGTCTGGATTTCCTAGAACATTATTAGACAGAGAAAGGGTTACATCTGGCCTGACCACAGAGCGCGCGTGTGTGTGTGTGTGTGTGTGTGTGTGTGTGTGTGTGTGTGTGTGCGTGTGTGTGTGTAGGTGTGTAGGTGTGATGGTCTTCCTGTTACATCCATCCAGGGTCCTCTGTACTCACCAGGGCAGCATTAATACTTACAAGTGATAAGATAAGGAAGATTCTGACAGCACTCCTGCCCACATGACTCCAATCAGTAGAGCCTTCCTGGAGAATCATCTTTGCATGTTTTCTCGATCTACACCTCAGCATATGGCATCTATACCACCAACCTCACTGGGCTATTGCACATGCCAGCTGGGAAGACAGCAGACACTAAGGCTATTCTGCTTATCATCTGCTTCACCACAGACAACCTGTCTCCTCCATAGCCTTCCACGGAGAATGGGCTGGGGCACCGTTGCTGCTGGTGGTGTGATTATCCTGCCTAACACCTGCAATTTGGGAAGCAAAGTCAATTTACTTTCCGGCTAGTAGCTTTGTTCTTGTTTTCTGCAGTAGGTGTGGTATAATATTGAATCCTACTTACAGAAGTGCCTGCCTTAACTTTTGTAGGGTGCCATCAGCCAGAGACCTGGGACAGAGTGGCCAGGAAGAGGACTTCAGAATGAAGACTGTTCTGGGCACCTGACCAATATCACTGGAGGCAGGGAGCCTTGCACTGAGACAAACCTTATTCTACTGTCTCACTCCTGTTGTAACATATCAATAAAAGCTCCTTCAATTAGCTCCACTTTCCCCCAAATGTCCTACTTGTTTCTCTAGATTTTATAAAAGGGAGTTGAAAAGGTTTAGCAGAAGAAGAACCTTGGGAAATCATAGTCCTAGTGCTAGGTCTGCTGTCTCTCACCAAATTTGGAAACCACTGCTGCTAGATGTATGAGAAATTCTCTTGAGAACATAATGAGGAAGTGTCATCACTTATATTTACTTTAGAAAATGATGGTCCAAATGCATATCGGCACCAAGACATCTGCCAATTTCTATCACCAAAAAGAAGGCATGGTGTGAGAACAAAGGCTGATGAGCATAGTAGTTCTATTGGTTGAGAGAGGGATTTAGAACTTAATTAAAAAACAGTCTAACCAAATGCTATGGTTTCCTCAGACAGTCATGGTTTATTTCTACCCATCAAGCCTCATTTTATACCTCCCACCTCATCTCCAAGTTTAATTATTATTATTATTCATTTAACCTTGTTTTATAGAATGATAAGATTTCATACATATAGTTTTACACCTATATTTGTGTGCAGATTTGGTTACTACTTTTTTTAGGTTCACAGTTAAAAACTTAATGTTTAATAGTATCACTTTCAAAAACAGTCCAGGTTTGGGTGCTAAATCCAAAAATCACTCTATTCCAAAGAAGAGCAGAAGTTATGGCTAAAAACTAATTCATCAAGGGGTATATAGGATTTGAGACTCAAAGGAAGTTAATTTCCCAAAGATGAGAGACAGGCAATAGAGGGCCATGTTTGTTAATTTCCCAGCATGTATTGAATTGCAGGGTTAGCAGTGATGTTCAGGCATACATTTTCAGAGTATGGATGCTGGAAGGGTCTTTAGAGTCATATAATTCACTTTCCCTTTTACCAGAAGATGATACCAGATGGACAGAGATCAGTGGCCTGTCACACCTAGTTCCTAGTGAATCGGACAGGAATTGTTCCTTAGTGGTTAAGCCCTGGTACTCTGTTCTGGAACAGAGATGACTGAATGATGTAACAAAGGATGAAGAGACATAGCCCCAGGGTTTGACAGTGTCACAGACTGTCCTACAGATCCAAGACTAAGAAGGAGACAAGGTTAGGTGAGGATGAGTTTCAGAGTTGCTGAGCATGCTGGGATATGAGATCTGGAGTCACAGAAGAGTGGCCAGTGGAGCTGAGGGGTAATCATCAGAGATGGAGTTAGTTGAGCAACAGAACTAAGGGAGTATAGAAATGACTGAGTAAGGCTATGAAAAGTGGATGAGGGCAAATACATACTTTATAAGTACAACATAAAGCCATTTTTCCCCTATGGTTCAAATAGCAGTGAAATCTCTCTAAACAGCAAACCCTAAGGACAGTTGTCTTACTTTTTTTCCTGATCCCACAACAAGGTATGTTGGGAAAACCATAAATCAAAAACAGTATTAACTTTTTCATGGTAAATGGGAAACTGAGTCATGGAGAAGCCTGTTTTATGGCTCTCTCAATCATCCGGGTGTGATTAGCAACAAGCCTTGAGAATAATTCCATAAACGAGTATAGCAGTCCGTCTTGTGGTTTCACCAGTATTTCTTCCCACAGTATTTTTTTCACCAGTATTTCTTCCCAGTATTTCATGGGCACAATGGTGGTGCAGGGTCTAGGTGCTTGGGTTTTCCTCTCATCTGGGTGAAGGTTTCAGAGACCCTGAGTTTCTGGTCCCAGTTCTACTGCCTATCACCTATTGGGTTGCTGGACAAGACATGATGTATTCTTCTATGCAAAAAATAAATGCACCAGGACCTTTCCGACAACCCCTTAAGTTGTGATGGTGACACAACTTAAGAAAAAGTCACATCTTTTTCTCCTCTCTCCTATGCATCCAGATGAAGACTATGGCCTTTGCTACCTCCAAAGTTTTACACTCTAATTCCATTTCTCCAGGAGTATGTGACCTCAGCTCAGTCTGTATCTGACTGCCACTTAGTCACACATTCTTATTTTGCATGCTCTCTGTAGTCTGTGGATAAAGAAGCACCATAGACCAGAATGAAATGTCTGTCTGCAGGGTTCAATGATCTCTAACATTGTACAGATGAAACAGTATGCATGTGAGATATCATTATTAAGAACATAGCATTTGCTCCAGATCTGATTTCTTTTTTGATGCTGATACTTTTTTACTCACTGAGGCTGAGTACATAAGTTTGTAGCAGACAATCAACAAAGTGACTCACTCATCCAAATAAACACATATTCAATGTTCATGCAGGCTGCTTCTGGCTAAAATGAGCAACTTCTCTCATATAATACACAATCTATACAAACCTTGCTTGCCAATGTCATACTCTTGAGGTGTTCTCTGATAAAAAAACATTTAAAAAAACCTCAATCTCCTAAAAAAAAATCATGAAATAGTCTCAGTATTACTAGTCCAGCTAAAAGCACCCCAAAGGTTGAAGCACAAAATAATGAGGTCAGGGAGTTGGGCAGTAGCACAGCGGGTTAAGCACAGGTGGCACAAAGCGCAAGGACTGGCTTAAGGATCCCGGTTTGAGTCCTCAGCGCTCCACCTGCAGGGGAGTCGCTTCACAGGTGGTAAAGCAGGTCTGCAGGTATGTATCTTTCTCTCCTCCTCTCTGTCTTCCCCTCTTCTTTCCATTTCTCTCTGTCCTATCTAATAACGACAACATCAATAACAATAATAAGACAAGGGCAACAAAAAGAAAAATAAATATTAAAAACATTAATGCACAAATTAATGAGGTCAACATCCAAACACTATTTAAGGAAATAATCACAAGAGTAAGTAAAGAGTTTGAAAGAATTGTCATCAGAATGCAGAAACAACAAATGAGACTCTGGAAGAAAACACTAATTATCTCAAGGTTATTAGAGAGCTGAAAGCTGAAATACCTGAGCTAAGAACTAGCTGAACAAGCTAAAATAGTATCAAAACAGGGTAACAAAATAGATGAACTTCAGAAAACAGTAGAGGGAAGAGAGAATAGAATAAGTGAGGCTGAAAACAGAATTAGCAAGATCGAGGATGAATTAGAGACAACTAAAAACAATACCTATTGGTAGAGGAGAAGTCAAACTCTCCCTATTTGCAGATGACATGGTAGTATACATAGAAAAACCTAAGGAATCCAGCAAGAAGATTTTAGAAATCATCAGGCAATACAGTAAGGTGTCAGGCTACAAAATTAATATACAAAAGTTAGTAGCATTCCTCTATGCAAACATTGAGTTAGAAGAAGATGAAATCAATTCCTTTTACTATAGCAAAAAAAAAAAAAATTAAAATATCTAGGAATAAACCTAACCAAAGAAGTGAAAGACTTGTATACTGAAAGTTACGAGTCACTACTGAAGGAAATAGACAAAGACACAAAGAAGTGGAAAGATATTCCATGTACCTGGGTTGGAAGAATTAACATCATTAAATGAATATACTACCCAGAGCCATGTAAACACTTCATGCTATCCCTATCAAGATCCCAAGCACATTTTTAGGAGAATAGAACAAATGCTACAAATGTTTATCTGGAACCAGAAAAGACCTAGGATTGCCAAAATAATCTTGAGAAGGAAGAACTAAACTGGAGGCAATACACTTCCAGATCTCAAATTGTATTATAGAGCTGTTGTCATCACAACTGCTTGGTACTGGAACATGATTAGACATACTGACCAGTGGAATAGAATTGAGAGCCCAGAAATAAGCCCCCACACCTATGGACATCTAATCTTTGACAAAGGTGCCCAGACTATTAAATGAGGAAAGCAGAGTCTCTTCAAAAAATGGTGTTGGATAGAATGGGTTGAAACAAGCAGAAGAATGAAACTGAACTGCTATATTTCACCAAACACAAAAATAAATTCCAGGTGGATCAAGGACTTGGATGTTAGACTAGAAACTATCAGATACTCAGAGGAAAATATTGGCAGAACTCTTTTCTGCATAAATTTTAAAGGCATCTTCAATGAAACGAGTCCAATTACAAAGAAGACTAAGGCAAGCATAAACCTATGGGACTACATCAAATTAAAAAGCTTCTGCACAGCAAAAGAAATCACTACCAAGCCAAGAGACCCCTCACAGAATGGGAGAAGATCTTTACATGCCATACATCAGACAAGAGGCTAATAACCACAATATATAAAGAGCTTGCCAAACTCAACAATAAGAAAACAAAAAAACCCATTCAAAAATGGGGAGAGGACATGGACAGAATATTCACCACAGAAGAGATCCAAAAGTCTGAGAAACAGGTGAAAAAATGCTGCAAGTCTTTGACTGTCAGAGAAATGCAAATAAAGACAATGAGATACCACTTCACTCCTGTGAGAATGTCATACATCAGAAAGATAGCAGCGCAAATGCTGGAGAGGTTGTGGGGTCAAAGGAATCCTCTTGCACTGCTGGTGGGAATGTCAATTGGTCCAACCTCTGTGGAGAGTAGTCTGGAGATCTCTCAGAAGGCTAGAAATGGACCTACTCTATGATCCTGCAATTCCTCTCTTGGGGATAGATCCTAAGGAGCCCAACACATCCATCCAAAAAGATCTGTGTACACATAATGTTCTTAGCAGCACAATTTGTAATAGTCAAAACCTGGAAGCAACCCAGGTGTCCAACAACAGATGAGTGGCTGAGCAAGTTGTGGTATATATACACAATGGAATACTACTCAGCTATAAAAAATGGTAACTTCACCATGTTCAGCCAATCTTGGATGGGCCTTGAAAAAATCATGTTGAGTGAAATAAGTCAGAAACACAAGGATGAATATGGGATGATCTCACTCTCAGGCAGAAGTTGAAAAACAAGATCAGAAAAGAAAACACAAGTAGAACCTGAACTGGAATTGGCATGTTGCACCAAAGTAAAAGACTCTGGGGTGGGTGGGGGGGGTAGAGTACTGGTCCAAAAAGGAAGATGGAGGACCAAGTGGGGGTTGCATTCCTATGTTGAAAACTGAAAAATGTTATGTACAAACTATTGTATTTACTGTCGAATGTAAAACATTAATCCCCCAATAGAGAAGAAAAATATTTTTAAAAAAGAACTTCAAAATAAATAAATAAATAAAATTTGTAAAAGGCACAGACTGAGCCGGCATGTGAAAAAGCAGGTCCTTGGGGAATGGACCTCAGGGAAAGGGGGCTAACAGTTCAAGCCAGGATCTCATCATGCGGAGATAAGCTGCTATGCCCCTGAATTTACACCATAAAATTGCCACATTAGCCTCATGACCCTGGTGGGACAAGTCTCCCACACAAACTTGACATTTGGTATTTGGTATCACCGATTCATTATTATGAAACAAGCATCACTGAAAGTTAAAAAAAAAAAAAAAGACAGACCCAAAATATCACACCTTAGGCAAATGAGTTGAAAAATCCCTTATAGCAACACCCTATTTTTCCACCCATTTCTGTAGTCAGAGGACACCTGGCATGATGTTGAGGTAAAGAAATGCCACTCCTGCTGCACATGGCTCCCTGGTGGTCCAGAATTGCAATGACATCACGGAAAAGCACGGTCATTCAAGGTCAGTCTCAGTACAGTTTCTTAGTGAAAAACTCGAGTCGTAGTTGTTGGTGGAAAACTGTGTACACAGCTTTGTGATTTGCTCAAAGTTGCTGCTTTCTTCCATCAAAGGCAACATTTACATGAAATGCCTGAACACTGCTGACCAGGTTCCCCTATACTCTTGACTCACTTGGACATCCAACATAAACTTAGGTCACACTACAACTCTACCCTTTTGTCATTGGGACAGAAATCAAACATAGTTACGAAACAATAATGATGATGATGATGATAAAAATAAATGTGTGTTTTCTACTCCAGGGCCAGGAATCTGTAGCATAAAGATACCTATTGCGTGGCTAAACAAAGAAAGTCTCATTTGTGTAGCATCCCCCAGGGTGACAAAAGTGAGGATGTGGCAGACACCAAATGTTCAGAATCTTTTGTTTTAATTAAAAAGTATGGTGGGAGCCGTGGAATTTGGCTGAGCCTCATAAATCTGCTGATGGAATCAAGGCTCTGTCAGATAAGCTTAAACAGAACCCACGGAGCCCCCTGGAGAATTGCACAGCCTTCCCGCTAGTCGCTGACACCCACCCTCCTGTCACTCCGCTGCACTTTGTGGACACGGCAGTGCTCATTAACCAGCAGCCCTCCTACCTACCGATGACAAGTCTATCCCTGTGGAGCACAAAATTCAGAGATGATAAATTCACTCCTGCTTATAAAAAATGAAGGCCTCTTTAGGGCACTCCAAATGTGGTGAGCCTTCAAGGAAATCGGTGCTCTAGCTGATAACCTACCTTCATTAGCAAGGCCTGGTCCTCCTGGTCAGGACAACTCCTCACTGCCAGGGAGAACTGCTCTAAGGTAACTGGAAGAGAAGAAATAGAGAGAATGAGTGACCTCCCTTCAGATCCTGAGCACCTCTGGCATGGTGGAAGAACAGTGTGGTAACAACAGATACAGGCAGCCCAATTCCCTATGTGATAGGATAAGGTCCCACCTGTTCTCCTGGTGGGGCTGGGTCATGTTACAGTGAATTCACTGCATCAACTGGGACAACTACAGCAGTGCCCATAGTCACTCCCACAAGCTAAGCTCCATCCAGAATTATCAGGAGTGTCTGGGTTCAACCTCCAAATGACCCACCTTGTCCCCCCAGGATCACACTGTATGCCTGTTTTCTGTGAGTTCTGTCTAGAGGGGTCACTGCCTTTGTAAACGTGACAGTGCTAACTTGTCTACTCACTGTTCCATCATGCTTCCCACAACTTTCAGTCTGCTCTTGGTGTGAGTCATCTGGTCCCTGTGGTGCCTCAAGCAAACCCCACAAACTCCCCCCAAGATATTTCAAGTCAGGATTCCCTGTCCCTCCATCTTCAACAGAATGGCTTTAAAAAGGCTTGGAAGAAATTATTTTAATGGTCTATGTAAACTAGCCATGAAAGTTCTAAAAATATTACACAACTCACACAAATTGCACACTCTTCCAGTACACTGGTGACCTAGCTGTCATCAAAGGCCAACTTGTGTACAATCCCATTTTATTTTGGTCTAACTAACCACCAAACCACAAACTGCCTTCCTTGCATGCTGTTTGGACTGTATTGCTTCATTCTCCTGTCACCCACTGACTCAAATCTATTTCTTTCAGCAGACAAGGCCTCAGTTTAGTTAACCCATTTCTGAACCTCTTATTTCCAGACCCAAAACTGTGTTTACTCTTTATACCATCATAGTCCCTCACTGCCATCTGGTGGGCACAGTCCTGCCTCTTGTCATTGAGCAAAGCTCAGTCCACCCACTTGAGCTTCACAAGCCTCTCATCCACCTACACAAATCCATTGACTGCCCCTGGTCTTAAGCCCAACCTCCACAGAACTCACAAAGGTGGGAAGAGCTGTGTCTAGTATTGAGACTAAAGAAAAGCCTGCTTCCCCTGTTTGGAACCCAAGAATGCGATGTTAAGTTGTCATTTTATTTATTTATTTATTTATTTATTTATTTATTTTGCCTCTAGGGTTATCACTGGGGCTCAGTGCCTGCACCATGAATCCACTGTTCCTGGAGGCTATTTTTCCCCTTTGGTTGCCCTTGTTGTTTTATTGTTGTTGTTGTGATTGTTATTATTGTCATTGCTGTCATTGTTGTTGGATAGGACAGAGAGAAACTGAGAGAGAAAAAGAAGACAGGGGGGAGAGAAAGGAGGAAGAGAAAGATAGACACCTGCAGAGCTACTTCACTGCTTGTAAAGAGATCGACCTGCAGGTGGGGAGCCAGGGGCTCCAACTGGAATCTTTAAGCTGGTCCTTGCGCTTTGCACCATGTGCACTTAACCCACTGCGCTATCGCCTGATCCTCAATTAAGCTGTCATTTACAAATGCAGATGTTCACAGAGAATTCTATCAGTAATAATGAACTTTTATCTGAGTAATTTTCTATAGTTTTCAATGCTACCTATAAAATGCAATTGTTCAGATAGTTTCTGTTGATGTCAGTTGTATCTTTCACTGATCATTTTTTCCAAGTCATAGCCTTTATCCACCACCACCACCACCCCCCGGCATTCGTCAGCTCTGGCTTATGGTGGTATGGGGGATTGAACCTGGGACTTTGGTGCTTCAGGATTGAGAGTCTGTTTGCATTATGCTATCTACCCTTGCCCAATAACATTTTTATTAAAGCATTTACATTTTTCATGAGTGTATGCATGAGAAAGAGAAACAAGAGATGCACCCTGGCAGATGCAGTGCCAGGTTCAACCTGGGACCTCATGCCAGCAAGTCCTGTAAACATCCCTGATTACATGAGTCTAATGTTTTGTTCTTTATTCAGCCAAAATGTGCTCAGGATCAATACAGGGCTCAGTGTTAAATATGCATGTGCATACCTGGTCAATTGTTGGCTAATGTCAATTACATTAGAGCTGGATATTTTTAAATTAAAAATAAGAATAGAAGCACAATACTTTTCTTATAAAAGAGGTTCAGTTAAGAGATCAGAGCCTAGGTTATATTGACTTTTCATGAATGTTTTTCTTCTTTCTCACTAAGAATATACCAGCCTGAGACTTGGGAAGTGGTGTAGTGGGTAGCGCACTGGACTAGAAGCTTGAAAAGCTGAGTACAGTTCCACCACTGTATGTATCAGAGTGATGCTCTGGTTATTTCTCTCTCTCCTCTCTCTCTCTCTCTCTTCTAGCTCTCTTTCACCTTCAGTATATCTCTTTCTACTTCTCTTTTTGTGTCTCATACCAACAAACATATATTTATATTTATTTATTATTTCATTTTAATTAGAGAGATACAAAAAGAAAGATATGCACACACAGAAACCAGAGCACTGTTCAACTCTGGCTCTTGGTGGTGATGAGGGTTTAACTAGGGAGCCTTAGGCATGAAAGCCTTTTGCATGGGGGTGTTGGGCAATAGCGCAGTGGGTTAAGCCCACATGGCACAAAGCACAAGGACTGGCATGAGAATCCTGGTTCGAGCCCCTGACTCCCCACATGCTGGGGAATCGCTTCACAGGTAGTGACACAGGTCTGCAGGTGCTATCTTTCTCTCCCCCTCTCTGTCTTCCCCTCCTCTCTCCATTTTTCTCTGTCCTATCCAACAATGATGACATCAACAGCAATAATAACTACAACAACAAGGGCAACAAAAAGGAAATAAATAAATATTTTTAAAAATCTTTTAAAAAACAGAAAGTCTTTTGCATAACCATTTTGCTGTCTCCCCAGATCATAAATACATTTTAAAATATTTATTTACTCCATTTTTGTTGCTCTTGTTGTTTTATTGTTGTAGTTATGATTGTTGTTATTGATGAAGTTGTTGTTGGATAAGACGGAGAGAAATGGAGAGAGAAGGAGAAGACAGAGAGGGGGAGAGGAAGATACTTGCAGACCTGCTTCACCACCTGTGAAGCGACTCCCCTGCATGTGGGGAGCCAGGGGCTGGAACCAGGATCCTTACACTGGTCCTTGCGCTTTGCACCACCTGCGCGTACCCTACTGCGCTACTGCCCGACTCCCCATAAATACATTTTTTAAAGGAATAAGTTAATGGGAGCTGGGTGGTTGTACACCACATAGAGTGCACACATTACCATGTACAAAGACCCTGGTTGGATTCCCCCACTCCCCACCTACATAGGGGGTGTTTCATGAGCAGCGAAGCAGGTCTACAGGTGTCTTTCTCTCTCCCCCTTTTTAAATTTTATTTATAAAACGGAAACACTGACAAAACCATAGGATAAGAGGGGTACAACTTTACACAATTCCCACCACCAGAACTCCGTATCCCACCTCCTCCCTTGACAGTTTTCCTATTCTTTAACTCTCTGGGACTATGGACCCAGGGTCATTGTGGGATTCAGCAGGTGGAAAGTCTGGCTTCTGTAATTGCTTCTCCGCTGAACATGGGCACTGACAGGTAGATCCATACTCCCAGCCTGCCTCTCTCTTTCCCTAGTGGGGCAGGGCTCTGGGGAAGCGGAGCTCCAGGACACATTGGTGGGGTTGTCTGTCCAGGGAAGTCTGGTTGGCATGATGGTAGTGTCTGGAACCTGGTGGCTGGAAAGAAAGTTAACATATAAAGCCAAACAAATTGTTGACTAATCATAAACCTAAAGGCCGGAATAGCGCAGATGAAGAGTTGCTACTCTCTTCCCTGATCCAGCTTTCTGGTCCTTCTTCCAGCCATGACATCATCTCCCCAGACAATAACTTGGATTCACCTGCATATCAGATTTCAGGCTCAGGGGAAAGAAAAAACCCCCACTATAGCCACAGGCCCTTTGAAATATAACTGAAATATGCCTACTAGCTATCTACAAAATGGAGAACCCCCCAACTCTTCTCTCTGCCTTTCTATCTCTCCCCTGCCCCATTCAATTTCTCTATATCCTATCAATTAAAATAGAAGGAGAAAAAAAAAAAAAGGAAATGGCCACCACTAGTAGTGAATTCATTTTACTTTCACTGAGTCCTGGCGATAACCCTAGTGGCAAAATAATGAGTTAAAGTAACCAATGAAAATGAGTCAGAATGATTTAAACTTATACTAGCATCTCAACAGAAAAACATTGGATTGGATATGGTGTATTGCATCAAAGAAAATGATTCTGGGGAAGGAGAGTGAGGAGGAGCTGAAGAGAAACTTGGGGTCCTGGTACATGAAGATGTCAAAAGTCTTAGGTTGTGGGTGAGAATGTTCTGCAGAGAACTTTCACAGGGAGATGAGAAATTGCACCCATGTGTCAATGACTGCACTCCAAACCACTAGCCTCAATCAAAAAATAATAAAAAATAATTTTAACAACTGTAATCTTTGTATAACCATATATATAACAAACTATCTCTCCAGAAAATAACTTGGGCCCCCCTGCATATCAAATGGCAGGCTCAGGCAGAAACTAGTAAAATCATGGGCCCCTTAGAATATACCTAAAATAAACCTACTAGCTTTTTCCAAAAGGGAGACCTCAAATCTTCATCTGAAATATTCCAGTCTTTAGGTTCATGATTAGTCAACAATCTGTTCTGCTTGGGCAGAGGGAGATAGCATAATGGTTATGCAAACAGACTCTCATGCCTGAGGCTTCAAAGTCCTAGGTTCAGTCCCCTGCACCACCATAAAACCAGAGCTGCTGAGTGCTCTGTTAACAAAACAAAACAAAAACTGTTCTGCTTTATATCTTAACTCTTTTTCAGCTACCAGGTTCCTGATGCTACCATGATGCCAACCAGACCTCCCTGGACAGATGACCCCACCCATGTGTCCCAGAATCCTGCATCCCCAGAGCCCTGCCCCATTAGGGAAAGAGTGAGACAGGCTAGGAGTATAGATCAACCTGCCAATGCCCATGTTCAGTGGAGAAGCAATTACAGAAGCCAGACCTTCCACCTTCTGTACCCCACAATGACTCTGGAGGTCCATACTCCCAAAGGGAAAAAGAATAGAAAAGCTATCAAGTAAGGGGATAGGGTAGGGAGTTCTGGTGGTGGGAATTGTGTGGAATTGTACCTCTCTTATCCTATGGTCTTGTCAATATTTCCATTTTACAAATAAAAATTATAAAAAATTAAAAAATTACCCGTCACACTTTTTATTTTTTTTTTTTTACCACATTTTACCACAGTAGGCAGTCAAGATAGCTGTTGCCATAAATTCTGCATATCAACTGAAACCACTCAACTGTATGACTGGCCAATCATTTCCTGAATTTTCTCATTCCTGTGGTTTTGCCCCTCACAAACAACCAGCCCCAAGTTTCACGTCACCAACCCCACTAACCCTTCTTGTACAATACCATCCAGATGCAACCTTTCCCTGTGACGTAGTTGTTGCTTTGACGCCTGCAGAACCTTTATATCTTGCTCCCCAGCCTCAATCAATACCTCAGAACTTGGCACTGCCAGACCTCATGCTCCTCTCACCTCCCTAGGTGCAAACCACTCTCCACTTGCTCAGTCCATGGCCAATGCCAGTCGAGACCCCCTGCCTCCCCATATGCTCAAAGCCTGTTCTTCTCCTGGGCTCAACCTGCAGTGCAGTCACCACCACAGGCTTTGCGACAGATGGACCAGGCTTGAAATCCAAGTTCTGCTGCTACCAGCCAGGTCCCTGAACACCTTACATACCCACCTCACAACTCCCCCAGGGCCCAGCCTCAGTTTCCTCCCCAGACTGGTGCCTGCCCCCTGGAATCAGTGAAGGCAAGTCGAGACACTGCCTTCAGTGGTATTGACACTCCATCCGGTGTCCCTTCACATGGCCTTCTCTAAATTTTTCCTGTCATAGTGATTCTTTCCCCATGTGATGTTTTGGTGATACATTGCACTCATAGCTTTGCTCTTTAGATGACGGTTTGGCTTGAGACAAGTTGCCTTGGTTTTAGGAGGGAGACCGTGAATCTAGAAGACAGGCTGTGTCTGAGCCTGGACTCTGTCCTTCCTCCAGCCTGTCACACAGAGTCCTGAGACAGAGTCCTGTGGAACTGGATGGAAGTGCGCTGAGGGAATACAGGGCCTCAGAGATGACACTTCCTCCCTCCCTAGGTTGGTGGGCCTTCCTGGAGACCTATTCTCTACAACCAACAAAAGCCAGCCTTGACTGCTTGAGGGCAGAGGGACAGAGGACAGATTTTTCAAATGTTTTTCCCTTTAGATGTGAGGGTGAACATGGCTCTAGCACTCCCCCTACACCCCCACCTCCAGTCAGGCTGATCTCTCAGCTCACCCACTCTGGTGTCTACTAATCCTGGAGGAGGCCAGGGAGGGTGAGAATGTCCTCCTCAGGTGAAGCTCCCTAATCCCCCCTCCCCCCAGGTTTTGCAGGTCACTCTGAAAAGTGCTTGGTTCACTGACAACTGTGGGGAGAAGAAACCTCATAACCAGGCTGACCCCTCTCTCTCCTTTTCCCTCTGCCCTCCTCTCTGCCTGCCTTTAAAGAAAAGGAAAAAAAAAACTTTGGGGACACTCTCCTCCACCTATGTTACTGATTCCAGGGGGCTACTGCTCAAAGAGTAGGAACTGAAGCCAAACAAACACCTCTAGAACACATGGCAAATAGGAGCCCTGGCTCACTTGAGACTGGATGGAATCACTTTTCTTGACTCAACTTTGACTGTTTCCATGTTCTTAAGTGTCTTTGTGCCATTTACTTCAGTGGAGGGTGGGATGGGGTGCAAAGGCTCCCACTTGCCTGAAAAGATGAGTCTAGTTCTTCTTGACTCAATCTTTCTATGCCAAGTGACCAAAAGATGAGCCTAACAGTAGAGGGAGAATGACAGATTTTCAGATAACAAGTAGCTCTGAAGTTGGGGAGGGAGTTGAGGGGGAAGCATAAAGAAAAATAAATAACCTGGTTGAAAATAAAGAAAAACCAGCAGCTTGGGTGAAAAAAGTCACAGGCTAGCATGAACTAGCTCTGCCTTCCCTTCTGTTTGTGTGATAAGTGGCTCACATATAAATTAGGTCCAACAGCCTCAGTGCTACAGACTTTTCTGAAAGGCAGACAAGGACTTTGCCACTTGGGAGAGACCAAAACCTCAAGGAAAGGGTTGTACCTGGAATAAATTTCATCTTGATGGGTTGACATAAATCAAATGCATTATGCTATCGTACATGCTTTCCCATTTGAAACACACCTGGTGAGACTGCAGCACTATTACTAAGTTAGCCGCACAGCTGATCTTGACATATGATGGAGTAGGCTGAATTATTCACAAGTTCCGTCTCAACATATTTTTGAGCATCTCATTTCTTTTTTTTTATTTTTTGTTTATTGGCACCAGAGAAAGAACCAGAGCATCCCTATGACACGAGATTTCAGGGACCCATCTCACAACTTCATGCTTGAGAGTCCAACATCCTACCCACTGCACCACCTCCCTGGCAGTTCTTTGTCTTGTCTAATAGGACTTTGGGGGAATAGAAGCCCTATCTCAGGAACAAAACTTCTGATGTCCTTGCCTGGAATTTCTCCTACAGTGGCCTTCCCCATGGGGTTCAAGGGTCTGTAACCCACTTTCCAGGGTACCCAAGATCTTGGGGCTTTCCAGTTCAAAGAGTGTGAATCTCTTCCCTGGAAATATACTTCTCTTGGTACGATTCATGGTATCTAAGGGTCTGTTGTTGTCAGGGGTGCCTACAGAACTTGGGGGTCTAGGCAAAAGGATAGATCTGGGGGGTTTAAATATGGAGGGGGAACTTTCAGGAGTGGAGTGTGGGGTGGGGATACTTCTTCCCTTGCTGTATTTCCAAAAAAAAAAAAAAAACCTTCTAATTGAAGCTGTCTTTCAAGATGAATGAAGCCACATCTGTCAAGGCAGGAAGACAGAGTATATTATCTCTACCACTCTGTATGCTTGTCTTATGCTACTGCTATGACTCCACATACACAGGTGTAGTCTCCTGCTAGAGGCTGGAGACCTGATGTAAACAGGTCTCAGGCTAAGCCTCTTCCTGGCCCTTTGTCACTATCCCAGTTGTCTCTGATTTTGTAGAACAAGGCTTTTTCCTCACAGAATTATAGTGAAGATAAAGAAAGCCAGACTCCTGTTAGTGGTAGTAGAAATGAAGAAGCAGACACTTGTCCCTAATAGAAAGTTGCAGAAGTTCTGTTCTTGGGGAATAGTACTCTCACTAACTGAGGTTTCCCAGGGTATCCTCAGATATCCTCTATGTCTGGCTCAGGATCACCTGCCTCTACCTGGGAAATTGAAAGCGAAATTATCTGGTGCCCATAGCTGAGTTTCAGGACTAGAGGTACTAAGTTAGACCCTTCCCTCGACAGTCTTCTCTCAATAGTGTGTGACAGGGTTGCTCTCAGGTCATTTTGCAAGATTATCACACCAGGCTTCTAAAGTTCCCCACCCAGCTCTTCTTCACAACATAGCAGGGATATTGAAAGGGTTCTGTCTTTGCACAAAAACTCTAGATTTGTTTTCAGAATCAACACAAAGGGTGAAATTGGAGTTCATTTTTTGGCAACTAGCTGTTGGGGCAGATCCCTTTTCCTGCTCCTAGTGAGGAGATGATATGAAAAAAAATGTTCCCCAACTGCACAACAGACAGACAGCTGTGTCTGCTGTTCCTGCATTTCAGCAAACCTAGGGGACTAGAAATGTAACCAATCGTGTAAAATCATTTTGTTTTGCAGAATGTAGCCAACCAAATTGTATGTTTCACTTTGTATTCACTTGCATATTGGCAGCCCAGATTGGGTGTGGAATGTAACCAATCCACCTCATCCTTCGTCTTATATGTACCTTGATGACTCACAAGTGACCAATCCATTTGAACATTACCCCTGAACACACCTGATTGGTGCACCTTATAACCAATCAAATGTACCACCTTGTAACCAATCAATGCACCCCACTCCCGGCTTGAATGGTATATAAACAGCTTTCCAAATCAGGAAGTTGGTCTAGCCTGGCAGGAGTGGGCTAGATTCTGTTGGTGTAATGAAGTATCTCCCTGCCCTCTACACAGTCTCAGCCACAGACTTTTCCTTTTTTCCGTGACAGACAGTGTGGAGCTGACCCTGGGTCTTCTGTGCCAGGCTGAGGGCTGGATCACCTGTTGGTGTATCAGGTCTGACCAGCTGTGGCTGCCGGTGTTGCGGTGCTGCAATGCTTGTCTGCCCACATGATCTGCCCCAGAGCACAGGCAGATAGCATATGCCACCCTGCCCCAGCTCCATCTCTATATCGGGGGAAATGACAGGGGCTCAAAGTTATCCCCTCTCCAGGTGGACAAGTTTTCCAATTTTGTATCTCAGCACATTTTCTGTTCAAGTCCTGGGAATGCAGCACCCCACCCAAAGCACAGCCCTTCCAGGATGGGGGTGGGGACTGCCAATTCTCCAGTGTAAATCTGCCTCTCAAGCCCACTGCCAAACCTCCTTGAAGATCTCTGTCCTCCTGCTTGCTTCAGCATCAACCCTCCACCTATCCCCATCCTTACTCTCTTTCAATGGTTCATGTCCCCCTGAAGCCACAAACATTTCCTTCAAGGGTCCCTCAGTCCCTTTGATGGTTTCCTACCGTGTCCCCAGCAAAGGCATTCAACATACCCCCCCCCCACTCTCCCTAACCCACTACGGTTGTCTTGTCCTCTCAATAATGTTTCCTGGACTCTTCCCCAAACACTTCCCATCTGGTAGAGCAGCAGCCCTGCCATGCCCTGGACGAGTCAATCACATTGTCAATGTTCACTTTTGTTCACGTTCTGGTCTCCTCCAAGAATACACTTCCACATCTCCAGTTCAGGGATCCTATTCACACTTAGAAACTTAGTACCAAAGTCAAGGCATTTTGGAGTCTTGTGATCTCTACAAGCAACCCACACCTCTTGTGGTGCTTCACATTCTCACCCAAAGGCAACTGTGTTCATGTCTTATCCCCTCACCTACTTATGTATGAACTTCACCTAAAGTCTGGCAGATAAAAGGTACCGAACACTTTGCAAGCAAGTAGACCATCAAGTATCCCCACCATCACCACTTGGTTGAAATCCACATGAATACTGCCTGTAGAGGGTAAGCATGTGTATGAGCAAAACTGCAATGCAGAAAATGCACTTTCCCAGGCAGACAAAAGGTCAGAAGTCATTCCTTACAGTACCTTTTAATTCTAGCACTTAGCACAGTTCCTGGCACATAATAAGATCTAACTGGATGCTATATTGGTTCATATACTTTTATACTCAAGTTCACAATAAGAAGAGGTTACAGAAGGGTAATGGCACACCTAGTAGAGCACATGCATTGTCGTATGCAAGGACCCTGGTTCAAGTCCTTAGTTTGCACCTGCAAGGGAAGGTTTCACAAGTGAAAAACTGTGCATAGATGTTTCTCCTTCTCTCTCTCCCCCTTTATCTCTCTCTTCCCTCTCAATTTATCTATTTCTATCCAAAGAAAAAAAGAGATAAATAACTAAAGGGAGAGGTTATATTCATCAAGGCTAAACATCTTTTTGGTTGCAATCTAAGGCACAATATTTCTTCTGTATAACTGCAAAAATCAATGGGAGTTTCTTTATTCTCCAGACTTCCAACTATCAGAGAATTTCTTTTTTAAAAATATTTTTAACATTTATTTATTTCCTTTCCCTTTTTGTTGCCCTTGTTGTTTTTATTGTTGTTGTAGTTATTATTGTTGTTGATGTCATCATTGTTGGATAGGACAGAGAGAAATGGGAGAGGAGGGGAAGACAGACAGGGGGAGAGAAAGATAGACACCTGCAGACCTGCTTCACCACCTGTGAAGTGACTCCCCTGTAGGTGGGGAGTCGGGGACTTGAACCGTGATCCTTACCCCAGTCCTTGCGCTTTGTGCCATGTGCGCTTAACCCGCTGCGCTACCACCCGACTCCCTCAGAGAATTTCTGACTTATTTCCTTATTTCCAGGGGGACAAAAATCATAATAGATACCTTTATCAATTGATGTTAAATATAAATTTCCCTGCATCTTTTATATCCACTTTGCTATACCAGCTGAGGGAGCCTATGGCAGCAAAGAGAGGTGAACTTACCATGTTCTCAAACCATCCATGCATTTCACGTGTCTTATTTGCCCTTTCTTCCACTTGACTGGAAGGCACCGTATAACTTATAGTTATCTTGTGATCTTCTTACCAAGTAAGAAAATCGCTATGCCTTTTAAAGCAGATCTTAAAATGTGCTAAATTATTATAACTCAGAGGAGTGAATGATTTTCTTTTCCTTTTTACTTCTCATGTTTCTGAGTAAAAGCCATCACTTTCAAGTGAATACAGCATTCTGTTTTCTTTGCAAATAAAACTCCATAACTCAGAAGCAAAGATAGAAGTAAATTCACAAAGAGGAGACACAGTGCTATTTTTCCTCCTGACATTTGGGATCTGCAATAGGTTAAAAATGATGTTTTTATCTCTGGTGATTTATCAAACTCAAGATTTCATAAAAGATAAACAGATGCACCAAAGAAAGAATATATCATCTTAATGCTTCATTTTGACACTTAGGGTCTCTCAAAAACATATATACTACAGACTTCCCCTAACTCCATCGTCTCCATGAATTACACATACAATTGTTTGTAAAACATACGAAAGTGAGACCAGTTTAGGAGAAACCTTTAAAGAAAATGGTCACATTTGAAACATACAGACCATTTATAGTCAAGAAATTCAAAGAGCCTAAAGAAAACCTGGTTATCAACAGACAGTTGCTTTTAGTTTTTTTTTTTTTTTTTTCTTTTTTTTCTGTAGTTCACTTTGGGTTTTGTGTGGGTGGCTCATGGAAACTCAAAGGTTATTTGCTAAATGTTATGTGAGATTAGAACACACTGTCCTTCAAAAGCTAAATTTAAGTTTGTGCTTACTGCAAATATGTTTAGCTTTATCATATGGACTATAGGATCACAATTTTATATAAATTTATGCCTGTAATTGAGATGAATTGTTAAGCTTTTTGAATAAGACCTGCATCTATTCAAAGCTTACATTTCATTTCATATTACTAGCAGAAAACTTAACAATATACAGTTACCCGGTATAAAATGCTTCTTTTCCACTTTTCATGCTACTTCCACCTACCTACGTGGGTGCTGATCTAGACCCATTTTGGAACTTCTTAGGAGTAAGAAGATGTAAAGTTGGATGGACTACAGAGCAGCCCATCACAGGACATCATAGAAGATGTACTTCATTACACAGTGAGGAGAAAAAGAAAAAAAAAAGAATAAAAAATGGAGTAGAGGGGAAAGTAGAATGGGGTGGGGAGGGCAAATACCATCTACCTAGCAATGTTGATATCAGATTCAATCCCAGGAAGCACTGCGGACCCTGAAGGTAGGGAACTGGCAGTGTCTGTCAGGGAAACGGATGATCCTTTTTCTGTGAGTCCCTCGGTAATTTCGAACAAGACTTGCCACATGGAGTGCTATAGCAAGCAAATAGAGGCAATTTCACACGTTTTTTTAAAATTTAACTTTCATAGATACCCTATGTGATAGAAATAAAGAGGGAGTGAGGGACCAGATGGTGGCGCACCTGGTTAAATGCACACATTACAGTGCACAAGGACCCAGGTTCAAGCCCCTGGTCCCCATCTGCAGGGGGAAAGCTTCATGAGTGGGGGCTGCAAGTGTCTCTACGTCTCTTTTCCTATCTTCTCCCTTCCCTCCCAATTTCTCTGCTTCTATATAAATAAATAAAAGTTGAAAGAAAATTAGAAAACTTAAAAAAGAAAAAGGAGGGGGGTCGGGCAGTAGTGCAGTGGGTTAGGCTCACATGGCGCAAAGCACAAGGACCAACAAAGGATCCCAGTTCGAGCCCCCGGCTCCCCACCTGCAAGGGGGTGGCTTCATAAGCGGTGAAGCAGATCTGCAGATGTCTATCTTTCTCTCTGTCTTCCCTTCCTCTCTCCATTTCTCTCTGTTCTATCCAAAAACAACTTCAGCAATAGCAACAATGATAATAACCACAACAATGATAAAACAACAAGGGCAACAAAAGGGAGAGGGAAAAAATGGCCTCCGGGAGCAGTGAATTTGTAGTGCAGGCACCAAGCCCCCAGCGGCAAAAAAAAAAAAAAAAAAAAAAAAAGAAAGAAAGAAAGAAAGAAAGAAAGAGGAAACATTGAAACATTGTTCAGAAACAACCTAAGAAGAAGGGCAAGCAGAACAGATGGTAGACATGGGGTTGACACACATAATCTGAGGAGAGTAGAGCTGTATTCCCAAAACATACAGTCTTGTGAACCAATTTTACCTCAATATATATATATATATATATATAACTTTAAAAGCCACAAAAATATAGGAAAGCATGTGCTGAATAAATATACAAAGAAGAATCTCCAAAAGTTTAAGAGGGTTAAACTTCCTATTTTCCAGTGTTCATTTGAAGGAAGGGAAACACCTGCGGGGAAAGGGTTGAGGGGCCCCTCAAAACCTGATACCTAACAGTCTGAGGTAGCACAGTCAATAAAATATTGGACCCTCAAATGTGAGGTCCCAAGTTAGACACCTGACATTGTATATACCAGAGTAATACCCAATTATTTCTCCCTCTTTTTCTCATAAACATTTTTAAAAAATTAAATTAAAAATTAAAAAAGGGGCCACATGGTGTCACACACAGTAGAGCACACATGTTGCAATGCCCAAGGACCAAGGTTCAAGCCCAAAGTTCTCATCTGCAAGGGGGTAAGCTTCGCAAGCAGTGAAGCAGTGCTGTAGGTATCTTTCCTTCTCTACACCCCCTCATTTCTCTCTGTCCCTGTCTAAAAACAAACAAATAAATACATTATCTTAAAAAATTAAAAAATATCTCTGATGTCTGAAAAGCTTTTCTGAGCAAGGTATTGGGGTGAGCCAGTACTGAGCTGAAGTCCCAGCAGCAAAACTTATGTGTTCTGTAATTCTATGTAGTTGTTTGTCCCATGGCCCCCAGTTTCCTCAAGGAGCTTTGTGGTCGAGTTTTAAAAAACGAAGGAGTTGGGAGGTAGCGCAGTGGGTTAAGCACAGATGGCGCAAAGCTCACATGGTGTGAAGTGCAAGGACTGGAGTAAGGATGCTGGTTCAAGCCCCCAGCTCCCCACCTGCAGGGGAGTCGCTTCACAAGTGGTGAAACAGGTTTGCAGGTTCTATCTTTCTCTCCCCCTCTCTGTCTTTCCCTCCTCTCTCCATTTCTCTCTGTCTTATCCAACAATGATGACAACAATCATAACTACAACAATAAAACAACAAGGGCAACAAAAGGGAATAAATAAATATTTTAAAAAATGATAGGAATCAAGTACTCAGTGTGGCCCTGGCTCAGAAGAGACACTCACAATACAGAGGTTTCAGCAATCACTACAGGAAGTCAGTGCATAGGAGCCTGAAAGATAGTGACATTTCAATAGCATCTGGGTCAAGTATGCCAGCTAAATTCTGATCCAACAGACACTATTCTGGAGTCATTCTTTGCTTGTTCCTTTTGTTCCCCTCTTCCCACAGCAACAGGATCCTCAGGTTAGTAGTCATGAAACAGCTCATGCAGTGTCACCTTCTCCAATGACAAGTGAGTTAGCAGGGCTCTCTACAGGGAGCTTTCTTCTATGATAGGTGCCCAAGCAGTTTGAATCTTAGGGGCCCCAGTAGTTTGAGGCAGTTTAAAGGCATTACTTGAGAGGACAGTTCTCAGGGTCTGGGGCTGAGGGGAGGTGCTTCTTATGTTCAGCTGACTCAAATTGTAGGCCCATCTACTTGGCCATGGGAACTGGTGAAGTTCAAAGGAAGAAACCCCCAGAAAAGCATCCTGCATGGCACTGAAGATAGTTCTTCCCCAGATACTGATTTTAAGACTCATTGAGCCCAGCACACTCTTCTCTTCTCTTCTCTTCTCTTCTCTTCTCTTCTCTTCTCTTCTCGTCTCGTCTCGTCTCGTCTCTTCCCTTCCCTTCCCTTCCCTTCCCTTCCCTTCCCTTCCCTTCCCTTCCCTTCCCTTCCCTTCCCTTCCCTTCCCTTCCCTCCTCTCCTCTCCTCTCCTCTCCACTCCTCTCCTCTCCTCTCCTCTCCTCTCCTCTCCTCTCCTCTCCTCTCCTCTCCTCTCCTCTCCTCTCCTCTCCTCTCCTCTCCTCTCCTCTTCTCTCTCTCTCTCTCTCTCGTCACTCCCTTTCCCAGAAAAAACACTAGCGTGTGCCATAATATAAAACAATCTACACTCCTACAACTTTCTTTTTCCTGCAGCTGTTTGCTGATCAGGTACATAACTGAAATCCAATTTGGCAAAGTTACATGTTCTGTCAAGGCTTTCTATGCTGCAGTATTTCAGGATTAATCAGATCTCTTCTTCTTCTTCTTCTTCTTCTTCTTCTTCTTCTTCTTCTTCTCCTTCTTCTTCTTCCTCCTCCTCCTCCTCCTCCTCCTCCTCATCCTCCTCCTCTTGCTCTTCCACCTCTTCCTCCTCCTCCTCCTCTTGCTCTTCCACCTCTTCCTTTTTCTCTTACCCTCCCCCCTTTCCCTCCTTTCTTCCCCAAAGTTACTATTTATGCTATGTTATCATAAGGTGGGCAAGGGAGATAGCATAAGGGTTATGCAAAGAGACTCTTACATGAGGCTCAACAGTTCCATGTTTAGTCCCCTGCACCACTCAAAGCCAGAGCTGATCAGTGGTCTGAGAAAAAAAAATGTTAGCATAAGGAGCTTTCATGCTCCTACTTAACAATGGTTTCCATTTCACAGGGTACCTCCCTAAGTTTCCATCTAGTCTCCATTATCATCTCCCTTATCCTCAAAACAATACTGTTTGAGTCTGGTCTAAAGGTGACTTCTTGCTTTCTTTTCTGCCCGTGTTCCATCCCCTCTTGGTTGGTCTCCATTATCCCACTCCAGGCATCAAAGACCTCGAGGCTCTTTCAGAGCCTGTGAGCATAGCCAAGGGTCTCTCTAAGCTGCACTCAGAAACAGAGACCATTAGCTCCCATGTGCAAATTTTGCTCACAGGAATAGATGTGTCTGAAGGTCAGCCATTCGGCAGGACAGAGAACACAAAGCAAGACGGAGCCCTCCTCATCCCACCAGTGGCACCTTCAAGATGCTGGTCTGCTAGGACTTGGCAACAATGGCAACTGCTTGCACTTGACTTTCCAGACACCTTGCCTGCTTACACACACACACACACACACACACACACAATTTACTGGGTGATAGACATAAAGGTCAGCCACAGGGAAGGTGGTTCCAAAGTCCCTTCCTTTCTCCAGGCCACTTATAAGGGATGGCTGGGGTTGCTCTGTCTCTCACCCCACCCAGCAGAGGATGCCAGTGAAATCTGTGGCTCCCATCTTCCCCACTTGCCAGACCTCCACCTCCAGCAGTGACAGGAAAACACTGCAGTCCCCTATTCAAAGCACAAATTGGACTGGCTGTCAACTTCTGAGTCTGCTGCTAAGGTCAGGGTTAGCCTTCAAACTGAAAGGACTCTTGGTCTTGGAGACTTCTGCATCTGACTACAGGGAAAGGAAAGTTTGAGACTTAGGAATTAAGTTGTGACATTTCACTTTTTAGAGCTTGCATAATGTAATTCAAGGCAGTGGTAAGCATACTCCCATAATTTACCAGAAGATGAATGCCAGAGCTAGAACTAACTCAAGGTGGACATAGTTTATATAAAGAACAGCCCCATTAGCCAAGGGGAGGAAAATGCTGATCCCATAAAGAATATTAGAATGAGTGCTCATGGATAAATTACAGAAATAATGCATTAATAATGCATGGGATCATGTTTTGATTATCAAAGGAAGTCTTTTTTGGAAACAAATATATATTTGAGAGGAGTCTGAAATTAATCCTCTGATAGGCAGAAATCCACACTATATTTTCTAATTATAATTACAACCTGCTCTGAACATGAACATTCTAAATTATTAGTCACTTTATTAAGAACCAGAAAGGGGGACTTCCTGCAGCACAATGAGAACTACTCATAGGCTTTGAGAAGGAGGGAACCAGCAGACAGCCCTGCACAGAGCTGGGGAATGGTTGAGGTAATTTATTTAGTAAAAGTGCTTAGCTTCTCATTTTTGTTTAGAAGTTGGTACACCCTTAGGGGTTCAGGCAACACCATGCTTCAGAACTGCTATTTCTGGAGTGAGATAAAAGTATGTCTCATAGAAAGATAACCATTTATCATTGTAATGGGTATGTCCCACTTCGGAAATCACTAGAGACTGCTTAACATTTTTATTTCAGAAATGGATTTCCCAAGTCTTCAGGTGACAAAAGGATACTGATGCCAGAAGGCTTTTTCTCCATTTGTTCCTAATAAAAATGGCTGGATTCCGACTTTGTTTTCATCTGGGGTGACATTAAGGTCTGTGCTTTTGCAGACTGATCCTTCCTTTTCTCCTTTGTGTTCTTTCAGAAAGTCTCAAAAGACAAGCTCTGAGACTAAGTCACTGAAGATAGATGGGCTCCTGCTACTTCTACTTCTCTGGTCCTCCGGAGACCTCTGGCAGAGGGCTAGCTGCTTTTTGAGTAAACTGACTCACAGGCTCAAGTGTTCCTGGACACAGTGTGCTCAGAGTGTTCTCATCACTAGACCTCATCTTGCAGCCACATAGAGCTCCTCTTTATGGATGGGTTTCTCTATATCATAGCACTGCCAGAATGTCTAGATGTTGTCATTGAACTATTTTTTTATTTTATTTGTCTCCTGTTACTATAGACAGTCAAATCTTCTTCATCTGACTTTGAACCAATATCCTGAACAAAACCACTCTCTCACTATGGTGATTATTAACCACCCGGAGACTTGATAATGGATTTCTTTTGTGTTGTGGCAATAGCAAGTCCTAGATATTTCTTCTTAGTATTAAGACTTCAGACATTGAAATATAATCTGCTTAATCTTTCTCTTTTTTCTTCCCCCTAAAGAATGATGATCTAAATGTCCCAGTTTGGCTATAGGAATTTAGATTTTTGTACTATAGTAGTTCAATGTAATACAGACTTATTGAAGATTAAATCTGGTTCAGAGGCTAAATTCAGGACTTTTGAATATCTTTTAACAGTCTCATGACATGAATATTACATTTACCATCCATGGAACTCCACCAGTGCAGTGCACAGTGTTCCTATCTGTTGTCAGGGTTTGAACTCAGAACCAATCACAAAAAACAAAACAACAACCAAAAGTCTACATTTTGTCATTGCCAGGACTTTATCACTGAGTTGGCTTTTGTTTCTTTCAAAGATAAGAGAGACAAAAATACTACAATACCAAAACTTCCTCTAGTGTGGTTGGGGCCAGGCTGAAACCTGGTTTATGCACATGACATAGCACCTGTACTATCCAGGTGAGCTATCTTGCCAGTCCCCAAATCCACATTTTATAAATGAGGTTATGACTGCAGCTCAGAGAAGTCAAATAACTCGCTCATGGTCACACAGCTGGCAGTTATAAATACAGCCTCTGAATTCAGATAAGCTGACTCTGGAGCCCAGTTTTTTTTTAATTTTTAAAAAAATTTTAAAATTTAATATTATCTTTATTGGATAGAGACAGCCAGAAATCAAGAGAGAAGGGAGTGATAGAGAGGGAGAGAGACAGAGAGACACCTGCAGCCCTGCTTCACCACTTGTAAAGCTTTCCCCCTGCAGGTGGGGACCGGGGGCTCAAACCTGGGTCCTTGCGCATTGTAATGCATGTGCTCAACCAGGTGCACCACCACCACCCAGCCCCTGGAGCCCAGTTCTTAAACCTCACTCAGGTTCATTTTGCTCTCAGAATGGCACCAGTAACTCAGGCACAGGTGTTAGTGTTTCGTGGTGGTGCAGTGGGTAAAGCATTGGACTCTCAAGCATGAAGTCTTGAGTTCAATCTCCAGTAGTATATATACTAGAGTGATGTCTGTTTTTTCTCTCTCTCCTCCTATCTAATTAAAAAATAAATAAAATATTTTTTAAATGTGGTTTAGGAGATGGCACAAATGTCAGTATTTCTAGGGTGAAGGCATGGGTACCTCAATTCTTGGATGCTGCCTTTAAATACAACACTATTATGGTCTGGTAGGTGGCACAGTAGATAGGGCATTGGACTCTCAAGCATGAGGTCCTGAGTTTGATCCCCGGCAGCACATGTACCAGAGTGATGTCTGGTTCTTTCTCTCCTCCGATCTTTCTCATTAATAAATAATTAAATATTAAAAAAAATAAATATAACACTATCTTAGAAGATTTAGCCCTGCAGTCCTCATGACTCAATCTCATATTCCAGAAAAGGTATTATTTATAGTCAGAAATAGAGGACCCCAACAGAGGAGCCCAGTGCCAGAGCTGAGCACCACTGAAAACTGTAAAAATCAGCACAAAATAGATTTGATGACTTGGGATATAGTGGCCATCACCAAAGGTGTCTTGAGTAATGTTTCCTGCCCTGACAAGTTTCAGTTTGCTCAACAACTCTGAAAAAGTAACCCACCAACAGAAGAGGGGTGGTGTCTGTATACTTCTCAGAAGGGTAAGGCTGGGGCTGAGTCCACCAAGACTGTGAGGAAGTCAGCATCCTGTGAACTGCAGGGCTTCCTGGAGAATAGGTCAGCATGGGTAGTCAGAGGCCTTGCCAAATGCTGCCTAGACAGCCCAGCCTTTTAGAACTTCCTGTTGATTGTTGAATTCCACATGGAGAATTCCCCACAGAGGAGATAAGAGGCTCTACAGATGAATGAGTAGCTTTATGTCTTTAGTGCATAAACTGGCATTCTAGCCTTTACAGCTGTCATTTTTGGGGTTGATTGCGAGAAGTCTGTTATGCTGAGCCTCATATCTAGTGGGTGTGCAGAAAAGTTCTGGACTTGCAAACACGGGGATGCAATCCTATTGCCTAGTAACCTGTGAAGACAGCCCATTCTCTCAACCTCTGTTCTCTCTGCTCCTCCTGCCTCTGCAGGGGGGGGGTGGCAGGAAGTAGAACAGTTAGTATCTGGGATGCTAAAGGGGATGGGGGATGTGGTTATCACAAGGAGTTATCACTGTGGGGAAAAGCCGGCTCTGAGATTGGAGCTCCCAGGGGCTACCACCCTACAAAGAGCCAGTGCTCTTGTTATATTAACTTTCATCCGCATCTCATTCTTTATTCTTTTATTTTGTTGTTGTTGTTTTTTTTAATGTGGTGCCAGGGAATAAACACAGGGTCTCATGCATGAGTGGCACAACCACTGAGTGGTCTCTCTAGGCCAATTTTTTTTTTCATTTTCTATTTAGAAAGAGGGAGGGGGCAGGTAGTCGTGGACCCTGTTGAGTGTACACGTTACGATGTGTAAAGACCAAGGTTTGAGCCACCACTTCTCACCTGCAGGGGTGAAGCTTCATGAGCAGTAAAGCAGGTATCTATCTATCTATCTATCTATCTATCTATCTATCTATCTATCTATCTATATCAATCTCTCCCTTCCCCTCTTAATTTCTATCCTAGCTAATTAAAAAAAAAAAAAGGAAGGAAGGAAGGAAGGAAGGGAAAAAGAAAACAGGAAAAAAATGGCAGTTGGAAATGGTGAATTCATAGTGCAGGCACCAAGCCCCAGTGATAAACCTGGTGGGAATAAAAACAAAAAAGAAAGAAAGAAAGAAAGAAAGAAAGAAAGAAAGAAAGAAAGGGAGAGAAAGGAAAGAAGTAAGAGGTAGTAGAAATAAGAGAGACACACAGAGACAAAATACTTCAGAACACTCCAGCCCCATTCACGAAACCCCACCCCACTAGCCCCCAACTTCCAACACCCAGTGCTATCTATTGGTGCTCCCATGCATTGTCAAATTTGAACCCAGGACCTTTCATATCAAAAGTTACATTCTCTCTCTCTCTCTCTCTCTCTCTGCCTCCAGGGTTATTATCACTGGGGCTCTCTGCTGGCACTAAAAATCCACTCTTCCTAGAGGCCATTTTTTCATAGCACAGGACAGAGAGAAATTGAGAGAGAGAAAAATAGGAGGAGAGAAAGCTAGACACCTGCAGACCTGCTTCACTGCTTGTGAAGCATCCTCGATGCAGGTGGGTAGCTGGGGGCTCGAACTGGGATCCTTGTGTGGGTCCTTGTGCTTTGTACTATGTGAGCTTAGCCTGGTATGCTACCCTCCCAGTTACTGAAAGTTACATTCTCTACCAGGTGAACTATCTCCTGGTCTCCCAGCTTTTATTCACTCACTGATTCATTCATTTATTCATTCATGGACGTGGGGTGTAGTCTGTGCATGGCATTACCATTTTGTCAATTTCATATTCACATAGTGAGGCAGCAGAGAGAGACACAACAGAATCAAAACTTCTTCCAGTGCCACAGCACTTCTTATGTGGTGCCAGAGCTTGAACTGGGGCCATCAGAAAGGGTAGAATTCCCTCTGATTGAGAACCACAACACTGAAAGACTGATCTGGTGTATTGCTGATTTGCAGATTAGATTTGAGTAGTTTGCTCCAGTACTTGATATTCTTCAAGCCATGATCCTATCTAAACACCCTCCTTTGATCAGTGTACATGCCATCTGTTGTTCCATTTGTACAAGCCATTTGTTGGTTTGGAATGACAGACATTGGAAAGAAGCAATGCTGAGGGATCAGTGCTTTGCAGACTAACTGAGTTTACTGCTGGTAGAGACAGTTGGGTTGTTTTATGTACCATTCCCAGGGTACAGCACTGGACTTTGTGGGTATCCTTTGGCTAGTGTTCTTACTAAGCTGGGAGTCTACTTGTCACATATCTCAAGCCTCTTTAAGTAACTGAGGGATCCCAAATTTAGCATGCAGCAGGGTCTTCCCTGTCCCCCCCCCCCTGCATAGTCAGAGCCCAGATGACTTGTACACTTCTGTCTAGTGCACTCAAGAGTATCTACAAAGAAACTACTGACCTCTGTGAATATGTGCCAGAGACAGAGTTGTGATGTGATGAAGACAGGAGTTCCAGGCATTGAAAAAGTCCTCCTTCTTGGTCACTACCTGTCAAAATGACAGAAGAGAAATAAGTACTGCTTGTATGCTGAACCAATGAAACTTAGTTACAAAATACATAGAATGTTTTATAGAATGTTAAATACATAGAATGTTAAATAGAATGTTTTTAATGCCTTAAGCACAGAGTTGCTGCCAGACCTACTAGAACTGGGGTATGAGAGCTGCCAATGTACTGTGAGTTCAGTTTACATGCTAATTACTCACACATGGAAAACATGGCCACAGTCAGCTTCCAATTCTTTATTTATTGGAGCCCTGGCTTCATGCATGTACAGTTTAACCACATCAGACCTCTTATTTACTTAGTGAGAATGTGAGTGCATGTGCAAGAGAATCCACAGCACTAGAATGTCTTCTGGTACCATAGCATCTCTCATGTGAATATTGGGTTCAAACTTGGGCGAGGCACATGGGCAAGGCATGTGCCCTGCCTCCTGAGCTATCTCTTAGACACAGTTTCCAATACTTTTATTTTATTTATTTATTCCCTTTTGTTGCCCTTGTTGTTTTATTATTGTACTTAGTATTATTGTTGTTGTCGTTGTTGGATAGGACAGAGAGAAATGGAGAGAGGAGGGGAAGACAGAGAGGGGGAGAGAAAGATAGACACCTGCAGACCTGCTTCTCTGCTTGTGAAGTGATTCCCCTGCAGGAGGGGAGCCGGGGTTCGAACCAGGATCCTTATGCCGGTCCTTGTGCTTTGTGCCACCTGCGCTTAACCTGCTGCGCTACAGCCCGACTCCCACAGTTTCCAATTCTTAAGATGTTTGAAGGGGAAAGACCACTCATGGAGAAGGTAAGACTGCTTTAATTGTGTCCTTACTGCCTGAGTGATTTGAATACCAGAACTAATTAATAAAACTACTCTACTGCTCCTCCTTTCCTTCCATCATAGTCTGGTACTTCGTGTATTTTCATATTGTTTCTTGAATGGCTATGAAAGTTACAGAGCTTTGAAAAGTACTAAGAGAGGGAACTCATAATATAATATATAAAATGGGTAAACCAGCAAGAAGAAATATTGGAGAAACTAACCAGGACAACAGTCCAGCTAAAAGCCCCCCAAAGGGTGAAGCACAAAATAATGAGTTCAACATCCAAACATTCGCTAAGGAAATAATCACAGGAGTGAGTAAAGAGTTTGAAAGAATTGTAGCCAGAAATACAGGAACAACAAATGAGACTCTGGAAGAAAACACTAACTATCTCAAGGTTATTAGAGAGCTGGAAGCTGAAATAGCTGAGCTAAGAACACAACTAGCTGAACAAGTTAAAACAGTATCAGAACAGGGAAACAAAATAGATGAACTCCAGAAAACAGTAGAGGGCAGAGAGAATAGAATCAATGAGCCTGAAGACAGAATTAGCAAGATCGAGGATGAATTAGAGACAACTAAAAATGAAGTAAGACATCTCAAAAAGAGATTAAGAGATGCTGAAAACAACAACAGAGACCTATGGGATGACTTCAAAAGAAACAATATACGCATTATTGGCTTACCAGAGGAAGAAAGAGAGGGAGAGGAAGAAAGCATTCTTAGGACATAATAGCTGAAAACTTCTCTAGTCTAGACAACATCAAAGACATAAAGATTCAAGAAGCCCAGAGGGTCCCAAACAGAATTAACCCAGACTTAAAGACACCAAGACACATCCTATTTAGAATGGAAAGGAATAAGGATAAAGAAAGGATCCTGAAGGCTGCAAGAGAAAAACAAAGAGTCACTTACAGAGGAAAACCCATAAGATTAGCAGCAGACTTCTCCACACAAACACAACAGGCCAGAAGAGAATGGCAAGATATCTATCAAGTTCTCAATGAGAAAGGCTTTCAACCAAGAATAATGTATCCTGCTAGACTGTCATTCAGACTAGATGGAGGTATCAAAACCTTCTCAGAGAAGCATAAGTTGAAGGAATCAACTATCAAAAAGCCTTCCCTGAAAGAAGTTCTGAAAGGTCTTCGATAAACAGTAGACCACCATAAATAGGTCATATATCAGAACACTCTAAACCTCTACAAGAATGGTGTTAAAATATCTTCAATCTTTGATATCAATAAATGTCAATGGCCTGAGTTCAACTATTAAAAGACACAGAGTAGGAAGATGGATCAGAAAATACAACCCAACAAGATGCTGTCTACAGGAAACCCACCTAACTCAACAAGACAAACACAGACTTAAAGTGAAAGGATGGAAAACTATCATACAAGCCAATGGCCCACAAAAAAGAGCAGGAACAGCTATTCTCATCTGACATGATAGACTTCAAAATAAATAAGATTAAAAAAGATAGGAATGGAGACTACTTAATGCTAAGAGGATCAGTCAATCAAGAGGACTTAACAATCATTAACATCTATGCACCCAATGAGAAGCCATCTAAATACATCAAACTTCTACTGAAAGAGCTATAGCAATATATTAACAGCAACACAGTCATAGTAGGGGACTTCAACACCCCACTCTCTCAACCTGACAGATCATCCAGGCAGAAAATCAATAAAGACATAAGGGAGCTAAATGAAGAGATAAACTAGAACTATTGGATATTTTCAGTCATTCGTCCCAAGAAACTGGAATACGCATTTTACTCAAATCCACATGGGTCATTCTCAAGGACAGACCATATGTTAGGCCACAAAGACAGCATCAGCCAATTCAAGAGCACTGAAATCATCCCAAGCATCTTCTCAGACCACAGTGGAATTAAACTAACACTTAACAATCAACAAACGATTAGTAATAGTCCCAAAATGTGGAAGCTCAACAGTACACTTCTTAACAACCTCTGGGTCAAAGAGGAAATCAAGGAAGAAATCACAATGTTTTGAGACTTCAATGAAAATGAAGACATAAGCTATCAAAATATTTGGGACATAGCTAAGGCAGTACTGAGAGGGAAGTTCATAGCTATACAAGCACACATTAGGAAACAAGAAAAAGCACAAATAAACAGCCTGATTGCACAACTTAAAGACCTAGAAGAAGAAGAACAAAGGAACACTAAAGCAAACAGAAGGACAGAAATCACTAAAGTTAGGGCAGAAATCAATAACATTGAGAATAAGAAAACCATACAAAACATCAATGAAAGTAAATGTTGGTTCTTCGAAAGAATAAACAAAATCCACAAACCTTCAGCCAGACTCACAAAACAAAAAAGGGAGAAGACCCAAATAAATCGGATAGTAAATGAAAGAGGAGATATCACAACAGACACCACAGAAATTCAACATATCATGCAAGGCTTCTATGAACAACCATATGCCACCAAGCTAGAGAACCTGGAAGAAATGGATGATTTCCTAGATACCTACCAACTTCTGAAACTAAGTCAAGAGGAAGTGGATAACATGAACAGGCCCATCACAGCCAATGAAATTGAAACAGTTATCAAAAATCTCCCCAAAAATAAAAGTCCTGGACCAGATGGTTTTACAAATGAATTATACAAAACCTTCAAAGAACTAATACCTCTACTTTTAAAAGTCTTCCAGAAGATTGAAGACACTGGAATACTCCCTGCCAGCTTCTATGAAGCTAACATCACTCTGATAACAATAGCAGACAGGGACACAACCAAAAAAGAAAACTACAGACCAATATCTCTGATGAACATAGATGCGAAAATATTGAACAAAATTCTAGCCTACTGGATACAGCAGTATATCCAAAAGATTGTTCATCATGACCAAGTGGGGTTTATCCCAGGCATGCAAGGTTGGTTTAATATACGTAAATCAATCAATGTGATCCACCACATCAACAAAAGCAAGACCAAAAACCACATGGTCATATCAATAGATGCAGAGGAAGCCTTTGACAAAATACAACATCTCTTTATGATCAAAACACTACAAAAAATGGGAATAGATGGAAAATTCCTGAAGATAGTGGAGTCTATATATAGCAAACCTACAGCCAATATCATACTCAATGGTGAAAAACTGGAAGCATCTCCATTCAGATCAGGTACTAGATAGGGCTGCCCACTATCACCATTACTATTCAACATAGTGTTGGAAGTTCTTGCCATAGCAATCAGGCAGGAGCAAGGAATTAAAGGGATACAGACTGGAAGAGAAGAAGTCAAACTCTCCCTATTTGCAGATGGCATGATAGTATACACAGAAAAAACTAAGGAATCCAGCAAGAAGCTTTTGGAAATCATCAGGCAATACAGTAAGGTGTCAGGCTACAAAATTAACATTCAAAATTCAGTGGCATTCCTCTATGCAAACACTAAGCTAGAAGAAATTGAAATCCAGAAATCAATTCCTTTTACTATAGCAACAAAACCAATAAAATATCTAGGAGTGAACCTAACCAACAAAGTGAAAGACTTGTATACTGAAAATTATGAGTCACTACTCAAGGAAAATGAAAAAGACACAAAGAAGTGGAAAGATATTCCATGTTCATGGGTTGGAAGAATTAACATCATCAAAATGATTATACTACCCAGAGCCATTTACAAATTTAATGCTATCCCCATCAAGATCCCAAGCACATTTTTTTGGAGAATAGAACAAATGCTACAAATGTTTATCTGTTACCAGAAAAGACCTAAATTGCCAAAACAATCTTGAGAAAAAAGAACAGAACCAGAGGCATCACACTCCCAGATCTCAAATTGTATTGTAGGGCCATTGTCATCAAAACGGCTTGGTACTGGAACATGAATAGACACACTGACCAGTGGAATAGAATTGAGAGCCCAGAAGTGAGCCCCCACATCTACGGACACCTAATCTTTGACAAAGGTGCCCAGACTATTAAATGGGGAAAGCAGAGTCTCTTCAATAATGGTGTTGGAAACAATGGGTTGAAACATGCAGAAGAATGAAACTGAACCACTGTATTTCACCAAATACAAAAGTAAAATCCAAGTGGATCAAGGACTTGGATGTTAGACTACAAACTATCAGATACTTAGTAGAAAATATTGGCAGAACTCTTTTCTGTATAAATTTTAAAGACATCTTCAATGAAATGAATCCAATTACAAAGAAGATTAAGGCAAGTATAAACCTATGGGACTACATCAAATTAAAAAGTTTCTTCACAGCCAAAGAAACCACTACCCAAACCAAGAAACCCCTCACAGAATGGGAGAAGATCTTTACATGCCATACATCAGACAAGAGGCTAATAACCAGAATATATAAAGAGCTTGCCAAACTCAACAACAAGACAACAAATAACCCCATCCAAAAATGGGGGGAGGACATGGACAGAATATTCACCACAGAAGAGATCCAAAAGGCTGAGAAACACATGAAAAAATGCTCCAAGTCTCTGATTGTCAGAGAAATGCAAATAAAGACAACAGCGAGATACCACTTCACTCCTGTAAGACTGTCATACATCAGAAAAGGTAACAGCAGCAAATGCTGGAGAGGTTGTGGAGTCAAAGGAACCCTCCTACACTGCTGGTGGGAATGTCAATTGGTCCAACCTCTGTGGAGAACAGTCTGGAGAATTCTCAGAAGGCTAGAAATGGACCTACCCTATGACCCTGCAATTCCTCTCCTGGGGATATATCCTAAGGAACCAAACACATCCATCCAAAAAGATCTGTGTACACATATGTTCTTGGCAGCACAATTTGTAATAGCCAAAACCTGGAAGCAACCCAGGTGTCCAACAACAGATGAGTGTCTGAGCAACTTGTGGTATATATACACAATGGAATACTGCTCAGCTGTAAAAAATGGTGACTTCATCGTGTTCAGCCGATCTTGGATGGACCCTGAAAAGTTCATGTTGAGTGAAATAAGTCAGAAACAGAAGGATGAATATGGGATGATCTCACTCTCAGGCCGAAGTTGAAAAACAAGATCAGAAAAGAAAACACAAGTAGAACCTGAAATGGAATTGGCGTATTGCACCATCGTAAAAGACTCTGGGGTGGGTGGGTGAGGAAAATACAGGTCCAAGAAGGATTCAGAGGGCCTAGTGGGGGTTGTATTGTTATATGGGAAACTGGGGAATGTTAGGCATGTACAAACCATTGTACTGACTGTTGAATGTAAAACATTAATTCCCCAATAAAAAAAAATAAATAAAATTTAAAAAAATGTCCAGAGCTGACATTTGGTAGTGAGTGTATTTGATATGTGTGAGGAACCAGCATAGATATGGAAACTGGACACTACTTCCACCTGTCATTTATTCATCTCAAAAAACAGTGTTGATGGTCAATTCTGCATATGATGGTCTTTTGGTACCACTAATAAGAGTATTTAAATGTTTTGCTTTGTTGGATTTTTTTTTTTAGTCAGAAGGAAGTGAGGAAATATCACTTGAAATCAAATGATAATGAAAAAACACAGAGAGAAAGAGAAGGATGGTGATTCAGGAAGCCAGAAGCCTGCTGTTGAGCCATCTATGTGTTGCTCCAGGTTGACTCCTGTCTGAGCCAAGAAGAGTGTTCAGCTAGGAAAGTCTGACTTCTTTTTGTTTCTTCTTGTCTTTGTTCTTTGGTTTCAAACTTAAGGGATATATGCACCTCCATGTTCATAGCTGCATGATTCACAATAGTTGAAATATGGAAGCAACCTAAATACTAATCTACAGATGACCGGACAAAGAAATTATGGGACAGGGACCAGGTGGTGGTGCATCTGGTTAAGCACACATACTACCAAATGCAAGGACCCAGGTTTGAGCCTCCATACCCCACCTGCAGGGGGTCTACTTCATGAGTGGTGAATAAGGTCTGCAGGTGTCTATCTTTCTCTCTCCCTCTATATATCCCTTGTCCTCTCTAAATTTCTCTTTAAAAATAACAATAAAGGAAAAATGTCCACCAGGAGTGGTAGGTTAGTAGTGCCAACACTGAGCCCCAGCAACAGGAGGCAAAAAGAAAAAAAAATAATTTAAAAAAATTAAAAAAGAAATTATGGGACATAAACTCAATGAAGTACTGCAGGAAAATTACAAAAGATGATACTGTATTCTTTGGGGGCAAAATGATTGGAACTGAATGTAAGGATGCTCAGTGTAATAAGGGAGGGAGGAAATACAACTACCAGATGCTCTCACTCATATGCGGAACACAGAGAATTAAAACACATGAACTTGCAAAAAGAAAAAAAAAGAAAGAAATGAAAAATTGAAAGGGGGTGGTGCAGGCAGTAGCACACTCGGCTTAGTGCAAGTAATTCAAAGCTCAAGGATCCCGGTTTGATCCCCCGGCTACCCACCTGCAGGGGGGTCACTTCACAAGCGGTGAAGCAGATATTCAGGTGTCTATCTTTCTCTCCCCCTCTCTGTCTTCCCCTCCCCTCTCAATTTCTCTTTGGCCTATTGAACAACAATAACAGCAGCAACAACACCAATGGGGAAAAAATGGCTTCCAGGAGTAATGAATTCATAATACAGGCTTTGGAGCCCCAGGTATAACCCTGCAGACAAAAAGAAAAAAAATTGAAAGGTATCCAATCTGATTCTTGTCCTTTGAGAGAACTATAGTGCCCATCACTAGGTTGGTGGGGGGCACAGAATTTTGGTTGTGGGTGTGGTGTGGAACTAATACCCCTGTTATCTTATAAATCGCTATTAAATCACCATAGAAGAAGAAGAAAAGTAAAAAATAAATAAAACAAGAAAAAATCCTAACTGTTTGATACTCAAATTTTTGACAATTTGCTGAGAGAGACCATACTAGGCAGCCAAGATGGCTCACTTTGATAGTGTGCCTGCTTTGCCATGGACAGGACCCAGGTTCCAACATGGCACAATGGAGGGAATGACCTTCAGTGCTGTGGTGACTTTTCTTCTTGGCCTCTGTTTGTCTTTTTCTCTCTATCTGAAAAAGCTGACCTGGAGTGCTGAAACCCCAAAGATGGCAAATAAATAAATAAGACAGCACTCAGAAAGTGAGGCTCTTTGCCTATGCCTCCTGTTTGTTTTAAACTCCCACAATGAGGCTCCTGGTTGGAGGTATGCCACCTCTTGCAGCAGCTCAACACTCCTACAGGGCCCAGACACTCTATGCAATGCCTGCTGGGACACAGTGCTTTGTGCTCCAGTGGAAAAACAGGGCTTCTGAAAGCCTGGCACATGTATAATTCAGCAGGATTGCCAGGGGCAGCAAGCCTGACTGGGAGGACCTTATCACGGGTGCCTCAGGATCTTCACTTGACTGGAATGCCTCCTCGAAAGCCCAGGGAGGGCTAAAACCTGTCTCCTTCCTCCTGTCTGCACTGTGTCACAACCCTGAGGGAAGGCACCCATTGGTCCAGGAGGAGTCTGCAGTACAGGAGGTGGCCCACACTCTCATCACACCCATTCTCCTTACGTCCCCATAGGAGCATGAGAGACGTTTCTCAAAGCATGTGTCAACTGCCCCTCCCCCTTTTCCTGCACAAGAAGGTAGCAGATGTGTTCAACTAGAATTAAGAGGACACTGAATATTCAAAAACACCATGTAGAGGGGCACAGAGACATAGGATCGAGCTTATGTTTCTAACCATGAGCTACCGTGCCTCCCAACGGACTGAGGGGCAGAAAGTTAGTCCTTTGGCCACTCCTACTTGACTCCCCCACCCCCTCAAAACGTTATTCATAAAGATGCACTGTCATCCAGAGCCATGTTTCATGTGAGCCACACTCTATAATTAAAGTGTCTAATGGAACTAAATGTTTATTTCCTAACAACTTGTCACATAGCTAAGACAGAACTGAACTCATCAAGTTGCCCTGCTAGTCTCCTCTTAGATGCCCCATCCACAACTCCCTTCTTTTTCAGGAAATGAAATGAAATAGCTTTGGGTAGTTGCAAATACTTAACCTCCCTGCAGAGGATCTACTTAAAAGCCTCAATTAACATAATACTTAATAGTTTTGAGTAAGTGAGACAGCATAATGGTTATGCAAAAGACTTTTCATGCTTGAGACTCCAAAGTCCCAGGTTCAGTCCCCCACATCACCATAAACCAGAGTTAAGCAGTGCTCTGGTCTGTTTCTTTCTTTCTTTCATTAAAACAAAATAAAATAAATAGAATATTAAACAGACAGTTTAAAAAAAAAAACAAGTGCCTTCTTCCTGAGATCAAGAAGAAAATGAGACTGTCCACCATCACCATTTCCATTTCACACTCTATCACAGGTACTACTCAGATAAGGCAAGATAAGAAATAAAGATGTAGGGACAAGAACATCTAACACTGTATTCATCCAGAAAGATTTTTTTTTCTATGTAGGGCGTAAAAAAGTTGAGTTTTACAAAAATTGAAATTCTGGTCTTAGAAGACACGATTAAAAATTAAAATGAGGGGGCTGGGTGGTGGTGCAGTGAGTTAAGTGCACATGGAGCAAAGCGGAAGGATCACTGTCCCACCTGCAGGGGAGTCGCTTCACAAGTGGTGAAGCAGGTCTATAGGTGTCTCTCTCTCCCCTTTCTGTCTTCCCCTCCTCTCTCCATTTCTCTCTGTCTTATCCAACAACAACAATAAGCAACAAGGGCAACTAAAGGGGGAAAATAGCCTCCAGGAGCAGTGGATTCGTAGTGCAGGCACGGAGTCCCAGTGATAACCTTGAAGGCAAAAGTAATGAATAAAATATTTTTAAAAAATTAAAAAATAAGATGAAAGTAAAGGGCTAGAAGAAAATATTTGCAAACTGCATTTTAATAGGGGCCAGATGGTGGCGCACCTGGTTGAGCACACATGTTACAATGTACAAGGACCAGGGTTCGAGTCCCTAAGTTCTCACTTGTAGGGGGGAAGCTTTGCAAGTGGTGAAGCAGTGCTGCAGGGGTCTCTCTTTCTCTCTCCCTATTACCCCCTAACTTCCCTGAAGTCCCCCTTCAGCCTAAACTTAGGAGTCTGGGCCTCTGTCTGAGTCCTGGACTTTCCTCTGTGACTGTACTGGTGTATAAGAAGCATGGGGTTACCTTTTACTAGAGATCTTTGAGTCTGTTGATGTTCAGGGATCACCTTACAATGTCGATGGCTCATGCTCTGGGCCAGCGCACAAAGGGGCCATCTTCACGTGCTCAGCCCACATCTCCCTCTGCCTCCCTGCCTCTTGCTTCTCCCTCTTAGTGAGTTCCTTTTGTCTAATGTTTTCCCTAAACTGACTTAATGCTTTAGTCTCCTCTCTTTTCTATTTTCTGTACTTTTCTGCTTGTCTGGACTTCTCCAGTTTTGCTCTCATCTTCCAAACTTTTATTGGGTTTTCTGTCTTTTCCCCTATGTTCTTTCTTTCTCCCTGAGTTAATCCAACTGCTTCCTCTTTCCACTCTTCTCTAACATGTTTGCACAGGGAACTGCTTCTCCCCTTTCCCTTTAGATTGTTCTCCTGATTAAACTTGGCTTCCTCTACTTGGTTTTGGATAAGGACTCCTCTCCTGCCTTTTTCTTTCTGCAGCCTTTCTTTCTGACCTCTGCCCCACTTCCCACGCACACCTCCTGCATCATGGGCATGTTTGTACCATACTAGGTGGCACTGGCCCACAGAGGCAGTTCACCAGTAGCTTCTGGCTGGGAAATGTGGGATTCTTTGTACCTTTGTTCTCTGATACAGAGTCAGAATAGAAGTATACACAAATCTCACTCAACACCCTGTTGTGTACCTCAGGGGCTCACCCTGTATGTCTACTGTCCCAGCTTCCTCCTTGTGAGTTAAGACCCTGGTGCAACACTGTGATTCACAATACTCAGCACATTTTCCTAGAGAAATACACCATAAGGATGATGACTCACTGGGTTGGGGTGGGGGTGGGGATAGAAGCTAACTCACTCAACAGAGTGTACATTTTACCATGCACAAGACTTAGATTCAAGCTTCTGGCCAACACAAGGGAGCATCTGCCTAAGAGGAAGCTTCATGCTCTGCAGTGTGCTGTGGTTGTCTCTCCTCCTCTATCTGTCCTTCTTTTCCTCTCCACCTCTCTGGGAGAAGTGTTCTCAACATCACCCAAGTCATCCTTTTCCCAAAGGCTCTGGGTATATATTTTCAATATACACAGTTTCAAAGGCCTGTGCTCACATACACATATACATACACAGGGCTCACCTTACTCTGAGCTAGATCCAGTGTGGCATGTTCTAGGTCCCTTTCTTGTTTCTGCTGGTTGCATATGCAGTGTTCACCACCTACCTTCTACCTTTCCCTCTCAATTGTCCTCTCCTGACTTCATGAAGCCTCAGCATATCTACTCAGCATATCTACTCTCCCCAGAACTCTGTGCTCCAGTTGCCTCCTCCCTGGGCCCCTAGAAGGTGAGCTCTTCCATCCCTTGAAGCCTCTGCCTCACTGTGGTGGAACTGCAGCTTTGACCAAGGGACCAAGACAGCATAGGGACCAACTCAGCACCCAGCACAGGGATCAGAGTTAGGAGCGCAGCTGGACAGGGAGAGAAGAAATGGGTGTACAGGGAGGGAGGTGAGGAGAAACCAGATTATGAGCACAAAGAAATCAAGTGAGAGAACATATGAATGTAGTTGAGGCTCTTGGAGCTTCTCACTGCACAGCAGTCACAGGCTGGGCCATGTTTTCTGGGGTCTACCTGCAGCTGTCAGTCTCTGCTTTCTCCTACACTGCCCTCTCAGCTCTGGTCTGTGGTCTGGCAATGGACAGATCTCAAAAGAAAAAACCCAGTCATAGAGAAGACCCAACTAACTCACTCACTCTCTCTCTCTTCCTCTCTCTCTCTCATAAAGACACACACGTTCCAGGAGTGTGGGACCGGCCATATCTGATCTGACCTGTGTCTGAGGCTTTTCTCTGCTCAGACCTAACTGAAACTGTCAGAACATGAAATCAAGAGGGTCTTGGCAAAAGGCTCCTATAATTGAATATATTACTTCCTAATTCCTCCTCCTCTTCCCCTTTTGTGTCAAATGGAGAGTCTGCTTTTCATTACTGAGCTGTTCAGAAAAGAAAATGATTGTTGGATGACATGTTCTCTTTGTTCACGTAGCACACATTTGAACTCCAGTCTCCTGAAATAGAATTTGATCATTTTCGACAAAAGATAGCGTAAATAAACAAATCCTTCATTATGTCTCCCTTTCTTAACAGCCTACTGATTATAAAAGTTCCTCCTAATCATTCTGGTGAGTGGAGAAATTGAAGGGAGGAATCAGGAGACTTTAAATAGATTTTACAGGCACCAAAGTGTGCATTTGGAGTAAGGTCAGCTAGGAAGATCTTGTTTCAATAATACGATCTTTGCATTTAGCTGAAAACTACATTATGGGACCTGACTGTGCTTAAAGCTGACATAAGGCAGAAGAATGTACATTTAATATGTGGAAGAAATTAGGCCTCAAGATCTTTGTTTCCTGACCCTCTGCTGTAGCTCATCTGGTGCCGGGCCCATGAGACAGCTGGAGAAGACATTCTTAGGGCTGTAAGCAAAAGGCAACAGGTAGAACACGCAGAAAACCCAGCTCCTGGGAGATCTGTAGCAAAGCCAGCAAACAGGAGACTGGGAGGGAAAGTTGGAACCCAGTGACATTTGGAACTCCTCAGGGATCTGTATTTTCAGCTCCTAGCAGCTGCCTGTCTTCCCAGTGCCAAGCCCCAATGAGTCTTGACTCTGCTTCAGCTTTCTCCCCATCCAGTGGTCCTCAGGCTCACCAATGCCTTGCCTCTCTTGGCCATCATCCCACAGCTCAGGCTGGACCCTGACTGAATTTTCTAGGAGTGATGGCTCTTGTGGCACTTTCTAAAGGTCACCTTTCAGCTGGGATGCTGGATGACGTTCCTGACACAAATCTGCTCAGGTTTCTACCTGTCACCTACAGTGAAGGTGACAGTCTGAGTCCCTTACATGACACACACAAGGTTCACTCCAGTAAAAGGACTCACTGCTGTTACCCTCTCAGAGGTCTGTCTCATTGGGGTTTGGGTGAGCTGATAGGCAGCGTTCCTCCTAACCTCTGTGACATTGTCCACTTTCTGCCTGGGGTGGTCTTAAGTGTACACTGTGCTCTGTATCAGGCAAGAGTTGGCTCTGGGACCCTCCAGTTCTCTGCTCCAGACCCCTCATTCTCTCCTGCTTTGGCAGGCATTCCCAACACCCACCCCTCACAGTCTGGGGCTCCTAAAGACAATTGTCCTATCTTAGTCATCTCCTCAACTCCAGAACCCACACAGGGCCTGACCTATGTCACCGCAGTGTGACATTTTTCAAAATGTGCACTAGTCAGCAAAGATGAAAATATTATAACTTCCCTCCTCTGCCTCCTCTCCCTCCTTTGCTTCTTCTTTGCTAAATTCCTTATTTAAGCTTGTATCTGAAACTTCCACAAAGTATTTTCATTTTATTGTCACAAAAAGGCTTGCTTTATCAGCTTGGCTTATCTGTTAGAAATTCTCAAGTGGCATATATTTCACAGCCTCAGTCTGAGCTCCTGTGGGTGTGGTAGGGAATGGAGTTAGAGATGTTTATAAGGGATGAACTAGCACTGAGAGTTAACAAGCAACAACAAAAAGCATAAAGCAGCTAGTTCAAACTGCATAAGGTACTGACAAGCAGAACCAGTCAATGCCCATGTTCAGCAGGGAAGCAACAATTACATAAGCCAGACCTTCCACCTTCTGCATCCCACAATGACCTTGGGTCCATACTCCCAGAGGGATAAATAGGAAAGCTATCAAGGGAGGGGATGGGATATGGAGATCTGGTGGTGGGAATTGTGTGGAGTTGTACCCCTCTTATCCTATGGTTTTGTCAATGTTTGCTTTTTATAAATAAATAATAATAAAAAAAGTGTTCAAAACTTAAAAAAAAAAAGAAAAAGAAAAAGAAAAAGTGGAGTGGCAGTTCACCAAGGAAGAAGAGGCCAGTCAGTCACACTGTTGGCTTCCTCAAGAAAATGGTTCAGGTTCTGGAACAGGAACTTAGTGGAGATTGTATTGTTGTGTGGAAAACTGAGAAATGTTATCCATGTACAAACTATTATATTTACTGTTGACTGTAAAATATGAATCTCCCAATAAAGAAATAGTAAAAAACAAATAAATAAAAAAGAAAGAAAATGAGACTTTTGGGGGCCAGGCGGTAGTGCACCAGGTTAAGCACACATAGAGATAAGTGCAAGGACCAGGATAAGGATCCCAATTCGAGGTCCCAGCTTTCCACCAGCAGGGAGATAAATTCACAGGTGGTAAAGCAGGTATTCAGGGTGCAGTAGGTCTTTCTCTCCCCCTCTCTGCTTCCCCCCCCTCAATTTCTCTCTGTCCTGTCCAGCAATAACAACAATAATGATAAGAACAACAAAAAGGGCAACAAAAATGGGAAAAAAAATGGCCTCCAGGAGCAGTGGATTTGTAGTGCTGGCACTGAGCCTCAATGATAACCTTGAAGGCAAAAAAAGAAAAAGAAAAAAGAAAATTGGGTCTTTAGGTAGCTGGGCAGTTGACTCACCGGATTAAGTGCACATAGTACAAAAATGGGACTTTAATTCACTATAAGCACCTAGAATTTTCAGATCCAACAGGGACCTGAATAGTATATTTAAAAAGTAACAATAAGGGGTGGGCAGTGGTGCACTTGGTTAAGTGCACACATATCAGTGCAAAAGGAACCAGTCCCCACCTGCAGGGGGAAAACTTCATGAGCACTGAGGCAGTGCTGCAAGTGTTTCCTTTTCTCTCAACTTCTCTATCTCTCCAGAGCTCTGTCCCACTAGGAAAAGCTAGAAACAGGCTTGGTGTATGGATCTACCTGCCAACACCCATGTTCAGCAGAGAAGCAATTACAGAAGGCAGGCTCTATACCTTCTGCACCCCATAATGATCTTGGGTCCATACTTCTAGAGAGATAAAGAATAGGAAAGCTTCCAGTAGAGGGGATGGGATATAGAACTTTGGTAGTGGAAAATGTGTGGAATTTTACCCCTCTTATCCTACAGTTTTGTTAATATTTTCTATTTTTTATTTTATATAAAAAAGGAGGGAAATAGAAAACATGCCGTTAAATAACAGAAAAAACATTGATTATGCCATTTTGCCTCAAAAAAATGTCTGAGTTAAATATCAATAAAGTGGGGCTGGGCAGTAGCGCAGAGCATTAAGTGCACACGGCATGAAGCCCATGGACCGGTGTAACGATCCCGGTTCGAGCCCCCAGCTCCTCACCTGCAGGGGGATCGGTTCACAAGTGGTGAAGCAGGTCTGCAGGTGTCTATCTTTCTCTCCCCCTCTCTATCTTCTCCTCCTCTCTCTCGATTTCTCTCTATCCTACCCAAAAACAGCAATAACAAGGGCAACAAAACTGGAAACAAATACCCTCCAGGAGCAGTGGATTCGTAGTGCAGGCACCGAGTCCCAGCGATAACCCTGGAGGCATCATATATATATAAAATAAGGGGCTGGGTTGTGGCACGCTTGGTTGAGCGCACATGTTACAATGCACAAGGATCAGGGTTTGAGCCCCTGGTCCCCACCTGCAGGGGGAAAGCTTTGCGAGTGGTGAAGCAGTGTTGCAGGCGTCTTTCTGTCTCTCTTCCTCTCTATCTCCTCCTTCCCTCTGGATCTCTGACTATCTCTATCAAATAAATAAATAAATAAATAAACAATAAAAAATTTAAAAATATCAATAAAAATCATTTCAGCTCTTTGTAAAATATGCCCCACAAATGGATCAAGGAGTAGTAATAAGTTTATATATGGACTCTGTTACTACACACCTTCATGCCACTGTGTTAACAGTAGCTTTGCTTTTGTTGTTGTTGTTGAGTAGAATGCTATTTTATGAGTATACTATAATTGATCTATCCAATCTCTTTTTGATGAGCATTTGGATTCTTTATAGCATCTGGCTATCACTGATAAAACTGTTAGAAGGATTCATGTACAAGTCTTTTGTAAGCATATTTTCATTTCTCTTGGGTAACATACCTAGGAAGGAAATTGCTGGGTCATAAAGTAGGTATATATTTAACCTTCAAAGAACTGTAAGACTGTTTCCAGGGTGGTTATTATCATTTTACACTACTAACAGAAATCATGAAAGTTCTAGTTGCTTTAAGTTGTTACCGCGATTGAGTAAGTCTCCTCAAGTGTTTCAGTTTAACCCACTTCAGTGGGTGTACCGTAGTATTTTATTGTGGTTTTGATTTCTATTTTCTTGATGACTAATAAGATTGAGCAAAGTTTCATGTGCTCTTACCATTTTTAAAATCTTCTTTTGTGAAGTTTCTTTTCAAGTTACTTGTGCCGAGTTTCTTGGACAGTGTATTTTTTCTCTTATTGTTTTGTGTCTTTAATTTTTAACTGTAAGGGTTCTCTATACATTCTGGATAGAAGTCTTTGATTAGACACAATATATTGAATATTAATTTTTTTGGGATTATGATCGACTTTACTGTTTTCTTACTGGAAAGTTTGGAAACCAGTTTTTTTTTGGTGATTTTGTTTCCCCTTAGCGAAAGTTTAGTTCACTCTAATTTCACAAAGATACATTTTTGTTTTATTCTGAAAGTCTTACAGTTTTCATTTTATGTCTACAGTCATTTTAAAATTAATTAATATATTTTAAAAATATTTATTTATTCCCTTTTGTTGCCCTTGTTGTTTTATTGTTGTAGTTATGATTGTTGTTGTTATTTATGTCGTCGTTGCTGGATAGGACAGAGAGAAATGGAGACACGAGAGGAAGACAGAGAGGGGGAGAGAAAGATAGACACCTGCAGGCCTGCTTCACAGCTTGTGAAGTGACTCCCCTGCAGGTGGGGAGCCGGGCGCTCGAACCGGGATCCTTATGCAGGTCCTTGCTCTTTGTGCCAAGTGCGCTTAACCTGCTGCACTACCGTCAGACTCTCAATCAATATTTTCTAAATAGGCAGATGGTCAATATTCCTTTTAAAATTTATTTATTTATTTATTTATTTATTATTGGATAGAGATAGAGAGAAATTGAAAGGGGAGGGCACAATTGTGAGGGAGAGAGACAGAGAGACACCTGCAGACCTGCTTGGCCACCTGTGAAGCTTTCCCCATGCAGGTGGGGACCAGGGGCTTGAACCCAGGTCCTTGTGCACTTTAAGATGTGTGCTTGGGAGTCGGGCTGTAGCGCAGCGGGTTAAGCGCAGGTGGCACAAAGCACAAGGACCGGCATAAGGATCCCGGTTCGAACCCCGGCTCCCCACCTGCAGGGGAGTCGCTTCACAGGCGCTGAAGCAGGTCTGCAGGTGTCTATCTTTCTCTCCTCCTCTCTGTCTTCCCCTCCTCTCTCCATTTCTCTCTGTCCTATCCAACAACGATGACAACAACAATAATAACTACAACAATAAAACAACAAGGGCAACAAAAGGGAATAAATAAATAAAATTAAAAAAAAAATTAAAAAAAAAAAAGATGTGTGCTTAACCAGGTGCACCACCACCTGGACTCAATGTTCCTTTTTCCTATTGAAATAACTAGTTTCCAACACAAGTTGCTGAAAAGAATTCTTGTTGTATTTTAATTTCCTTTATAAAAGCTCAAGTGTGTGTGTGTGTGTGTGTGTGTGTGTGTGTGTGTGTGTGTGTACCTTAGGGGGTGGATAGCATATTGGTCATGCAAACAGACTGCCATGCCCAAGGCTCTGAAGTCCCAGGTTCAATCCTCCACATCACCATAAGCCAGAGATGATCAGTGCTCTGGTTAAAAAAAAATCTAGACTTTATCATATTTAATAATCATTTTCTTTATCCTTAAGTCAATCTCATATTATGGAATATAGAACATAAGCATAAGCTTTGAAATAAGATAGTGTTTTTCCACCACATTTCTTCATGATTGTCTTGGGCTTTTTGCATTTCTGTAAGAACTTTCAAATCAGCTTGTGAGTTTCTACTAAATTCTTGCTGAAATTTTGATTAAAATGGTACTGAACCTATAGAAAAACATATTGAAAATAAAAATTACAGTAGTTTTGAATTGTCTCATGAACAAACATGACATACACCTACATTTATTTAAACTTTCCTTTAAAACTTATTTTCTACCAATTTTTATAGTTTTCAATATAAATTGCTTGGTTTTAATTAAGAAACGCATTCCTAAGAACATCACATACTAATGCTATAAATTTAATTATATTTCACATTTTATTTTTCCAATTACTTATTAGAAAAATTAAGAAAGGCTTATGTTCACAAAAGTGAACATATTTTTCATATTACAAACCTTAAGGAGGAAAGCATGAAATACTTCGCCATTAGATACTTTCTGTACTTGTACTCTTTCAAAACTGAGGAAATTATTTTCTATTCCTAGTTTCCCAAGAGTCAGAGTGCAGAAATTGCTTATTCAAGGCCCCCAAAGCAAGAGGTTCAATTCCTATTACCTTCTTAGGCCAGAGTTGATCAGCACTCTGCTCTCTCATTTCCCTAAACCCACTCACATCTCCATAATAAATAAATAAATAAATAAATCTTAACAAAAACATTTACTGAGATTTCTTATGGACAACACTGTAGTTCTGGGTAGATATTTTAATATATATATTAAATATATACGTACATATGTAAATGTTATCTAGGTTGAGTCAAATAATATCTTATTTACATCTTTTATAATGGAATTTCTTCCTTTCTTTTTTTGTTCCACCAATTACTGGATTTACCCATTTCTTCTTTTGGTTCTGTAGATTGATATCTCAAGTATTTTAAAGACAGCCTTTACAAACATACTTTGGATTTACTTTATTCAAAATATCTCAATTAAGAGATACAAATTCATATGCGCAAAGAAGAGTATTAAGAGCATTTGATGACAATGAAAATAGTAACAGCAACTTTTCTAAACAGAAACTTTGGAAAGCAAAACTTCTGATAACCTTATTTCCAGCTTCCTTATATTCTTGATACAGATCTCAATCTCTGAATAAGGACGCATCTAGGGGTCTCAAGCAGCTTTTTCCATTGGCCTATTATTGCCCCCCCCTAGGATTTTTAAAGATGATTCATGGTGTTCATTTGCAAACCACATCCCTTCTTCTTTTGACTCAGCCTTGCAGTGTTGTGGAGGTAGCCTGAACCAAATCTGTTAAATCACTCTTTTCCAAGTGCTTCTTAGATGCCCCGAAGTGGAGGAACTACTACGATATGGCTGCAGAATGTTATAGGTAATAGAAATGAAAAAAGAACACTACAGTAACAAGGGACAGAATATGAATCAACATCTGGCCAACAAGAAGGATTGTAATGAAGCCTCTCTGTAAGTTTACCTCCTATATCCACCTGCTGATTTTTTGTTATGCATATTTGAAAATAATTATTTGTTAAACATATTGATTTCGTGCTGCCTAGATTTTAATCCGCAGAATATATGCCGGGCATAACAAGCGTTGTAACTATAACAGACTCAAATTGACAAGTCATTACTTGTTTTTACTTGCACTAATGGGAAAATGATACAACAACTATGCTGAGAAATGGATCTTCCAGGTGAAGCTAAGGGAGAGGGCTCCCTCTATAGCCACCAGTATACTAAAAGATACTGCCGGATCCTATCTGAGGCAAATTCTGGCCACACACAAGAAGGGGAAGGCACTAGCAGGTGATATTAAAGGCTTAGTCTGTCATGAGAACTTCATGGTCTTGCTGTGAATGGCCAGCCCTTGCTGCTTCCGCCAGGGTAGGAGGTAGTGTGCTTTTTTCTCTAACAACCTGACAAGGCAGCCAAGCTTCTTTAAATTAAAATGGACATTTGAAGACCAAAGAGCATTGCTAAAAAGCTGAGGAGAAGAGAATATTTCTGAAGCCTATTTGTGTTTTTGCCTGTCTTGTTTAAACACTCTTAACCAAATCACAAGATTATTTTTATAAGATGTTGGCATCATAAATGAAATCATCCACCATTGGACACTTTCCAAAAACTATTGTCCAGATCCGATTTGGGTCAGATGTTAAAACTGCTAAATTGTCATTTTATTTTAAGACACACCAAATTAATGTAGTTAGACATAAGCCAGCATGTAGCTAGCTGAACAAGAAGCTGAGCCAAAAATACAATTAAAATATAGAAGTAAATATTCTTCCAAGTTTGCAGGTTTTATCTTAATTCATCCATTTAATTTTTACTTGATCTAAAATAAATGGACTTACCAAAGTCAATAGCATAATTCAACAATCTCTATGGTCTTCCCATGCTTAGTCCAAGAAAGCTGTATCACTCAATTAATATTTAATTGAATTTATTACATTAATGGAAGTAATTAAGATGATTAGCAGAGTCCGAGGTGCACTATCTTAAGCACATTCTATCTTGTTCCCTCTTTGCAACAGTCTGTATCGTATCCACATTTACTGTCTCAAATTTATAGGTATGGAAGCAGAAACTGAGAGAGACAGAGGAGAGGTAGAGACACTACAGAGCCCTTCTATCATCCATTGAGGAGCCCTCCCCCCGCCCCCACCACCAGTGCTGTCCATGGTGCTCCGTGTAGAGCAGTGTTGAACACAACTTCATGCCTGAGTAGATGCATGTTTTACTAGGTTAACTATCTTCTGGGCCCAACTGTCTATTCTAAAACCCTGGTATGTCTTTACCATGCCACAAATAGTATTTATTTAATGCTTATAGAACTCATTGTGTGTCCAGATTTTCCTTTCTACAAACCAGAAAATCAATACTCATGAACAAACTGTTTTGACAGATAATACTTCCAAGCAGAAAGCATGCCTGTATAGTTAACAAGTAGCAGAGAACATCCAGCGTTGTGCTGAAAGAATAATTAAACGCGTTTTTTGTTTGTTTTTTCACAGTGAATCTACTTATCTAATTTCAATAAAATAAAAAATATGGAAAGAAGATCACAGAGTCTTAAATCTTGATGATAAAGAGGAGGGAACTGATGCATGATGGTAGAGAAGAACATAAGCTGGGGGTAAGAGTGTTTTACAGACACTGATCATGGGAGTTGACCCACATGCCAGCAACTGTATTGTAAAACATTGCCCCACCAACAAAATATTTTTAAAAAGCACAAAAAATAATAAGCAACAAAAGGCAGAATATACAAGATAAATAGTTGGAAAAATGGGTGAGGAGAAATCTGGTCCATAGGCCAGTAGAGTTTAGTTCAACATTGATACAGAACAATTTGGCTCTGTATATGTTTAATGATTGTACACTGGCCTATGAACTAAAAAACTGGAAGTATCACAATGTTAATCTAAGGGAGAAGTTTAGGGGCTAGGCAGGAGTGCGCCCAGTTGAGCATTCATGCTGCCATCTGTAAGAACCCAGTTTCAAGCCTCTAGCCCCCATCTGCAGGGGAGAAGCTTCATGAGTGGTAAAGCAGTACTGTAGGTGTCTCTTTTTTTTCTCTCTCTCTCTCCCTCTCTATCTCCCCTCCCCCCTCAATTTTTCTCTTTCTTATCAGAAAAAATAAATAAAATCTCTTTAAAAGTTCTATAATCATAGTAACATAGAAAGAATGGCATTTTATATTATCAAATGGAAATACTGTATTAAAACATTATGCTTTCATTTGTATTATGTTTCAGAAATGTACATATCAATGCTAAAAACTATTAAGGAGTTTTCTCTTTCAGAAGATTCATTAGTTACTACTCTACATAAACCATCTCCAAATTTAGTATTTTTTGTTCTTTTTTTTCTCTCTCTATCGTTGTATTGGGAAATTAATGGTTTACAGTATAGGTTTTGGCACATGGGTACAACTTATCATCTCACCAAGACACTCTCACTTCCAAATGAGGCCTATTGTCATCATGTAGGACCTGAAAGCACTCCCTCTTTCAGCCCTCTTTCTGCCCTCCTTCCCCAGAGTTCTTTGCTTTGATGCATCACACCACCAGCCCAGGTTTTACTTTGTGTTTCCCCTTCCTGTTATTGTTCCTTAAATTCTGCCCATGAAGTGAGATCCCCTCACATTCATCCTTCTCTTTCTGGTTTCTCACTTAACATAGTTCCTTTTAAACTCTATCCAAGTTGATGAGGAAAATACCTTAATACCTGGGTACTATTCCATTGTGTATATACATGACAACTTTAGTATTTAAAAGAAATACTTATTATCTGACATAGCTTCTAAAGAATAGGAATCTGAGCCTGTCTAAATTGCATGCTCCTGGTTCAGGTTCTCCCATGAGGCTTCAGTTAAGCCTCAGTTAAGTCTATGCAGTTTCTGATGGTTTATTTTACAATTTATTTTTAAATTATCTTTATTTCTTGGATAGTGACAGCCAAAATTCAAGAGGGTGATAGAGAGCAAGAGAGACATCTGCAGCACTGCTTCACCACTCACAAAGTGGGGACTGGGGTCTCAAACCCGGGTCCTTGTACATTTTAATGTGTGTGCTCAACCAGGTGTGCCACCACCAGCCCCAAGTTTCTGAAGATTTAAATAGGGCTTAAAGAAATTGGTGCACATTCATTCACAGAGTTTTTGGCAAGGGGCAGCAGTTTCTTGCCACATGGGCTGCTGGTGAACTAACTTTCCTAACAATGACAATGGGGATGGGGAAGAAGGAGCGAGAAAATAAAGCAGAAGTCACAGTGTCTTTGATAATGCAATCTCAGAGAAAAGAATACCATCACTTCTGCTTGCTACATTCACACAGTGGGCTGGGGCACCAAATAAGGGGTAGTCGACCAAGAGGCAGGTTCATTAAAGACCATCTTGGACCATCCTTATTTAGCCTATCCCCACCCCTTCCTAAGGTACACACTCTCTATCCCAGAATCTCCTCATCTCATTCCAGTCAAGATGTATGTATGCTATCCCTCAAAAACAGTTCCTCTTGGTCTGAAGGCTATTAACTAGAGAGAGAAGATATTTTTATCTTCCAAAAAAGATCTTGTGAAGCACTAACTCCTAATACCTGTGAATGGGTCCTTATTTGGACACATGGTCTTTGCAGATGCTATCACATTAAGATGAAGTCATACTGGAATAAAGTGAGCCCTAATCCAAGGGGAGTGGTGACCTTATAAAAGGACAAAGACAGAGACACCCAGACTGAAGAAGGCTATATGATGACAGCAGCAGGGACTGAAGTACTACAAGGGTATGGCAAGAAATGCCAAGGTTTGCTGGAAGCTAGTGAGAGGAAAGGAAAGATTTTCACCAGCCTCAAAGGACCCTGCTGCCACATTGATGTCAGTTGTCTAGCTTCTAGAACTCTGAAAAGATGAAATTCTGATGTCTTAAGTCACCTCTTTTCTGGTACTTCGTTACAGTAGCCTTAATATATTATCCAAAGGGGTGTTTGGGGAATCTTTAAAATGAAACCAAGTCCCAGTTATTCATGCTAGCACTCTTTCCTTTAGTTTCTCTTCTTGCTTTCTATAAACAGCAATAAGGAAGTAGGTACTATTTCCTCAGTCACCTGGTTGTTTAGTCACATTTCTGTTTTCCATGTAACTAGAGGCCAGAGTGTTACTGAATATCTTCCACTACACAGCTAGGATCTCACTGTGCTTCTAGCTTCCAGTAATATCTACTCCCTCTTCCTGCAAGTCCTCACCCAGTCTATTCATGATCACAGGGTTTAAAAACAATGTCTTCAAGGTATTTTGGACTTCCACTAAAACCCTTCTCAAAGATGTTACATGAACACCCAATTCCAGGTAACTAAGTCTGTATTAGTTATCTACTGCTATACAAACAATTGCCCTAGGAGTTCTTCTGCCTTCAGAACATTGTACAAGATACAGCAACCATCCTCACCAGAAAAAAAAATGCTTTAAGTACACATCACAAAGAAAATTTTCAGACAGTGTATATTTACCTTATAATAAATTCTGGTGACCAACCCCCGCTGAAGAATCCTTTCACGAAAATTCACTGCTTTCAACAGAAAGGCCAGATTCCCAGATGTGTCCATATTAAATGCCAGGAAACTGAAGGAAAAGCATAGCAACCACCATTATGACTCTGACCTCATCAGGAATTTCACTTAAAAGAGACTGATTGGGTTTATTTATTCAGTAAAGATTCTGCTCCCAATAGCAAAGTAGTATAAGTGCATATAACCACCCCCTTTTATCTCTCACTTGCTCTATCCATGCTTCTTTTCAGACGACTGCTTGGCTTGTTCAACTTGTCTGTCTTTTTAGTATAAAGGTAGTTTGGTTTCCTGATTTTTAACTTACTTTTGCTTTATAAAGAGTGCTCAATATTTTATATGCTAGTCTTCATTAACAGTTATATACCTTTTAATCAAGTGGATTTAAACTAATTCACTCAACATTGTTGGGAATTTACTGTAAGGATTACAAATGGTTACTAGCAATCACATATGTCTGTCACAAAGCATGTGTCAATACAGAATTTTATAAAAATATATTATGTATTAGGAACCATACAAACAGCATAATTATTCTCAATAATTTAAAAAATATTGCAAATATTACAATTACCCAATGGATAGTTTAAGAAATGGTTTAGCAAAATTCTCAAGGTCACATGGGCAGAACAGACTCAGACGTGGGTTGTGTTTGAGCAGATACCAATATTCAAGTGAAGAGGGAGACTGGTAGGCTATGAAAGGGGTGTGGCAACACAGGTAGAGGGTAGCACAGATATGAGGACTTACTTAGCAGATAATAATTTTCATCTCCCCCAGCTAGCAAATGAGGAGACTAAGGCAAAGGGCAGGTAAGAAAGTTAGGCAACACCAGACAAACTCAAATGCTTTAGTCTTCCTCCAAATCTTACAATTTCTCATCATGAATCTGTGTCTTGTGTGCAAATGCACACACACACACACACACACACACATACACACTGAAACATCTGCCTTAAGGACATAGATGTACAGTCAGTGGTGAATTCACAGAAGGACTTTGCATAGTTTGGACACCTGATTGTGCCTGATATTTCCTCATAACCTTGGGAATTAACTTACTTACATGAGAATTAAATATCTACTAATTAAATACTAATTAAATTACTTACAATGGGAATTAACTTACTTATATGAATTATTATTCATGATACAATATAAAACTCAAAGAAAACTTATTGCCATTTATAATAATTTAAAACATACATTCATACATACTGAATAGAATACTAAAGATGAAATTGAGATTTTGGACAAAGTGGAGGTGATTATGTTAAGTGAAATAAGTAAAGAGATGAATGACAATCACCAAGTAGTTTGATCATATGTGTAATGTAGATAACTACAGCAAATGAACTTGGAAAAAAAACCTGTCTCTCAGACTGTGAGAACTATCGTGGCTTTTAGGGTAGGGGTGGAGGGCACACAGGACTGAGATCATGGGTGTGATAACTTACACACAGACAGATTGGTGTGAAATTATACCCCTCAAATCTTATAGTTTTGTATACCACTATTAAGTCACTAATAATAAATTTATGAAAAAATAAGATAAAACAGAAGCCCACAAATAGTTTGTTTTTACTAGAAGCCATGAGAGAAATTTTAAGAGAAGCAACTGCTTCTGAGAATTTCAAGGACCACTTAGCAAGTGTTTGAAGGCTATTTATATGCTACTGATCAAGAAATTAAGATTATATCAATACTTAATTTGAATCTGGTCATTGGAAGATTGTCTCAGTCTAATCAACAAAGGAGTTTTCATAATTCACTGAAAAGCATGTTTTAGCTGTTGCATGGATTTAATATGAAACCAGAAGACAATAAATATTGCTGTGGAAATTGCCTTTCCTGAGATTTTTATTGTAGAAAAGAAAATAGTACAAGTGCACGTGTTACAGGAAGTAGCTCTTACCCACATACCCTGGCGAACTCTGTGCTGTCTTTTATCAACAGCAGGCCGATGGTGGAATCTAAGTGGTGAGTATATAAATGCTCATTCTTCATTTTAAAAAATATATTTGAAAGTTTTCATGACACAACAGGGGAAAGTTTTCATGTAGAATAAAGAACCTTGACTTTTCTCAATGCCCACAAATTTATGTGGGCTTATGATAAGACTGAGGATTTCAGTGACCCTTTGGAGGAGGGAAAGGCAGCCCAAACTCATTGGGACAAGAAAAGGTAGAAAGGAGTTGTTTGCATAAAAAGGTATAACCACTTTCCTCCTGTGTTCCCCTCTGTGTCACACATTGATCTCTCCACTAGTCTCATAGAGACAGTAAAAATGAGGGCTAGTCTCTTAGCATCTAGTTGTAGGGACTTCAAAAGATAAGGAAGCTCTTGGCTCCTTTCCCTATGAACCAACCTGTTCATTGGTACCTCTCTTGGGGCTGTTAATATGAATGAGATACAAGTGCTCAAGTGGAGTTTATGCTCCATGGTTACTGCATTATCACCAAATGCTTAGAGAACTTCCCAGAACAGAGTAAAGTTTTGGGACTTAAGTGGATAAACACAGACAGGCTGAATCAGTAAAACCTGGATGTGTGGGAGAGAGATGTGTACCGTTTTGGAGGTTAATAGCCAAGACAAAAAGAAATTAACTGTAACTCTTTAAATATTTACAATTGGAATACTGCCTTTGACACATCTCAAGTTGATTCTGGAAAATTTGCTGCGAGTATAGATTTGTATGTGGATGAGAATCTGTTATGCTTTCAAAATGATGGAAACAAACTCTACACTGCTCTCCTATCTGGAAAAGAAATGAAAGGGCAGATGATTTGCAGCCTGTTTGGGAGCAAGTTCCTGAATGGATGGAAGTGATTCTGATGGAGATTGTACTATTCCCTCAACCCCTTATAAACTGGAATGTTCTCTACTTAACATGTGTGTGTGTGTGTGTGTGTGTGTGTGTGTGTGTGTGTGTGTTGGAAGGAGGCATGGCTATTAGTAATACAAGACATTCATAATGCTAAATAAATGAAATACAACGCAAAAATAGAGGACCAGAAAATAGTTCATCCAGTGAACTATGCCTTTCTAGACTTAAGGCCCTGGAATCTAGTCCCTGGGACCACACAGAAGCACCATGAGTTGAATCAAGAGAGCTCCAAGCATAGTAAAGCGGTACTGTGGTGTCATATCTCCTTTCAGTCTCTCTTACTTTCTGCTGTCTCTAAGATAAAAAAAATTAAAAATTGGTCCTCAGGGACCACTGAGTAGCTAAATCACACATACATATATTATATAAGACCCCAGGACTATTTCCCTGAACTGCATAAATAAAACAGAATTACAACCTCAAAAATGTATAACAGAGAATAGAAGATCAACAAAGGAAAAAGTTGATTTTTGAAAAAATTAACTAGTTAAATATCTGATGGTATTGATAAAGAACTGAATAAGAATAAGAAAGAAGAAAAAATACACAGGAAATAATTTAAGAAAGGCAAATGGGGGTGGTGGCATATCTGGTTGAGCACATGTGTTACAATGTGCAAGGACTTGGGTTTAAGCCCCCAGTTTCCACCTGCAGGGGGAAAGCTTTGTGACTGGTAAAAAGTTTCAAAGGATTGTTGAAGGTTTCTCTGTCTCCCTCCCTCTCTCTCTATCACTCCTTTTCTTCTCGATTTCTGTCTCTAATAAATAAATATAATAAAATTTAAAAAAAATAATGGCAAATGGGACTTTACATTTAATAGTTTATATTTAATAGTTTAACAGATACATAATATTAGAAATCTTATACCAAAAATTTCAAAGTCAAATAGATAAATTCCTAGAGAAGCACCCTTTATCAAGACTGGCCCAAGAAAGAAAAAAAGTCTGTGTGATTCTAACATAATTAAACTAATTGAATCAGTAGTTTAAATATTACTCATGACCCCAATATCTTTCAAATAACTTCTCAAATTCTTCCTCAGGATAAGAAACTACTCCCCAAACAACTAAGAGATCAGTAAAACTTTGATATAATTACAAATCATAAAAATAAAAGCAAGGAAAAACTATACCAATAAATATGTGAAATAAATACATACCTTAGCAATTAAAATCTAGAAGAATATAAAAATGATAGTACCATATGACAAAACTGAATTTTTCAGAACATTGTAAGGGCAATGTGCCTCTAGAAGACTTATAAGGAGATATGTAAAGAAAATCCATAAATTAGCAGGGGCCAGGTGCTGGTGCACCTGGTTAAGCATACATGTTATAATGTGCAAGGACTCAGGTTTGAGCCCCCGATCCCCACCTTCAGGGGCAAAGCTACGAGAGTCTCTCCCTCTCTTTCTTTTCCTACCCTCTCGATTTGTGGCTGTCTCTATCTAATAAATAAAGATAATAAAAATTAAGATCTGTGTGGAATTGTGCCCCTCTTATCCTCTGGTCTTGATGATCATGATTAAATCAGTTTAAAAATATAAAAAATTAAGATTTATAAATTATCAAACCAAAGAAATGTAAGATTTCAACAGGTGCAAAAATTTCAACACAGTAAAATTCACTATTCATCTATATTAAAATAACAATCACAGAACATCTTTACAAAGCAAAGTATGTCTATCATAAACTTCTGAAGAAGCTTCGGAGAGGGCATGGTTAGCATACAAGAGGTCCTGGGTTTGAACCATAGGACTAATGGGAACATCACAGACAGCATCAGGGCCATTCCAGGAGTGGTGGAGTGGCACTGCAGTGCCACCCCTCTTTGCTTAAAGTAAAGAATAAAAAATTAATCCCAGGAATGGTATCATACTTATGTGAAGCCATGGGTTAATTACCTGGCACTGCAACAAACTGACCAACAGAAACAATCCTCGGTAAATATCATTCATAGTAGTGAAATGCTAAACTCACTCTTTATAGAAAACTGGGAACAAAATGAAAGAATAACTTCTATATGAAAAAGAATGTAAGAAGTAACAACTGGTAAGGAGGAGGAGGGAAAGGTGGAAGAGAACTTCAGGGTCTTGATGATAATGAAATTGGACCCATGTGTCAATGAGTACACTGTAAACCATTAGCCCCTCAATAACAAATAGAAGTAATGACTGGGAAAGAAAAATAACAAAAATCATTATTTGTAGACAGTGTAATTTTCTTTGAAAAAAAGGATCTAAAGATTTTGGGAAAATGTTTTTATGAGCAGGTTTATATATAAAATTTCAGCTGGGGGGGGGGGGGTGGATAGACCTGTCAACACCCATGCTCAGCGGAGAAGCAGCTACAGAAGCTAGAACTCCTACCTTCTGCTCCCCACAAACAACCTTAATCTGTACTCCCAGCAGGGAAGAAGTGATAGGATTAAGACAAAAGGACTCTGCACTTCAGCTCCATCAGCACCCAGAGAGAGAGAAGGAAAGGGAAAGGGATACATGGAAGTAGTTACGATGTCATGAGTGGCTTATGGGGAAGAGAGGAATGAATCAGAAAAAGAAGGGGCAACTATGTATAAATGTGGAGATAGTTGTAGAGAAGATAGTTGGTCTATGCCTACAACTTCAGGGGAACTGTGGTGGATTTCAGTGGAGAGAGTGAAGATTCAGAACTCTGATGGTGGGAATGGTGTGGATTCAAAGCCCTGTCAACATGTAATTCTGTAATATAAAAAAAAGAAAAGAAAATGAATATTAAAAAATTCAGAATAATTAAAAATAAAATAAAATTTCAGCTGTGTTGTAATAAGCCACCAACACCAAAAAACATAATTTAAAATATTTTACAGCAAAATTATAAAGCTACTAGTAATAAATCCGTCAAAGAATGCACTATGTATAGAGAATATCATAAATCTCTAGGAGACACTTCTAAGTTGAAAAATCTTTGAGGGGGTTGGGTGGTAGCTCAGTGGGTTAAGCTCACGTGGTGTGAAGTTAAGGACTGGCACAGGGAAACAGGTCCGAGCCCCTGGCTCCCCACCTGCAAGGGGGTTGCTTCACGGGTGGTGAAGCAGGCCTGCAGGTGTCTGTCTTTTTCTCCTCCTCTCTGACTCCCCTCCTCTCTCCATTTCTCTCTGTCATATCCAACAACAACAGCAGCAATAAAAATAGTAATAACAACAACAACGGTAACAACAAGGGCACTAAAATGGGGGGGAAATGGCCTCCAGGAGCAGTGGATTCATAGTCAGGCACCGAGCCCCAGCAATTACCCTGGAGGCAAAAAAAAAAATCTTTGAAAGGAATGTCAGTTTTATAGACATGTTATTTTTTTTCTACAAGACCATAGATTTAAAACAATTTCAAAGAAAACTACAGCAGGTTTCTTAACTTATAACTAGACATATGATAAAAATCTACCATTTTTTAAGAGAATAGTTGAGAGGTACTAAGTTCATTCACATGAGTATAAAATCATCATCATTATCTAGCTCTACACCTTTTAGTCACCCCAGAATAAAAGTGTATACTCATTAAACACTAACCCTTCATTCCTTCCAGCTACCTAGTCACCCCTATTCAACTTTGTCTTTATGAATTTGATTATTTAAGATATTTTATATTAGTACAACCATATAGTATTTATCCTTTGGTGTTTGTAGGCTTTTTTTCCCCCTTGAGGAACTTGACAAATTGATACTAAAACTTATGTGGAAGTTCAAAAGAATTTCTAACACAATTCTTTTTTGTCACCTCTGGAACTTTGCTGCAGAAGGCCAGCTTTTTCAGATAGAGAGACAGAAATAGAGAGATGGAGGGAGAGAATGCCAGCACATCACCAAAAATTCCCCAATGTAATGGGGGCAGAGGTGGGACTTGGATCAGGTGAATGGAAAAGCAGGTGCATCATCAAGATGAGCTATCTCTCTGGTCCTCCAACATAATACTGAATTAAATTTCAAATATTATATTAATAAAATGGTGTATATATATATATATATATAGTGAATGTTATATAATACTGCATAATTATATATCTAGTGTAATAATACCAGTACATTGCTGGGTTAAAGCAATTCAAACAGTGGCAAGACAGTGGCTCATCCAGTTTAGTGCATTAATTACTATGCACAAGGACCTGGGTTGGATCCCCTGTTCCCCACTTGCAGAGGGGATGCTCTACAGCCAGTCTGCAGGTGTCTATTTTTCTTTCTCCTTATCTATTTCTACCTCCTCTATCAATTTCTCTCTGTCCTACCAAGTAAAATTAAAAGGAAAAAAATTTAAAAGGAAAAAAATGCCCACCAGGAGTGGTAGATTAATACTGCTAGTACCGAGCCCCAGCAATAACCCTGGTGGCAATAACAATGAAAAAAAAAATTTCAAACCAAATAGGAAGAAACATTCTCAAGATTTTTTTTTAATAAAGGCTTTGCGTAAAATAAGAAAACCACAGCCCAGTTGCCTGCTGGTATTGGACTAGACTACTGGCATGTAGACCTGATGGCAGGCCATGAGCAAAGAGAGCAGGTCTTCACCTATACAGAACAACCTGGATTTATCGTAGAAACCAAGCATTGAGTGAAAATGGGAAGCTACAAAATAACACATATACTATGCTTTATTCATCAAGCTCTAAAACAATATGAAAAAAATGGTAAAAAAAAAAAAAGTACCAAAAGCATACTTTCTCAAGTCACATAATTCAGGTTCAAATCCTACTTCTCTCATTCCTAACCATGTAATCTTGGGGAAAATAGCCCTAACTTCTTTTTTTTTTAATTTTTAAAATATATTTATTTATTCCCTTTTGTTGCCCTTGTTCTTTTTTTTATTTATTGTTGTAGTTATTATTGTTGTTATCGTCGTTGGATAGGACAGCGACAAATGGAGAGGAGGAGAAGACAGAGAGGGGGGAGAGAAAGATAGACACCTGCAGACCTGCTTCACCACCAGTGAAATGACTCCCCTACAGACAGGGAGCCAGGGGCTTGAACCAGGATCCTTACGCTGGTCCTTGTGCTTCGTGACACCTGCGCTTAACCCGCTGCACTACTGCCAAAATTTCCAAGCCCTAACTTCTATGTCTCTGTTTCCTATTCTGAGAAATGGAAATAATCACCTACCTTGTTGAATGTTAGCATTGATAACTATAAAGTTCTTGGAACAGTGACCACACAATAAATAAGGGACACAGAGTAGAACAGAATAAACAATGTTTAAATTATTTTTTTCTTTTTATTTATTTTCCCATTTATTGCCTTTGTTGTTTTTCATTGTTGTAGTTATTATTGTTGTTGTTATTGATGTCATCCTTCTTAGATAGGACAGAGAGACACGGAGAGAGGAGGGGAAGCCAGAAAGGGGGAGAGAAAGACAGACACCTGCAGACCTGCTTCACCACCTGTGAAGTGACTCCCCTGCAGGTGGGCCAGAGGTTTGAACTGGATCCTTACCAGGGTCCTTGCTCTTTGCGCCACATGCACTTAACCTGCTGCACTACCACCCGACTCCCATGTTTAAATTCTTAAGTTGGGCAGGGTAGAAGGGAACTAGGAATATAATTCAGACTGTTAGAACAGCTACTTGTATACCTGAGGTCCCAGAAGCCACAAATTCAATCTCCAGCATCACCATATGTTAGAAGAGAGCAATGCTCTGGTCTCTATTTCTTTCTTTTATGCAACAAAGAGATCAGTGAATTATTTTTAAAATACAGAACTGCTTGGAGAGATAGCACAGTGCTTGTGCAGAGGACATACATCTAAGAGGTCCCAGGTTCAATAGTTGGCACTCCTAAAAGCCAGAAGCAAACAATGCTCTAGTGGAAAATAGGTGTAGAGCATACATTTACACATTTATATATTCAAAAATTATCCTTTATGTGTCTGAAAGAAGAAGGATACTGGAGAGAAAGAGAGAGAGAGAGAGAGAGAAATCAGACCAGAGACCTATCATATCAATTTAAGATGCTGGGAATCAAGCCCAGGTCCTCGTGCAGGCAAATATGTGCTTTAAATCTAGGTCACCTCACAAACATCTTGCATTATTTTATATTTTATATATATTGTATGTATCCAATGCTAAGATCTCAAGAGTGAGCAGTGCCATTCAGTGCTCTCTACACTCAGACTCCATCCTTAGACACTGAAGGGTGAGCATGGGGACAGCCTAAGGGAATACGTACCTAGTTCTCAGTTTGTCACCTCCACACTCAGCCCACGTCTGGAGCAGGCTGAGAATTGGCCTTTCTTCATACTGCCTGCTGTACTGGGCCAGCAATTCCCGTACCACAACCTGTAAACAGAGTTTAGCACTTGCTAGTCACTTGGCAAAACTATAAAAATTGTCAACATGCCAATACAGCAGCTGAATAAATAAGTAAGTAAGTAAATAAGTAAATAAATACATACATACATGCTGAAGCCTATTTGCTGCTAGCAAACTCCTTGGACAAAAGCAAATACAAGACTTCCTTCTCCCAGGGGATGTGTGTCCCTTCCCTTTTCTCCTCCCACTTATTAACCCCTCACAGGAAGCCTGCTTGACTCACTGGCTACTGACTGGCTGTCTCCAACTGAGACATCTGCCTCAAATGCTACCTCCAGGAGCAGTTATTTTAGTTGATACTTCAAATTAAACCTATTTGCCTTCTCAGAATCAGACCCAGGCTGGTCAAATTTCATTATTATTATATTTTTTTCTTCTAATATTCTATGACTGATTAGACTTAGAAGGATTAGTATTAAAATACACAGACATAACAAATGATATCCTGAGCAGTGTGGTGTGGTGTGGTGTGGTGTGTGTGTGTGTGTGTGTGTGTGTGTGTGTGTGTGTGTATCCAGAGTCTCATATATGGGCAAGTCACAACTCTTAGGCCAACTTTTTCAATTCAGCAGAGACTAAGACAATCAGGAGGAAAGGGAGAGGCAGAGAGAGATGGACTAGAAATTCTCTTGATGCCACAACATTCCCATATGGTGCCTGAATTTGAACATGCGCCATGATGCCACTGACAAGGCACACCTCCTACCTAATGAGCTGTCTCTCTGACTCAGTTCAGTACCTCTGAAGTTGTAATTTGAAACTGTGACAGTGAGTGTTTTCCTGAGTTTGTTAAATGATGGTAGTGGCCACGTCTAGCCTGTTGCAAAGAAGCCCATTCACCTGACAGACATACTGGTGAGGCCACTCAGCCCATTCTGCCCCACAGAGTGCCTAGCAGACTGAAACAGCATGAGTGAGCCCAGACAGACTCCCAGAGACTCATTCTCTGAGTCCAACCTACAGAGCCATGAACTAATTTGTTATATGGCAATAAATTGCTGACTTATTCTCATACAAAACCAGCTTTAGCACACTTTCTTCTTTGTTTTGGTAAAATGAAAAGGTTTTTTTTTTTTTGCAACTTAGGTAACTACATCGTTATTTAAGTCTGATGCTTTGAATTCTTACCCCAGATTTTGTTAAAATGTTTCTCTTTGTGTTAAGTATTCCTATTAGTGATTTAACAGATTTATCAGATATCAGGAGTATTTTCATACCCACACTTAGTGCATATTCCTTGCCCTCAAATTACTTATTTCTAGATTATTGCTTTTTGTAGTGGGGATGATTTTGTGACTATATAGTTTCTGATTCTAAATGTGAATACTATACATAAATTAATACTAAATTTTCTTTTATATACTTGACTAATTCCATAAAGTTTAATCCTGGTGCATGTGCCCAGGAACCCCTTCCTTCCTTCCTCCCTCCTTCCCTTCCTTCCTTCCTTCCTTCTTTCCTTCCTTCCTTCCTTCCTTCCTTCCTTCCTTCCTTCCTTCCTCCTTCATTCTTTCTTTCTTTCCTTCCTTCTCTTTCTTCTTTTTTTTGCTACCCTTGTTGTAATTATTATTGTTGTTGTCATTGCTGCTGTTGTTGTTGGATAGGACAGAGAGGAATCAAGAGAGGAGGGGAGACAGAGAGGGGGAGAGAAAGATAGACACCTGCAGACCTACTTCACCACTTGTGAAGCAACCCCCTGCAGGTGGGGAGCCAGGGCTCGAACAGGAATCCTTACACTAATCCTTGCGCTTTGTGCTATGTGCACTCAACCCACTGAGCTATCACCCAGCCCCTCTTTTTTTTTATACTATTAATTTAATAATGATGAAGTAGACCGTAGGATAAAAGGGGTACAATTCTACATAATTCCCACCACCAGCTCCACATCCCATCCCCTCCATTGGAAGCTTTCCTATTCTTTATCTCTCTACGAGTATGGACCAAATATCTTTATGGGGCACAGAAGGTGGAAGGTCTGGCTTCTGTAATTGCTTCTCCTCTGGGCACGGATATTGGCAGGTCAGTCCATACTCCCAGCCTGTTTCTATCTTTCCCTAGTGGGGTAGGGGTCTGGAGAGGTGGAGGAACTCCTTTCTTAAGAGAACTCTGGAGGATAGAGCTGTCAGAAGAGCTCTGTTCTTAGGCTTCATCTGCAGAAGGAATCAAACTAATCTACTGCAAATACTTGGCAACTATGAGTCTGAATAATTGTATAGAATAATGATATCATAAAAGTGTATTTATATGAGTATCATATGCATCAAGTGACACCAATTATGTAATATCAAGATTGGCTTTTCAAGGCATCTGTGAAGCAACTAGCATTTCTATAAATAATTTCAGTGATTTATGCCAGGTATAATGAAACTTAGATTAAAAAGTTTTAAAGAAGTATCTCCTGACAAAGCAGAAACACAGCTAATTAGAACAGAAAACATGGTGTTGGGGGTTGGGTGGTTGCACACCAGATTAAGTGTACATAGTACAAAGCGCAAGGACCAGCGCAAAGATCCCTGTTCAAGCCGCTGGCTCCCCATCTGCAGAGAGGTCGCTTCATAAGCAGTAAGCGGGGTCTGCAGGTATCTATCTTTCTCTTCCCCTCTCTTATCTTCCGCCCCCTTTCAATTTCTCTCTGTCATATCCAATCTATATATATGGAAAAAATGGCCTCCAGGAGCAGTGGATTCATAGTACAGGCACTGAACCTCAGTAATAATCCTGGAGGCAAAAAAAAAAAAAAAAGTGAACATGGTGTTCAAGGAAAATCCACTAACTTCATTCAGTATAACAAGGCAAGCCAGGCAGTGGGTTGTACTCAGGTCTGCGCCACAAGGTCACAGAATCACTCATTCATACTTCAAGAAACCCAAATCAGGAAGTGGAAGATGCAGGGCCTTTGGTTTAAGAAATTAAGAAATTCAAGATACTGAGAGAAAAATATTAAACCAACCCTAGACCACAATTCTGACCTAGACTCTGCTTCTACAACTGCTCTAGGAAAAGCCCCTCATCTGGCCCAGCTCCAACAAGAACTCTTGCAACACATGCATCTATCATGCACTTAATGAGTATCTATGATACACTCCACACTATCAGAGCCACAAGTCAACAATATCGAGCTTTTCACTTTATGTGCCATTAACTACAGCTAACACTTTGCCTGTGTTTCTACACTTGAACCTCATCACATCCCTATAGGCTCTTCTTTATCATTCACACATCAGAAGGGGGAGTGGGGCCTTCAAGAGACATGGAACTTATCCAGGCTATCTCATGTAGGCATAGGTACTTGAATCCTAGTACACAACCTTGGTGAGTCTCTCCTATGTGACAAACCCTCTGCAGAAGTAATTATGACAATCCTACAGGTGTAGGTAATGCCCCCCTCCCCACATAGTAAAAGTTTTAACTCCATGTGCTGGCTCCTGCGGTGTGTGCTTCACAATTAGAGTGAGAGAAGCAGAGCTGCTGTCCAGGGCCCCCCTTTCTGGCCTCCGTAAATATCCTTTCTCTGGAATTCCCACCTGTGCAGTCTCTTGCAGTGATTGAGGTTCAGTTTAGACTGTGGAACTTACAGCAAGAGGTCAATCCCAAACTGAAATGGCAGACAGACTCCTGGGAGTGTATGGAGCCACAGAGAAGGAACTCACAGTGCTCTCACCCTTTCTCCTTGCTCTTCCTACAAGAAGGGACATCAACTTCATCTGTCAGCTTCAAGTGACATGTGTTCTTTTTCTTTCCCTTAAATTCTGTTTTGGTTTTGTTGCTGCTGCCGTTTGAGGTAACTTAGGTTTACAAAACTATAAATCTTTTAGAAGTTCACTTTCACATTTCTTCAAAATATGTTTCTAAACATTACCCCTCACCAAAGTACCAATAGGCTTCCACCAAAGTTAAGTGGACCCACTCTAGCCTTGTATCACAATCCTCCCCTCTCCCATCTCCCTTTTGGTAACTGCAGTTCTGCAGTCCAAGTCAAAAGGTTTGTCCTCATTTGACTTTGCATGTTTTCCTTTGCTTTGTTTCTTTATTTACCCTGGTTCACTCTGTGTTTTCCTTTTATATAGGTCCCTTAAGTATTTATTGTAAGGTCAGTTTAGTAGTACTAATTTCTTTAACTGTTGTTTGTCTGGAAAATTCTTCATAACTCCTTCAAGCCTGAGTGATGACATAGTTAGACAGAATATTCTTGGATGGATTCAATATACCCTGCCAATTTGCTCTGGTCATTAGATTTTCTGTTGAGACATTAGCTGATACTCTTCAAAGTTACTCTGTGTGTTCTCTCGCTGTTTTAAAACAGTCTTTATCTTTGATCTTTGGTATTTTGATTATTATATGCTTTCAGTAACTTAGATTTGGGTTCCTTCTGTTTGAAACTCTTAAGAGTTTAGTGGTCTGGGAGGTGGCACAGTGGATAAAATGTTGGACTCTCAAGCATGGGGTGCTGAGTTCAATCCCCGCAGCACATGTACCAGAGTGATAATCTGGTTCTTTCCCTCTCTCCTCCTATCCCTCTCATTAATAAATAAATATTTAGGGAGTGGGGCAGTAGCGCAGTGGGTTAAGCGCATGTGGTGCAAAGCGCAAGGATCCAGGGAAGGATACCGGTTCGAGCCTGGGCTCCCCACCTGCAAAGGAGTCGCTTCACATGTGGTGAAGCAGGTCTGCAGGTGTCTATCTTTCTCTCCCCTTCTCTATCTTCCCCTCCTCTCTCCATTTCTCTCTGTCCTATCCAACAGCGATGACAATAATAATAACTACAATAATAAAACAACAAGGGCAACAAAAGGGAATAAATAAATAAATATTTAAATAAATAAATAAATAAATGTTTTTTTAAAAAAGTTTCCAGAATTTACATCTATCACTTCAGATAAATTCTTGGCTAGTTTTTTTTTAATTCTGGCTCACCTTTATTATTTGGGGGGGGGGGGTTTAAGGGTTTTTTTTATTTCCAGAAGCCAAAAAAAAAATCAACGAATAAAATCATAGCATTTGGAATCTATGAATTCATGTAGACAAATTCCCTTTCTCACTCTAGTAGCTTTTCTAAAACTTAGTAAATTGTGTTTGACAGTAATGTGAGTGCAACAGAATCAGCATTGAAATCCCCAGACAACATTTTGATTGCATAGTTGCCACTTTCGTAAATATGCATTTACTACTTATTTCATTTTCTGGATCACCTTTACTACAACTGTTCTTCCTCTTAATGTTGTCCCATAACTCTCATATTTATCTTAGCTCATTTTTCTCCATCATCATCTCCTCCTCCTCTATCCTTCAGCTCACCACTTCAGTATTTGGTTTGTCTTTTTATAGGTTTTCCTCTTGTATATTTTTAAGTTCAACTATTGTATTCTTTAAGTCTATGATTTATGTTACAACTTTCCTCATACTTCCTTTGACTGTGTTGAAGTTTCTTTCACTAAACTCATAATTTTGGTAAGCCCCCTTAAGACCATAATTTTAATGTCTTCTTTAGAAAGAGCACATAGTTTGGGGTTCTCTTTTAGTTGCTGCCTTGATACAATTATGCAAGTAATTTCCTCTGTCTTCTCATTATGGTTTATGCTTAGTGAGGACTTGGGGGATCTGTGTTTGAACCTGGGTAGAAACCAGAAGCTTGCAAGTGCTCAACAATTACTATTACTGTGACCAAGGCTTCAGGTGTGATATTTGGCTGAGGCCTCAGCCCAAGTAATGAGAATATTGCAAATATTCTGGGGCTGACAAGGAAAAGAATCAGGTAGACTATAAGCTGGCAAAACAATCTTCCTTTCTGAAAACTCCATCAGTCTGTTACTACGGGCACTGAGTTCTAATATGTATTACACCAGAGCTCTAGCTCCCACAGGTCAGAGAGTGCTGTCTCTGTGACTCCGATTCTTTCCCACCACAACTTTAAATTTCCCCTTTTCACTTTGTTGTAGAGTTGCTGGGTTTTGATACAGGATGGCCCTGCTTGCTAGATTAGAGACTAGAGCCCAATAGACCTCTTCCCATTATAGTTGTTGAGTCTATTGTCATGTGGAGGGACTTTTTTTTTTTCTCCTTAGGGGAGAGCCTCTCTCTTTGTCCAGTCACCTGAATTTTGACCTTGTTATGCCAAGTTTATTCCTGTAAGGTTTTTTTCTTTGTATTATTGTGTGTCTATTTGATGATCATGGGAGGAGGGGAATGTAGGTCTGCTATAACCTTTGCACTCAACCAGGTGTGCCACTGCCCAACCCCCAAGCCATGTTTTCTAGAGCAAACACTTTCAAAAGAGGCAAGGAGGAGGTTAAGAGGTTTGTAACTACTTGTGTCAGGTCATCCCACTCTTCAACTGTTTCCTTTTACCTTGCTTACTGCCTTCACATTAAAGATAAATTGTGTTCATTTACTTTTTAAAAAGTGAAATGTAGGGGAAAGATGAACCCATGTGTCCTTGAAACAACAGTCAGCAGGAAATGATCAACAGCTCCCTAGAAAGGGACAGGAGTACCTGCAATTTCTCCATTCCCCTCCCTACAGTGTTCCCGATAGTTAGGTGTCTGTGTTCACTGACGTGATGACTCCAGATGTGGACCTAGTTTGTGAATCCCATGTAGTTAGAGTAAGGAGCTTGTGGGGCCAGGGAGTGGCACACCTGGTTAAGTGCAAACACTACCAGTGTGCAAGAACCTGGGTTCAAGTCCCTGGTCCCCACCTGCAAAAAAAGTTTCACGAGTGGGTAAAGCAGGACTGTAGGTGTCTCTCTGTCCTTCTCCCTCTATGTCTCCCCTCCCTTTCAATTTCTCTTAGTCTCTATCCAATAATAAATAATTT